>NC_068400.1:42082376-42392376 GCF_023724105.1 Carassius gibelio
ATGCAACCACGGTGACTTTCACAGCGTGTGTAGCCCAGTGACGATGTATCACAGCCGGAATCCAGTTAGTTACCAAATGTCAGCTTATCTCTCAGTTTCTTACAATTGCACATTATTCAGGAGATGTGGACACATTTCTGGACACTGTTTCTCACGAGGCCTGTCTGGGGTTATATAGTTGTTGTTGTTGTTGTTGTTGTTGTTTTTTGAGGCAGACGGAGCAAACGGCTGAGACACAAAGACCATGCACTGTCAGCTATTTCACAAACAGAGCCAGCTCATCCTGCACAAACACAACTACAGCACACTCACAATCAGCAAGAGCCCACCAATAATCATTTATTTATATATTTTTTTATTCACATCGCTTTTTCTCTTAAATGCTTAGTTTTGCATTGGATGCAGTCCAGCGTGGAGGAAATTGATTTGCTAAGTGTAGATATTTTACTCCTAAAAAACATATTTTGAATAATGTTGGTAACCAAATGGTTTTCAGGCCCCACAGACAAAAATAAATTAATAATAATAATAAAATAAAATGAAAACGCCAGTAAGTCAATTGGACCCAAAACATTAAAAATTAAAAAATATATATCTTTATTTTTTTTTTCTAAAAACATTTTTTTTTTAGGTTTGGAAGGACATGAGGGTGAATAAATCATGACTTTTTTTTATTTATTTTTTTTGGGTTGACTGTCCCTTTAAGGGCTTTGCAACAGCAGGCAAAATATGCATTTTCCTTGTAAGAATAATTTATTATTAGGGAATTTACAATTGCTATATTTACTTTTTACAGGTGTTTTACCTATATTTAGACTTTTATACTGCATTGTGTTGTTTTAGAGTTCACAAAAATGTCTGTAAAACTAATGGGTGATCTCCTGTTTTTCAGTTCTTTTACAGATTTATTTCTTATTTCTTTTCTTTTTTCAAATACAGTTTAGCGCTCGGCAAAAGAAGTGTTCTTCTAAGAGATTAATCTATTGCCAGTATTTAAAGCACATGCAAATGCTGATAATCTCATGCCCAGATAAAACATAAGAAAGTCATCCACTACCCGACCGTCTGATATGAGAGAACTTCACTGCTGTGTCACTTTTGAAGTTTCACAACCGGTTACACAATCAGACGTGAAATGTGCAAGAGTACAAGGATGTGTTATGATACACACCATCGTTCATTAATCTTTTTTAAATTAATACTTTTGTTCAGCATTAAATGAAATGCATTAAATTCATTAAAAAGTGACAGGGAAGAACTTTATTAAATTACAAAAGCTTAATAAATGCTATTCTTTTGAACTTTATAATTATCAAAGAATACTGAAAGATGCATTACGGTTTCCAAAAAATACTGGATGTTTTCAACATGGATAAATATCTGAAATGAACAGCAAATAAGCATATTATTCTGATTTCTGAAGGATCATGTGACACTGATGCTTTGCCATCACAGGAATAAACTACATTTTAAAACACATTAAAATACAAAAAAGTGCAATAATATTTTACAGTGTTACTGTTTTTTTTTTTACTGTAGTTTGACTGTTCCTAAACTTTTAAACAGTATGGCAAATGTAAGAGGGTGTTTGCACAGCAAAGTCACAAACTTTAATGGGACAAATGCTCAAGAAATCTTTAAAGAAAGCATAAATTCAGGTTTGCCAGTATTCTTTTCATGAAATGGATGGGAAAGCAGCAGGCGGGTTGCATACACACAGGGGATAGAGATCTGGGATTGGGTAAACATCCTACAAACCTTGAGAGTAAACCACCTGTGTGTGTGTGTGTGTGTGTGTGTGTGTGTGTGTGTGTGTGTGTGTGTGTGTGTGTGTGAACGGGTGTGACGCTTCAACGCCCCATTATCCCTACAACACACACACCAAAAGGTAAAACGCCGGAGTGTCACTGTGGATTCTGCAGAAGTCAACAAGTGATCATGCAAGAAAACATCAGCCAAAAACACTGTAAATCATGCACACCATCATAACAATCTGACCCTTTAATCCTTAGACTTGATTCAGTAAATCCTGTGCAAAAACAACCCAGAAAAATTTCAATTCATGTTGAATCGCTTTACTGTTTGTTCCGTAAAAGCTTGACAAATAAAGCAATCTCTCTCATGTTGCAATGGGAACCATTGTTCTGGTGAATAGCTCTATTACATAACTCTATAGTAGGGCTGCAACTAACGATTATTTTGATAATCGATTAATCTGTCGATTATTTTTACGATTAATCGATTAATCGGTTTATGTACTTATATTTTAGTTTTTTCCATTTTTTCCCCAAGTAAATTATTAATAAAGGGTCTTTATCATTCAGCATATATTTTTAAGAGATTTTAACCATTTTGCATTGTCATATCCTCATCAAAAATATACCTGGAGTTGTTTTATTATGTTAGTAATCCTTTGCGAACTCTTCTGCAATCAAAACACTGACCCATACTCTAGCAAAATTCACAAGGAGATTTCAAATATTGTTTTCACCATGGCAGTCCTTAGAGCTCCTAAAGTAGTTTAACATCCCAAACAAAGCTTAAGGAATCTTTGAGAACATATTTTCACGAAGTATAAGGATAAAACAGAATAAAATTGCAGTGCATTGTATTTTATTATTTACTGGGAAAAAGCTTTATAGCTTATGCTGTGAAATTGTAAACAATCCTTCGAAAAAAAGTGCCAATGGCATGAAACCTGAATGGAACTCACAATTTAAAGTAAAATCCATCAGAAGGTTGTCCAGAAAAAAAAAAATGGGACACACACAAAAAACCTGCTGTGTGAAAAAGAGCAGTGAATACTTAGAAAAGAAGTGCATTTTAAATATACTCAAACATTTACCTCTCTCATTCAGTCATAATTAGGCTGCAAGTCTGAATTATGAACTGGTAAACGACAAACTGATCACATAACATGTTTGTAAAGCTTTAAATGTTAACTGTTAAAAAGCAATGTTATCAGCTTTTACGACTAAACATTTGCAAACAACCTTTTACTGGAGAATCTGCACAAATAAAATTCTTAGGGGCCGTTCACATATCGCACCTAAAAACGCTAGTCGCGCCGCTTTCGAGACTTAGGTCTCTGCAGAGCAAAAGTGGGCGTTTATCACCATGTGGGTGGTTTAAAACTGCTGGGTGTTTCTGAATCATGCAATCTAAATGATCCCCCTTACCCAACCCCACCCCTAAACCTAACGTCACTATTACATCAACCAATCAGGTATCATGGTGTAAAAACACCTTGATCTTGTAACTCCCATTACTTTCTTGCAGAGACCTATACTTGCCGCTTTCTCCTTCTTTCCAAAGCGCTCGGGCAGAAGCGCCCCTGATGCGTCTGCCTTTGCTAAGCAACCATGACGTTCTCTCTCCATGACGTGCCCTCTCCATGAAGACCCGGAAATTTCAGCAAAGGATAAATGGATGCGGTGTGGACGCGCCTGGAAAAACGGGCGCATCGCACCGCGTGCGTGTCGCGACCGCGTCGCTTCCATTATGAGAGTGCATACTGCGCGCCTACATAGGAAATAACGAACTTGAGCACGCAAAAGACACGATATGTGAACGGCCCCTTAAACAGTTCAGTAGTGCAGAGTTTACAGGTTACTCTTAATTTTAAAGGCTCAAAGTAAAGTACTCCCACTTCCCGCTGAATGCTGCAGAGACGCTGTTCGGGAAGCACGTGACATAAAACGAGGCCAGCTATTGGCTATTTGCTACTTCACCTGCTGTACTGGCTGAGTAAAACCTCCGGTGGCTCATTACTGCCACACTTTGGTCACCGCAGATTTGAAATATGCACGAAATGAGCCGCTTATGGCAAATAAAATTTATTTAGCGACGAATCGATTACTAAATTAGTTGACAACTATTTTAATAATCGATTTTAATCGATTAAATCGATTCGTTGTTTCAGCTCTACTCTATAGTGCTATTTAAGTACGTTTTTGTTAATATTTTATATTAAATTAGTTACTTTTTTATTGTTCTAGTTCTAAGCTTTATTGAATTGAAGTGAATTATCATTATTACTTTGTTGTTTTGTTTGGTACGTCAGCTTTATCTTTTAAACTGAAAATGAGAAATGTTAGTTTCATTGGTACGTTTTTAATGACTATTTAGTTTAGGGATGGAGCTCCATCCTTTTTCTAAAAATACTTAAAATACATTTTATTGAGATACGTTTTCTCATGAGATCTGGCGTCTTGAGTCATGTCGTATTTTTAGACTTTAAACTGCAGACATGAACACAACTAGGATGATAATAATGCCAATTATATTAGCACCACTGATTCTACATTGCACTCTTTAACGGTCAGTTTAACCCCCGGTATATCTGAACGGTCAGTTTAACCTACAGTGTGCTGGCAAACTTTGTAGCACAATGTCACAACAACTTTGTCAAGAGTGACTTATAACGGGAATTGCTGGTAAGTTTCATCATCCTCTAGTCAGTTTGGCAACACACATATTTTTTTCATCATTCAAAAACATGCTCTGCATGTTCCAACATAGTTCCTGTTTCACAGGAAGTAGACCCAAACTAATACTAACACATAAGTGCAGTGAGAAAGAAAACCAGGTGCAATTTAAGCACTCCCTTTGAGATTTCAGGAGAAATGCACAGTGACTTAATGTGACATTTTTGTTCACTTAGTACTTTTTTGAAGATGTCCCTCCGAAAGAGCAGCTAGAGGAACAGAGAATGGGGGATGTACCTACTGTGTTTCTACAAAAAGGGAAGGAATGTTGATTCAAAATTACTATTCCACGTTCCAGTGCGGTGTGTATTCTTCATCTAAGTTGACGATGTTGATTGAACGGCTATAGTGTGTAAAGCAAACAGCCGCTGTTTGTTCTCCACACACAGAAGTTGAGGTGATAGACTTCTCATTCAATGGGCTCACAGCTACACCTTTTATATACAATCCCTGCACTGTTACAGGATGCTTACAGAGGACCTCCCGTAGATCATACGATATTTAATCCTTTTGCAAATTTATTTTCAAATTCCTAATAATCTGTGGTAATGGAAAACAAAACATACAGTCTACACTACACTAAGTCTTTACTACGAGGGTTTCCATTTTCAGAATCGCATGCAGATTTAATGCAAAAGTATTTTCTAAACATCGAGTCCATGCAAATGAACGCTGTCTGAACAGGGAAACCCACTTTGCATACTCTTTTACTCTCAGGAGGGGTTTTTTTTAGGACATGAAAGTCCCCTTAGAAGTTTCTCCTTTGCTCAGCTGTTTATTTGATAAACCTACATCTTCACTCAAGTCAGAGTTTCCTAATGAGTCTGTGTTCAATATGGACACACATTTGAATGGGTCTTAACCACTTGATCTTGTTTCCTAAATAAATGAGAGGATAAAAAAAAAAAAGATTTTCTGATGCAATTGCATGCAATAGTTAAAATGCAAAATGCAAAAAAAATGAAGCATTGAATTCAAGCTTTTTAAAACAAGGTTCAAAGTGTCCCTGACCATTTTATGTAATTTCTCAATTAATGGAAATGCAATCCTCTTAAAAAGTCAAAGACGGTCAATACTGACATGATGCACATGTAGTTTCAGAAGCATAAAAACTTAAAACATAACAGTACATTTCATTAGTTGAATAAGCTTTTCTTGTCAGTGAGCAAAATAGATTCACAATTCAGATGGGAAAAGAAGAAAATGGCAAAAGAAAAATCTAATGCATGATATTAAATCATGAGTCATTTAAGTTTCACATAGAGAATAAACCCCCACATGATGCTTTATTTATTCATAAAAATAATAACGTCATTATCTCCAAATTTCCTGTGGAATTTACTCATAATTATATCTAATCATGGCTAAGAGAAGAATTTCTGAAAAAGTTTCCATATCAGTAAAGTCATAAGTGTGAACGAATGCGACAATTACATCAGCTATTTAAACCCAAGGGAAGTCTGACGTACACATACGTCATTAATCGCGGCAGCCAATCACAGCGCACCACGAAGCTAGAAAAAGAACGCGAGCGTCTCCACGCCTTCAATTTCAAGACATCGAAGGGGAAAGATATAACTTACAGGGAATTAAGACGATTTTCGGACGTTTTCCCACCCCTAAACAAATACCGAAAAGGGTCTTCACGCAGACCCTAAACCAGAAAACATGGTCGTAGTCACAGCAGGGACCGGAGGAGCCCATAAAGTGCTCCTGATATCAGGGAAACATGTGATGATCCCGAGCCACGCATCGTCAGACTCGGACTCCACCGTCTCCGGAGCTCCGATACGAAAGAGACAGAGACTCACACACCTGAGTCCGGAGGAGAAAGCGCTCCGAAGGTGAGAAGAGCTGCGATTTAACCTTCATCTCATCGGCTTTTTTATCCGCTCGGTCGAGATAATTCACGAGGGGTGCTATGTTTGGTTTAAGATATGTTATATGTCGACGTTATGGTATGTAAACGTGAAAAATTGAAGAATTTGAATCTGAGCCAGGATGAGTGGGTTTTGCCGGTCAGTCCCTCCCCCTCTGAAGCAACAAGCTGCCTGCGTGGCAGGAACTCGACTGCGCATGCGCCGCTTCCTCAAACCCGTCTGACCTTCCGATATGGTTTTGCCTTATAATGGAAATGATTTCGAAGTTCATTTCCAAAAGCAGATTTTTTTTTTTCATTGTGCATTACAATGAATCTCTATCAAACTGCATTTGGGTTATTTGGGTTAAAAACAACAACAACAACAACAACAAAAACTAAAGTACAGTTAACACCATTAAATAACAAACAAACCAAAAAAACATGGTTTAAAGAAGTTTTTACAAATGTAAAAATGTTAACTGTTTTTGCACACACACACACACACACGTGTATATAAGGAAATAATTTTATAAACGCAAAAAAAGTTTCCCACTTTTTTTGTTTGTTTAGAAAAATATAAACAATATAAGTATATTGGATTTATGCTTATTTATTTATTTTAGCCAAAACATGCATGTTTAATGGTGGTGATTTAATTTTTAAGGAAACTGAAGAACAGAGTTGCTGCACAGACAGCAAGAGACAGAAAAAAGGCCAAAATGGGTGAATTGGAGCAGCAAGTCTTGGAGCTGGAGCTCGAGGTACTTGTTTCTCTCCTCTATTTTTTCTCTCTATCTCTCGGTTTAGAGGAAAAACCTTAATTTCAGCATGTTTTCCACAGAATCAGAAACTTCACTTTGAAAACCGGCTTTTGCGAGACAAGTCGAGCGATCTGCTTGTCGAGAACGAGGAACTAAGACAGAGACTGGGGTTGGATACTTTGGAAGAGAAAGAAAGGGTAACACAAAAAAATTGGTTGTGACCCGTGCTCATGTTAGTTAAACAGGGTATTAGTTTTCTAATGCCTCTTGTTCTCTCTTAGGTCCAGGTTCTGGAGTCCGTGGTGAGCGATTTGGGTTTGGTGACCGGGTCTTCTGAGTCCGCAGCACTCAGGCTACGTGTGCCTCCGCAGCAGGTGCAGACCCAGCAGTCCCCAAATCTGAAGACTTCTCCATGGATTCTCACAGCCCTGGTGCTTCAGACTCTGAGGTGAACATCCTGAAGTTTTGGGGTTTCAAGATCATAACATATGTGACCCTGGAGCACAAAACCAGTCATAAGGGGCGATGTTTGGAAAATGTGGTTTATTCATAGCTTTCCATTGATGTATGGTTTATTCGGACAATATTTGGCTGAGATGCAACCATTAGAAAACCTGGAATCTGGAATCAAAATATTGAGAAAACCGCCTTTTAAAGTTGTCTGAATGATGTTCTTTGCAATGCATCTTACTAATCAGAAATGACGTTTAAATATCTTCATGGAACATCATCTTTGCCTAATATCCCAATTTTTGCATGAAAGAAAAATATGTAATTTTGACCCATGCAATGTATGATTGGCTATTGCTACTAGTAAACCTGTGTTGCTTGCAAATGGTTTTGTGCTCCACGTTCACACATCACCTTGACCATTTGGTCTTGTGTTTGCACGACAAGATCTCACTCTCAATCATCTTTTCGCAGTCTGATCTCTTGCTTGGTATTCTGGACATCCTTGACCCAGAGCTCTTCCTCAAGGCCGAGCTCCCAGAAGAACAGGAGCCCCAGCCAGAGCTTGTTCTGGATGAAGATGCAGGAGAGCAAGTACCTCCCTCCCCACCTGCATCTTTGGGGCCCGCACCAGTTAAGCTGGAGGCCCTTAATGAACTGATCCACTTCGACCACATCTACACCAAACCCGCCGAGGGGGCGAGCGAGGAGAGCGTCTGCGAAGTCAAAAGCGAGGATTCCGTCGCCTTCTACGACGTCGATGAAGAGATCGAGGTGGAAATGCAAACCGTGCCGGTCAAAGACGAACCGGAGGAAGTGTTCATCCCTGCGGACGACGCGGTTGATGACTTCCTCTCTGACGCCTCTTCCTTCAGCGGCTACGAGAAGGCTTCGAATCTGACGGATGCGTACAGTGACTCTGGATACGAGAGATCTCCTTCCCCATTCAGTAACATTTCATCCCCCCTCTGCTCCGAGGGCTCTTGGGAAGACATGTTTGCGACTGAACTCTTCCCCCAATTGATCAGTGTCTGAAAGTTGCGTATATTTGGCCTGCCTTTGCTCTTTTATTGTAAGCGATTGATTGCCATGCCTTTATTAGTGATCGTACATCAGTAGCATGTAACTCTTGCGGTTTAGACCAAAGGCATTGCTTTAAGGACTCAAGTGCAACTCAGTATTTTTGTAGGGGAAGGGGTTGGGGGGGGGATTGTTTTAGAAGTCAAATCTATTTATTTGTGTATATCTCTCTTTTCCAGAGTTTTCTGTAATGTAATCCGTCTGCTTTGATGAACTTTAATTTTATTGTAAATGCTCTCCTTAATCATATTGCATTAAAAAAAATCTGCATTGCATCACATGCGTTGAAGTCTGACTTTTGGTGTGAAAATACAAAATACTACAGATGGCCCACAGAAGCAATCCAAGCAAATTTGGAACAACAGAATGATTTTTTTTTTTTTGCATGTTCAATAGTTTCAGAAGGACCACGATCAAGACCCAAAATTAGTAGTGGAATAGGTGTAATCTAATCTGGATAACCGAACCATTAACTTGAACACACCACATGCTTTGCATGTAGAATGCTTGTGCATACGGCGAGAACCACAATCTAGTATTTTTAGTTCCAGTAGCATGTCAAATTGCCCTTGGGACTTTGCCATCTGCTTTCTGTACTTTTCTAAAACAAGAGCTGATAAGATATGCTTTTAATGCTTTTAGAGTAAATGATTGCACAACTGCCATGGTGTCAACCCCATTACTCAGAGGAATGTCAATGCGTAAGATTGCAACAGAGTTTCCGTTCTTTTTGCAAGGAGTCTGAATAAACCTGTTGAAACGTTACCCGAGTTTCAGTCAAGAATGTGGGCAGACCGGGGTTTAATGTGGTGTATTATGACGGTGTAGGATGGTTTACACCTTTTTATCTTCAGGCTAATTCAATCAGCCTGGTTTCCAATTCTACAAAACCCCCCAGGGGCTTAAATTCCAGATGGCGCCTCTTAAAACTACTTTTTGACGACCTGATTTTCCTTTTTTGCAAGACCAACATTTTGACTGATGTAGATCATCACAATACGTGACCCTGGACCACAAAACCAGTCACAAGGGTTAATTTTTCCATTGATGTGTGGTTTGTTAGGAGGACAATATTTGACCGAGATACAACTATTTGAAAATCTGGAATCTGAGAGTGCAAAAAAAATAAAAATCTAAATATTGAGAAAATCACCTTTAAAGTTGTTCTTAGCAATGCATATTACTAATTAAAAATTAAGTTTTGATATATTTACAGTAGGAAATTTACAAAATATCTTCATGCAACATGACCTTTAGTTAATATCCTAATGATTTTTGGCAAAAACAAATACAGCCCAGAGTCTTAAAACTGCTTTTTGTGATCCATGGACACATATTTAATATCATCATTCTTCGATTCTGTGAAGAGTTCGAAACCGAAATCTTTTGCATCTTAATAAATGTCACTTTTAATACATTTAATGCATCCTCACTGAAGAAAAAGCATTGGTTTCTGTAACGGTTTCTTATTAAGCACAACTTACTTCGTTAACATTAAATACAACGTTTTAAAAAATGTAAGTCAGGTCGCTATATAGTTTTTTCTTAAAACACAACATTTCACCAGTCTTCCTTCTTTGCGAGAGGAAATCTCCCATCATGCACTTGGCCATTTTTGTAACAGCACATTGTGGTACATCTGGTCTCAACACATCGGGTGAAGTTCTTGCTTAGTGTAGATTGTGGGGTTTTGTTTCATCTAACATAGATATTTTAGAAACATAGATGAACACAGATTATAGGCGTATACTGTATAAATGTCATGCACATGATGCCATCTGTAATTTAAAAAAACATGTATTTATAGACCTGTATATTTTGCTACGTACTAAAACACAGGCTCAAATTAGAAGGTCTTTAAATGACACTATCCTCACACTGGGTGACTGAGATAAATCCTACACTAACTCTCATCTTACAGACACGGTTACAGCCGTTATATGGAGACCAGCAGGGAAATACCCCACTAGTCTCATTATTAGGGACTATCCGCCATCTGACTTAAAGAACATGGAAAATAACAGACTACCTCATTATATTTCTCTGTCGTTTTGCTTGTATTTTGGAAAACACACCACCAGGATGGGCGCTGAGAGCGATTGTTAATGTGTTTTTAGCTCATTGATATGCATTGCTTCTATTGTCCATATCTTGGGAAAGTAATTAATCGTCAACACAAACAGCATTTTATTTCTCAGCCCTGAAACATGCATCAGATCAGAAGGAGAATGCACGCTGAGATCAAAGTCAGCTGTGGAAAAGCTGTTTCTCAGCTCAAGAGAAAGATGAAAAAGACGTGATGTGTAAAGCAACAGCTTTCACAGGCTTTAACTTCTTTTTTATGAGTTTGTGAGTGTTTTCACGGTTAAAAATGCTATTATATTTACCGAAACACACCAAACTTTAACAAACAGCATTACAAGTATTAACTTGATACCTCATCTCACACTAGGATTTATTATTTATTTTTTAACCAATGCACAATTAGAATAAATTAAGTTAATTTTCTCAATCCTAAGTGAATAACTCGAAACACATGATGCTTTAGTTCCTGCCAAACGAAACATGTAAGCAGCAGAAGAGAATAAGCACCAGTCTTTCCTGAACAGGTGTGTGAATAGTGCCTGCTTTCAAACTGACCGTGTCAACATAACAAGAAATACAAGCTTACAATGACATTTACAAAACAAAAAAAGGTTGGGTTTTCCTTATCCTAAAGATTCATGAAGTCTAGAGAGTTACATTCATCGTCTAGAAGTTTACTATTTTCATGTTTCCGGTCTTTAATACCCCTCGCTGTACTGCTCTAATGTACACATGTGCCCATCCATCTCTTAAACAGTCCCGGTGTAAAATTAGCATGTGTGTGTGTGTGTGTGTGTGTGAGTAAGTGTGAATGAGGGGGAGGGTGTTAACACCGTCCACGACAGCAAGTTCAACAAGATGACCAAAACGGGAAGCATAACCGAGACAAGAGAGCTTTGTCTGACTCTCCATTCACTGGAAATCTACACTCATTTCCTATATTTCTTAACTCATGCTTTGTGTGCTCAGAAACTAAGATTATAATAGAAATATATTTTCAGAGTGTCTTAGTAAAGTTTTGCAACAATGCAAAACGAAGAGCAACCATACCTACACTGCTATTTAGCTAATTGGTGGTTACTCATTTAGGAGACACTTAAAAAACAGCAACACAGTCTATGGTTAGGCCCACAGAGATATAAGAGCTACTCGTTAACATCTCCATTCATCTGCTTGACCTGCACACGAAACCTTCTGCCATCCTGCATTCAAGTGCCTTCTTAGTTCTGGAAACATTTTTGTGCCAATGCATGTCACGTGTCTTTCTACAATATTTAGAGTTTATTTCAAAGCTAAAAGCACTCCAGAAAAAAAAAAAAAGTTACTGGCAAAACATTTGATACATCAAATTTAACATGAATGTTCTGATTTCGTGTGATTTTTGCCGGTCGGAGTTATTTTAGTATAGTTTTTGTTCATATTTTGAATTATTTTTTGTCTTCATTTTAGTCCAAAAAAAAAAAAAAAACACACACACACTGTATATATATATATATATATATGCATTTATTTGATCAAAAATACAGAAAAAAATGTAATATTGTAATATATTATTAGGCTACAATTTAAAATATATATTTTTAAATTTATTATAGTTTAAATGATCATTTATTTCTGTGATGCAAAGCTGAATTTTTAGGATCATTATCACATGATCCTTTAGAAATCATTCTAATATGATGATTCATTATCAAAGTTGGAAACAGTTCTGCTGCTTAATATTTTTTCAGAACATGTGATACTTTTTAGGATACTTTGATGAATAAAAAAAAAGAAGAAGCTATGTTTTTAAAATATAAATATTTTGTAATAACAATATACACAACTGGTCAGTAATTTGGGGTCAGTAATTTTTTTTTCTTTCTTTTTTTTCAAATACTTTTTCAAAATCAATACATTTATTCAGCAAGGATGTCTTAAATTGATAAAAAGTGATAGTAAAGAAAATAGAATTTTATATATATACATACCTTAAACATACCTTTTAGTGATTTTTATTTCAGTAATATTTATTTTAGAATATCAATTTAAACTTAAAGAAAACTTGAAAAGTTAGCTTATTTATTATTATTATTATTATTATTTTTTGCAATTTATATAGTTTTATTTTCAGTTGACTGTAATAATCCTGGATAAAAAAAAATAAAAATAGAATTGCTTACAAAATAGAATTTTGGTATCTGAGAAAGGCCACTGAGAAAGAACTATAGAGTACAAAAATAAAAAATAAAATGAAATCAAAAATAGTACTGTGCAGGTCATTGGCTGTTTGGTTACAAACATTCTTCAAAGTATCTTATTTTGTGTTCAAAAGAAGGACGACAGGTTTGGAACAACTTCAGGGTGAGTAAAAGATGACAATTTATTTATTTATTTATTTAGGGTGAACTGTCCCTTTAAGACACTTACCTGCGAACTCCTGCACTTACAGAATTACGTTAAAATACTACAGACTTCCACAGAATTCAAAAACATGTCATTTCTGTACAAATCCCAACAGAGTCCCTGTGTTTCACATCTTTCTTTGCAAAGAATAAAGCTCTGTAATGAATTCTACAAAAAGTTGCCCTACAATCAACACATAAAATGCAGTTTATTCCGCCCAATAGTGTACAAAGGACATTTGAACTGAGAGAGGAAGACAGACTGATTAAACCACATTCTGCTGTTGCCATGGTTTCACTTCCTGAAAATGTTTCAGCTGATATCATCAGATCACACATTTATGGAACAATCAACCACTACATCCCTGCAAGTACACGAGATTGCATCATGCTGAGACAACAATGGCAAGTTTTGCTAATGTCATTAATCAGATAGATGTGTAGTATCTTCAGTTTACTAAACCATGCATATTGATACACCATTAAAACCCTTGAGAGGAGGTCAAAGTTCACTCATCATCAAGCTGTAGTGCTCACTAGACAATGAGCAAGGGTTGCCAAGTCCATGGATTTTCCTCCTGAATTTGTTTCATGGTTGAACTTGAGGACAATTTTTGACATGTTTATGTCAACAGATGTGGTGGTTATGATAACAGTACAGTGAAATTGCATGTGAATTATCTGTCATGTCATGTTAGATCTAAAGTGACAGTAAAGACTTTCACTTTGTTTGCAAGAAAAGTATATTTGAAGTACAGTAAATGTGTAAATCATTAATGTGAGAGACTTCTTTTTAAAAACACAAAAATATGCCTTGTTGAAACATTAACAAGGTTTCTGATATTTGCATTTCATTTGAAGGAAAAGTTTAATGCTGCTATTCGTGAAAGAGACTGTAAATGTTTTATTGGTCATAACTATTTTTTATGACCTGGCAACCTTTGACACCACGTTGAAATCAGATTCAGTTTGCAATCTTTTTACTAAATTCAGTTGTTGAAAGAACAGACTCGATGCAGTTGTTTATTCAGCTGAATGAACTTTAGTGAAGGTTACTGCAACACTAGAGAACTGAAGGAAGCAGGAAGAATTATTACACAACTTTTCCTGTAAAGATTAAAAACCAGGTTTTCTAGTTGGGGCATGAGTGAATGAACTTTCCTAAACTATCAGGAACAACTGTTTGAAATGAACTCGAAATGTAAAATCAAATCAGTTTTAGTGCGCTCGTGTTCATACTGAAACAAAACACATTGCATCTTGTGTGGACTTGAAATGGACTTTGAAATCACATGCTAACACCTGATGGCCATAAAAAGGCCATTAAAAATGTGATATAATTTGTTAATGTAAGCTATATATATATATGCAGTCACTTATTACATTTAATAAGCAAACACAATGTACACAGAACACACTCATGCAGTGTAATAACGATTTTTGCAGGAATGTTGCCTGACAGGCTTTTCCAATAACGTATATGGATTTATAAAACTTTTTTGTGTGTGTATATATATATATATATATATATATATATATATATATATACATACACATATATACAAATGAGTCGTTAAAATGAATAAACAAATGATAAATGGTACTATGTTTATATATATATATATATATATATATATATATATATATATATATATATATATATATATATATATATATATATATATATATATATATATATATATATATATATATATATTCATATACACCGTATATATGCACACATACACACCCATATCATTAACTAAAATTACAATATATAGTTATTTCAAATAACATAAATAAAAGTAAATATAAAAATATCTTAAACTTTTATGATGATAGCAAAGTCATTTCTCATTTTTGCATAGCTTTAGGTTGAAGAACTAAATTAATTGTTTTCATTAAGTCTCTTGTACTCACAAATACTGCATTTATTTAATCAAAATAAAGTAAAAATATAATAAATAATATTTTAATATATGTAAAATAGCCATTTTCTATTTTAACATATTCTAAAATGTAATTTATTCCTGTGATGACAAAGCTGAATTTAAATTTTATGCTGATTTGGTGCTCAATAAACATTTTTTTACTATTAGAATTCTCTGAAGAGAACTCAAAAGCATTTATTTGAAATAGTTCGGAAATTATATATAAAGAGAACATGTTTCTTTATAGATTAAGATTTGCTTTTTAAATAAACAAAGTTCTCTAACGTTCATTATGTCATGTGACTGAAGATAATGTCAGGTCAACTTTCCATCCGGTGTATCTCTGACTGCTGGGAACTGAAGAGTAAATATTGAGCTTTCCTTTAAAAGAAACAAGACTGTGGTGAAGTGCAAGGACACACACACACACACACACACACACACACACACACACACACACACACACACACACACACACACACACACACAAATGCTCTCCTTGTTCCTAGAAAAAAATCCCACTTGGCACAACAGATAAATGAAGTTTTAACACTTCTGCGTTTTCCTCAAAGATGCCTTCTTCTCACCCAACACGACTTCCTTCTTCTGGAGGAGTTGGACAGTGGCAGAGCTTCTGGCAGGGAACTAATAAAACACAAGAGAGCTATGAAAAGAAACACATTAATCATTTCTTTCCACACACAACAAAGCTGCCTTTACATGAGCAGAAGACATGTGAGGGACGGAGAGCATGCACTGAACACTGAACCAAGCTGTTTCCTTCCCACAAGCTGTCTGTAATCTATAGCTTACTGTGTTCGGTGGACTTTATGATGAAAGGAAAGGTCAATGCAGAAGGCCTACAGCTCTACTAGTGCTTGACATGTGAATGCGACAAAAATTAACCAGTAAAACTAGTTCCTTAAAGAGAACAACTTGTTGCAGTGTAATGCATTTTTCTGTATTGTTACCTGTATTAGCATATCAGTAAAGTGAACACCTTTCTTCAGCAACGGTGCAATCAGTCGATCAAAAGTGAGAGTAGAGACAAATATTTATTTCTAATGTCAACATATTAGTGTGATGTGACACTGAAAACTGCTGAACATTCAGCTTTGCCATCACAGGAATAACTAAAACTACAGTACATTCAACTGTAAAAAGATTTTACAGCACTCGTTTCCTTGCTTTTTAACCAATTAATGACCTAAAATTGTCATTATAGAAATTGATATCATGGGATTTGATGGGAAACAATTCATTTTGTACTTTATTATGCAGAAGGTACACTTTAGCTGTCTTGTATTTAAATCCTAATCATTACTGACATTAAAACACATTTTAGGCTTAACATCAAGAAATGTGCATTGTACTTAAATAGCACTCAAAAATAAATAAATAAATAAATAAACACACACACACACATTTTTTTTTTTTTTACATTTTATAAATATTAGCTGTTAAAAATTGTGAGAACATTGTTAGTACAGTCTTCTATATTAATAATAATAATTATTATTATTATTATTTATTTGTCTCCTGTGCTTTTACCTGTCTGAAGCGGTTGTGAGTTGATTATTGCAATTACAGCAGGTTTTAAGAACACTCTGGAAAACTTCTTGAAGGAACTTCTGGAGATCTGAAAGATATCAACAGATAAAACAAAATTTATACCATCAATATAAGTTTTACAACGAGGCATTACAATATAGTATGATTGTTTATAAGTGCATAAGAAGGCCAGTTCAATTTCCCTTCCGTGTGTTCTGATATTTATGCTTTAACTTAAGCGAATCGTTTTAATATTGTGCAAACTTTTATATATTTTCTGTTGTCATGTCCACCATAGTTCTCTAATAGAAGCCGCGTGCACGTGTAAAATGATCCGCGCGCGCCCTCTGCTGGATGAACACTATTTCTACACACAGTAAAAACTCGCACATGATCTACATAAACAGAAGATGACAGCAGAAATTACCATTCAGCCCGTATATTCATCCAATAACTATTCAAACAGATTTATCACCATGAAAATACCGTCTCCCTCAAATACAACACTTGATTAACTGAGACAAAACACATGCATCTGGAGTAAAAATGAAGTTTTCATTACAGAAAATAAACTGTTGGAGACAGATGCAAAAGGAAGACATAACTCTTAAATAAATTGGTTGGCTTCATGCCTCATAAACACAAACTATAGCAATGTCATTTTCAGATTTATTATCTATTAATAATATATAGACTTAATAAATTGGGAGACTATTCATGTCTATAAGATGGCATAATAAATAATGAATGTTCAAGGCTGATTCTTCCCATCAGTGATTATTCTCAAATACATTCTCATGCTGCAGGTTTTCTCCCAAACCTAATTAAACCGGCAACAATAGAACTTAGTAAAGAGGGATATCTTCAGAGTCCAGCTCTTGGGTTTCACCCTTAAATCGTTTGGATTAGTCCCTCGCTCGATTAGGCTTTATTAAGCCTTTTGATTTCTCTTATAGGAAATGAAATAGACGGTAAAAACTGAGCGAAAACAAAGGAGGCATTGCCAAGCTCCCAAGCTTTCATCTCTGATCTGATCTGTGGGGTCTAGAGAATTTCAGCTAATTATCTTCAGGCAAAAATGCAAGATACCTATAGTGTGCATTAGGCCCCTGTCACACGAAGGGCCCTAGCCGCCACAGAAAACAGCAGAGCATCCGTGCATTTAAAACCAAGGGAGGGATTCTTCAAAGATTCACCGAGAGGAAAGATTTGCACCAAAACGCTTTCCTGAAAGTGATGCTTATTTTAGTCTTTCTTTGTCCTGAGAGGCAAACAGCACAACGCTGAAGTGCATGATGATGATGGGATGCACTGTTGCCATGACGATGTGCTACATGGCAGTGAGGCGGGAAACAGATAACACTCGTTTTGTGCTCCATCCATCAAGAAACGAGTGTGTCTCTCTGAGTCAGTAAAAAAAAAAAAAAAGGAAACAAGTGTGTAAATGTTGTTTAATCAAAAATGTTGCATTGTGAAAATGATTAGAATTTAAACCATCTGAAATCTTATTTATTCCTGTGATGCAAAGCTGCATACTCTTCAGAAATCATTCTAATAAGTGTCCAGAAATATTTCCGATCATCAGTTAAAAACAGTCCTGCTTAATATTTTCGTGTTAAACAGTGCCACTTCATTTTTTCCTGACTCTTTGGTAAATATAAAGGTCATTTAAAGACCTGATTTGAAACGGAAATCCTTTGTAACATTATAAATGTCTTTACTCTCACTATTTCATGAGTTCTCGCTGAATAAACATATTCACGAACCTTTGATTTCTGTGTATTGTATAAAAAGCCTAATTGGAATTTCGACCCGTAATTATCCATTGAATTGATTATAAATAGTCTATATGAGAGTGTAATGTATTAAATGAACAGTTTGAGCGTGTGGTTTGTGATTCACATCCATGTTTTCATTATAGGCTTCTAAACTGATGCACGAGTTGAAATCCTCAGTGGCAATCAACATTTCACCACAGATGGCAATCCTAGAGATCATCTTGAACCCATCTCAAATATTATTCTCATCTTCTCACATGCCTAACACACTTATAAAATCAGAGAGCTTTAAAGAGCTCATGTAAATCATACAGAAGCATGATTGAAGCTGAAGGTTAACCGGTGTAACCTATACTGTGATGATGAAGGGTGATCTGGAGCCAGAGATGACCCGGTTATTCTCTTATTCTCCCTGAAGAAACACCTGATGGCCTGGATGTGAGATGCTGTGTCTGTTAGAGAGGAAAAACAGTGTTGAGGTTATATTGCAACCCAAAATAAAGAGAAGAAAGTGAAGCCACTTCAGGATCATTCTAATTATTTTTGCATTATGACATTATTTTCAAGGCAATTCAAAATCATTCTACAGAACCACACCAGATCCTCTTTACTAATTAGTATATTTAAGAATGTAAATAATACTATACATATTAAACACACACACACACACACACACACACACACATATAGTTTATATGTGTGAGTGTATGTGTCAAAAATAACATATTTAATTTCTTAGTCCTTTCTTTTAATTTTAAAGCAGAAATTGACCTGGATATTTCAATACATTCATTAAAAAAAAAACAAAAAAACAAGACCTACATTATACCGGAAGAAACATTTGAAAGAATATATATGAAAAAGCATATAACTAAAAAATGTATTCATAGTATCTCCAAAATCATACATTTTATAAGACAAGACAAATAAATAAGACACATTTACACAATTACAATCAGATTACAAAGGAAAAATAACTTTTTTATTTCATAGATAACACTGTGCCACTTTGAACTTGTCCTAAATAAAGGGAGAATCAGTGTGCAGATTCATTTTTGTATTATATGATCCTTTTTTTTTTTGATCTGGCACATGGCCAAGATGCTTTGTACGTGCGTACTTTGACTTTATTTATTGAGATGAATGTTTGAATGAATGATAATGAATGTGTGAATGCTTTCACGAACACTATATGTGCACTACAGAGTATCTAGCACAGTACTCTAGTATTGCATTGCAAACACCCGAAATGTTTTGGGAATCGATGCCACAGTGGCGATGATCACTCGGTTACCAGCTCAGATGTTTGGTCATCAAGCCACCTCTCATGTACAAGTTTCCTCCTACAGACGGAGTAATTAGCTCTTTGCTCATTAACTGTGTTTTCCAGAAAGCGTCTAAACCCAGTGGCGTGCTTAAAGAGAACACATCGCTTCACAGAGCCACAGCAACACAAACATTACAGCGTGAAAGAGCCGATTTGGAGGAGCAAACCTTCGGCGGGCGATAAACTGCTCCCACTTGGCCTCTATTGCCTTTTTCTCATTCAGCCTCTTTATCGTGGTTCTGCTCGTTCCAGGGTCCCTGAGAGATACAGAGAGAGAAGGACAGACGCAGACTGATAAAGAGACATACCGAAATTTCTTGACATATTAATTATTCGTGTGATCTCTCTATAATGCGCTGAATATTATCAAACCTGTAAAAGTCACCTTGAGAGGACAGGAGGAGGAAAACAAGCGCACACATCTCTCTCTCTCTCTCCTCCTGGCTTGGGTCTTAACGGCGGCTGATAAAGTTTCATTATTTTTTTGTAATATCTGCTCTCTGCCGTGCTGTACCGGTTTCCCATAAAGCTTCACTTTACTGGAAATTGGATTCGGGGATGGCAGAAGCCCCTCCAGACTCTTCTGGAAGAGGCTTCTTACAATCTCTCCTCCTCTTTTCCCATTTGTTTTGGCCTCGCTCTCTCCGTCCGTCACCTGTAGCTCCAGGAGATGAAGGATTGTATTCTCCTCTCGCTCTTTTTCCTCTTGTATCTCTCTATTTAACACCACCTAAATTTCACGGTTTCATCATTTCTCCATTAACTCTGATCCGTGTTGTTCTAGTTCACTGTTGTTCCTGTAGGATCTCATTAGTGCTGATGGCTAAGACAAGCATTGCTTTTAGTGATTTGAACAAAGCCCTGAACCCAAGCATTAAACTTTGGCACAGAGATGAATAATACCTCATTTTTAGGTAAACTCATTTTTTATGCATGAAAAGATGTGTTAGCAATCACTACATGTGCATGAAACCAATTAAACTGAACCAGCAGGGACTTGTGAAAGAGGTTATACCTTCTTTAAATACAGACGAAAAGTGCTAATAAGTGAAACACAGAAAGAGTAAAAGCCTGTTCAAAATTGTATTATTGCACTACTCTGCACAAAATACTACCATCCAAAAGTTTGGGATCGGTAAGGTTTTTAAAATATTTTTGAAAGAAATCTCCTATGCTCATCAATTTAATCAAATATGTATTTATTTTATAAAAGAGAAAACTAGTTAAAAACAGTTACACTTTACTTAAAGCCTTTATATACAGTATAATGCATTATAAAAGTAGTTTTGATGCATTATTTAATTATGCCTTGCAATGCACCTTATAATATAATCTCTTAAATAATTGTATGCATTAAACCACTCATCAATTCACTGTCACACTATGCATTTCAGATTTGGTTATAATTATTTACAACAAGATATAATGTATTATGAATAATTACAATGCATCATATTGTTTAATATCCCTTTATAAAGCATTATGCATGATAACTCACTACTTAATATTTTATTACTCTTTTCTATTTGAATACATTATATCATATGATAGAATTTATTTATTTGATCAAAGCATCATTACTCCATTCTTCAGTGTCACTTAATTCTTCAGAAATGATTCTAAAATTCTGATTTGCATCTCAGAAAACATTTCTGATTATTATATATGTTTGAAACAATTGTGCAGCTTCATATTTCCTTTTTTTTGATGAATGGAACATAAAAAAAATTGCATTTTTAAGAATTGAAAATCCTTTGTAACATTATTTCTCTTTTGATCATTGCATCGCAATGCATCTTTTTCTAAATGTCTGTTTTAACTTTAAAAAGGTGACAAAAAAAGGACCACTGACCAACAAAACCAGATTCTGCAATGCTGTAGATCCTAAGCGACATGGTCTATAATGTATGGGGATGTCTCAACACACAAAAATCCTCTGAACCACTGGTGGCCTAGTAAAGAATGCTCCGGGCCCGTCATTTCAGGATTACAGGTTCAAACTCTGGAACATCCAGTTCAAGCACAAGAACACAGTTGTGCCCTTGAGCAAGGTAGTTAACTTTAGGTTATTCCAATGGGGATGCTCAGTGCAGAAAGGATTCTGGAAGATGTGTGGCTGCTAAATGACAGACCAATCCACTAAAACAGATTGACTGAACAGATCAGTTCTCATCCACAGTCCAAAACATTTAGTGTCCACAAGCTGCTTTTTCATGCAAAGCACATCAGCTTCCTGTCAGGCCATGTGAAAAGGAAGTGATCTAAACATGTTCTTTGTTAAGATTGTCGGGTCATGGTTTATTATTCTGTACTGAAAGCACAACTTGCAAAAGGCTTATGGTTTTGGTTAAAACAGTACTGGAATTTAATAAGGATTAGTACTTGCTATAAATAACACAAAGTTAATAATTAATTTTTGAATCTCAAAATCTCTAATTTTGAACCCAAGGCACAAGTCCTTACTCAAAGACCCATGTTTCTTTTTCACTGAAATGAACTGAAATGCTGCATGTTATTCAGTGACTAAAAAAACATTTAGAGAGAATTTGTAGTAATTATAATGGCAAGAAAAACATGTTTGAGGTCCATGTTGATGATATAAAACAGATAATTTATACTTTTATTTGGTAATGATACATGCAATGATCAAAAGTAGCAGTAAATGCATTTAAAATGTTACAAAATAATTCTATTTCAAATGAAAGCTGTTCTTTTGAACGTATTCATCAAAGGAACCTCAAAATGTTTCACAATTTTAAGGAAGGAAAAAAGGAAGGAAGGATGGATAGATGGAGGTAGATATAGAGAGATAGATTTATATTAACTATATATTAAAACAAACAACAACAACCAAAAAACACCCATAAATATGCCAATGCAATTTTCTTGCAGGGCGCAACGTGCAACCTTGAGTCAGCAACAACGCTCAGCTTTGAAATCCTGTGTAATTGCTTAGTTTTTATAAGATGATGCACAACAGAAAGCCTAAAACTAGAGCCTGACAGCTTGCTTTTCATAATTATAAAAAAAAATCATGATGTACGAATCACATCAGATGCAGAATCAAAAGCTTTGTAAAGCTTGAAAGCCCTCTTGACGACAAAACAGAAACAGAACTTTGCTATTGAGGCTGTCTAGCAATAATTATTTATATATATATATATATATATATATATATATATATATATATATATATATATATATATATATATATATATATGAGCCATGAGTAAAAAAATAAAAAGCATTGTGCTTCTGTAAGAGACAGTTTCTTTTAGTTAGACAGTTGGATTTTATTTGTGTCTTCACAACTATAGTAACACTTTGGGGGCATTGTCTGCAAAAACTGTGAGAATCAAATCTATTGTTAATAGATTCAGTGTTTAATCTCCTGTTTAAAGATGAAAGAAAACTCTAATGGAAAAAAGGAACAGATTGAGAAAGAGAGAGAGAGAGTTACCCTGACTGTGCTTTGGCTCATTTGTTACAAGCTAACATCTCAAGGCCATCTCCGTGTCTAAATTAATTCCTCTCACTTTCTTTTCAGCATGAAGTAGAGTCATCACTTTGCTCTCTGCTTTCTGTTCAAACATCAAGGTTAAGATGTTCAATCAGGCCTTCAACCAAACACATCCACCGACTCACTGTTGGCAGACAACAAGCTTCTTGACATCACGCCACATACACAGGATAGTTAGCCACAGTGTGAAACGTGGGTTAAATATCCGGCTCAAAAGACACAAAGGTGATGGAACAGGACTCCTATAAATGCCACATTCAAGCGGAGGCGACCAGACACTCAGGGAAACTGTTAATCATAAGATCTTCATTCAAAAGACCCTAAACGGTAATTTTATTATCATAGCTATTGGCTAAATAAGAGAACATATTATAATGATACTGAGATGCAGATGTGGTGTAAGATGTCATTATTTTTTAACTATTTAATCAAAAATTATTTTTATTTCTCAAAAGTTTTTTACTGAGACAACTTGCCCCATTTAGAATATATTTTTGTAAAATTAATTTTGAATGGATTTAAAAGATCCAGTCATATTGTAACTTGTAGTTAATACATTAGTTGAATTATAAGGAGCTTTTAAAAGACTCAAAATTTGGGGGTGATTACGATTTGTAATGTTTCTGAAAGAAGTTTCTAACGCTACAATAAAATATAGAAACAGTAATGTTATTATAAAATTAAAATTCTGCTGAATACTCAAGTCTTAAGTTTCACATGATCCTTCAGAAAATATTTTAATAATTTTATGGAAAGCTTGATTTATTTATTTATTTGTTATGGACCACTGAAGCAGAGTAAGATTTACAAACCTGCATTGAACTTACTGATTGGAGTGTTTTTTTTAGGCTGCAGCAACTGATCTTGATGAGTTTACTGACACTGTGACATCCTACATCAGTTTCTGTAAAGACACGTATTTTCCCACCAGGACTTATTTATCTTTTAACAATGGCAAACCTTGGTTCAGTGCTACACTCAGGCCCCGTCCACACGGAGACGGAGCTTACCCCAATCCAATCTTTTTTTTCATCGTCTCAAGAAATTTCCGCGTCCACACGAAGCCGCAAAACGATGTAGTATACATGCCAGACCAGTATGTGGCGCTGTAATTCTGCCACAGAGATACACTAAAAACAGAGAAGAAGACTTGGAATATGCTCAAAAACCTTGCGCGTGGTACACAAACGAACATGGAACAATACATTTATTAATCAGTGTTAATGATAGTTAATAAAAAGACAATTGTTCAGTGTTTGTTCATGTTTTTGTTGCTGTTACGTGAAGTAGAGGTGTCTGACTAGGGGGGAGACGTGGGCTGATGATGTCATCGTTTCAGAAAATATACGGATTAGCAGTCCAGACGAAAACGCAAAGACGACGTTTTCAAATTTATCCACTCTGGGACCCGGTTTCAAAAAATAGCGGTTTCAACTTACAAAAACGCCGGATGCGTGTGGACGAAATGCCTATCCGATAAAAAATTTGTGCGTATTCACAGAAACGCGTCTCCGTGTGGACGGGGCATCAGTCTGTACTCAAGGTCTTCGATGAGGATGTGTGCAAAGTCTTCAGAAGCAGAAGATACGGAAATCCAAATGCCCAGATGGGTTCTCTAAGCCTGTGGTGTCCAGCTATCACCCATCTTCACATTGATCTTCAACAGACCCCCCCCCCTGCTTCAAATGCTCAGCCATCATTCACTTACCCAAGAAACCAAAAATGACAAGACTTAATGATTACAGACCTGTTGCTTTAACATCTGTGGTCATGAAGTCATTCAAGAGACTGGTGCTGGGCTACTTGATGAGTTAGTCAACATGAGATTGCACTATATCCTTCAAACCAGGGACTTATGCAAGAATCTTGTTTGTGGACTCTGCTTTCAACACAATCATCGCGGACACCTTTCAGAATAAACTCACAAAGCTCTCTGTGCCCACCTCCATCTGTCAGTACATCACAAGCTTTCTGACAGAAAGGCAGCAGCTAGTGAGGATGGATAAACTCACATCCAACACCTGCAAAATCAGCACCGGAGTTCCTCAGGGCTACGTTCTCTCCCCGCTGCTCTTCTCCCTGTACACCAACGACTGCACCTCTAAGGACCCTTCTGTCAAGCTCCTAAAGTTTGCAGATGACACCACAGTCATCTGCCTCATCCAGGATGGAGACAAAATAACCTGCCTGAGAAATACCTCCATATGCAATGCATCACTGTAGATACAGGTCAGGAGTGTGTATGTGTACAGTGCCCTCCAAAACGTATTTGTGCACTTTTAAATACATGTAAAGAATATCAAAGCAAGTGCATTGGATAACAAAATATCAAACCTATAAGCCTACAGGCCACCAGAGGTAACTATAGTATAATCCCCATCAGAACCAAAAATTTGTTTCAAGTGCTGGCAGAAAATGCAAATAGGTCATCAAAGGAGTAATGGTGCATCGAAGATGTACTTTGACTCCAGCATGACGTTACATTCCATCAAGAGACACTGTAAATGAGCCATGTTTATTTTTTCTTTTCATTTTGCTGCATTAGATCCTTCTAGTCAGAGGGTAATCGCTCTATCCTGCTGGGTGAGACTGATGGTTGAATGGATTTTGTTTTTCTGGAAGCTGAGACCCTCACGGTGAAAACTCGCACAGATTGCTGTGGCTCATTCCAGCAGAGAAAGGCATTATTTTCTTGTTTTTCGATTTGGTTTAATGCATTTTTATGTCTGTGTGAACTAAATGTTAATGTCAGGAAAAACATGAGAGTTTTTCTGATGTGATTTGTCAGTATCCTAACCATCCGTGTGAAAATGTGACACACAGGAACTCTTTAACCACATGTACAAATCATTGAATTATGACTTAGAAAACTGAAGTTAATTCAAAGGGAAAACATATTCATATACTGTACATCAATGACAGATTTGTTCTCGTTTTAAATGTAAACTCACTTTAGTTTTAATTGACCAGAAAACAAGACTTTAACTACTGTATCTCAATTTTGCATCTTAAGTAAATGCATCTTGATTCAATGATGTTAATAATATATTTATATTACAAAACAAGATGAGGAATGAGGAAGATATTAATTTTCCGAATGCATGCAGCATTTAATGCAATGACTTTATAAATGATTTTAAGGCTTTAATGCGAGGAATGACAAAATAAGACCTTTTTTTAATATCGGCAGAAACACTGGCAAGTGATATCATGGTTAAAAAAACCTTCAACTGATATCTATGGCAATAGTTATTGGCAATTAGAGTAAATTCATGTAAATACGTTTTTTATTCATCTCAGTGGAAAGAAGCTGCACAATTTCCTTTTTGCATTCATTTAATTGTTGTGAAGAAATTATAACCATACCAGATCAAATTTAATAAAAAAGTATGTTTCAAGTACATGATGCCCAGAGATTTAATCAATGATTTTGACCAAGCATGAAGTAATTGAGAAAAATTTTAGAAAAAGCAAAGACTGATACAGAGTAAACATATATAACTTGAATGCAATGTTAATTGCGTTGTATTAAAGTGTCTGCCAAATGCTTAAATGTAAATCCACTCTCCTGAAGCCCCGATTTACAAAAATTCACTCACCCTTAAGTTGCTCCAAACCTGTTTTCTGCTGTTGAACACAAAAAAAAAAAAAAAAAAAAAAAAAAAAAAAAAACAAAAATCACAAACTTCTACTGATTGTATTTAGGCATCACAATTCATAAAGATTTAGTTCAGTTGTGAAGATTATGAACATGCAAGAATCGTAAGCATTTGTTGGTCACAAAGCTAATTTTCTGCAATAATAATCTTTGTGGGTTTTTGTCGAGGGAACCAGTATTTTTCTCACTTCCAGGTTGGACTACAAAAATATGTTATCTGTGCATCATGGCATTTTTTTTATTACTAGTACATCAGCTACATATTTCATTAAGGCCAAAAGTAAAATTAACTAAATAACTGAAGCAATATTGAACAAAATACTCTATAACTCAAAAAACTCAAAAAACTTTATATGCACAAGAATGGAGACCTTATCCTTTCTGTGTTTCATTGAAAGCAGCCACAACAATTGCATTTTTCCCTTCAACAATGCCAGTCTTCATGAGAATGAGTATGAATATTTCAGCACGCTTGGCTACGGTTGTGTCTGTCATAAATGTCAACCATTTTGCGATGCGCAGAAAGAGAAGCAGAGGAAGAGGGTGAGAGAGGGACACAGAGCTCTTGCCTGTCGTGAGAATGTGTTAAAATCCCTCACAAACAAAATGCCATCGGTGATGCCTGCCAGGTTGAAAGCATAGCCGCTGGGCAAGACGCAGTGGGGTGAAGAGGAGGAACAGATAATAATAGGTCTTGATGCTAGAACACACAGTTTAATTTAAATTACTGGCTACATATGAATTTCTTATTATGCTTTAAACTTAATCAGAGCTGTTCTGGTGTCTACTGGGGGCAGAAAACAGAAAACATTATACTAAAATGTCAGTACTTCTCAATATGATTTAAAGGGATACTCCACCCCAAAATGAAATTTTTGTCATTAATCATTTGATGATTTTATTCACCAATTCCTTTGTCCAAAGTCTCCTCTGTGACTCTCCAAGCCACAAGGATGTGTTGTTTCTAGCTTTGATTTGAAAGAAAACAGTGCATCCTTGTATGTGGCGGACACAGAAGAGCATAGACAGCATATGTTGACAAAGAAATTTTTTTTTTTTTTTTTTTCACACAAAAAGTGTTCCCGTTGCTTCATATAAGCCAGATTGCATGTCTGATAGCAGATGGAGCATTTTTTCATAAGTTTTCTGGACCTTGACACTGTTATTTATTTTTTATTAAAATATCTTAAATTGTGTTCCGAAGATGAACAAAGCTTTTACGGGTTTGGAACGACATGGGGGTAAGTGATTAATGACACAATGTTCATTTTGGGGTGGAGTATCCCTTTAAGAATTTCATTATCTGAAGACTTTTGTGTTCTCTTGTGCATGTCTTCTTTTTAACTCTTCCCTCATTATGATTTAATTAACTGATCAATGCAGTAGAGGTGTGACAACTAGCCGCGGCATGAATGTTCTGTCATGTTACTCTAAATCTGTATGGCTTTCCTTAATCTGTGAAACCTGAAAAAAAAAGAAAAAAAAACATGAGGGTGATCATGTTATTTATGAATTTTATTTTATTTTTTACCTATTTTTTTTTTTTTTACTGCATTCTGTTTAATACAGTTATTTGTAAATTAAATTCTACTTATATAAGTTCATGACAGCCATCAATAAATATATACACTTTTGCTATATATTTTTACCTTGGTGACATATTCAATAAGCAAAAGTGCAAAACTGGCATCAATTATTTGCTACATTTTAAAATTCATAATCTTCTAATGTTCTGTGCATATAAATGCATGTAAATGATCATCACATAATTTTTACTGACAACACACCTAGTTTTCCTGTGAAGAATGTGGTTTTGTGAACGAGATCTTCATCAACTTCAGAGATCTTCTCATTTGGTGCCAAGTAGAAGAACACAAGGCATTTCAGGAAGATTTTACTGGCAGCACAGAATTAAAGTACAGCCCACAGAATCCAGAGAAGATGTGGCATTACATCATAAAAGAAGTTAATTACAGACAAAGTGCTTAAAGTTTTTCTCCACTTAGTGATAATGAATTTCAAAAAAGAATTCTGGCTTCATCAAAGATGTTTCACAGCAGCTAGCTCATTACATATACGGTTTTATTTTCTCATTTAAAAAAAAAGCAAAGTAAATAAATTGCTACTCATTCTGTTCTAAACCTCATGGCCCTAACTGAGACTTGGATCACATCCGCGGACACTGACACTCCTCTCCACTAGTTTAAGTTTTTCCCACACCCCTCACGTGATTGGGATGGGTGGAGGTACTGGTCTACTTATATTAAATGAATGGAAATTTGATCTTCTACCATCTATTACAGGCAACAGTTTATTTAAATCACATGCAATTACTATTACTCACCTGGTATAATCCACTTTGTAGTTGTTTATCATCCTCCAGGTCAACTGGGTAACTTCTTGGAGGAGTTGGATGTGTTACTATCAAACTTTTCTGAGGACGGTTTCTCATCTGGTACTGCTTGGTGACTTCAACATCCTCCTAGAAAACCCCAGGCTGCTGACTTCAACACATTTGATCTCAAGCGAGTGTTTACTACGGCTACTCACAAATCATGTAACCAACTGGACCTTATCTACACACTCACAGATTAGCAACTCCACTGCACACCTCAGACCACTTCTTTATCACTTCTAACCTCACAGAGAGCACACACTTCTACGCAGGTAACATTTCAATGTAACCTACACTCACTCTCTTCCTCTCGCCCATCCTCTATAATCGCATCCTCACTTCCTTCACCCTCTCATTTTCAGCACTGGACATGAACAGTACTACTGACACTCCTGTCACTCCACTCTTTCTACTCTGCAAATGTCTCCACTAATAAACACTATCACAACAAAATCATCAACTCTTGCAAACTTTACAAAACTTTCTCTCCTCTGTCCTCCTTCACCTCCCCCTTCATCAACTCTTACGGCTGATGACTTTTGCAACATTCTTCATAAATAAAACTAGAAACATCAATGAGCAATTCTCCACACCACAAATAGATGATAACTTCATAATGACAAATCCACACTCTCCTCCTTTCTCTCCGCTCTCGGAGATGGACGTTTCCTAACTTATCCTTTCCAATCATCCTACTACCTGTCCACTTGATCCTATCCCCACTCACATACTTCAGGTAATTTCTTCAGTCATACCTGAACTTACTCACATGATCAACGCCTCACTTCACACTGGTACATTTCTAATTGCATTTAAGCAGGCTCTGCTAAGCCCACATCTTAAAAAACCCTCTCAGGTATGTCTTTCAGGGTGTCACAACTTCTTGCTACTGGGGTTCCTCAAGGCTCGGTGCTTGGACCTCTTCTCTTCTTCATCTACATGATGTTATTAGCATCTGTCATTCCCACTGGATGATGCCACAATAGCTGTTAACATTGTAGCTTGTCTGAGAGACATTTCTAGCTGGATGATGGACCATCACATTCAATTCAACCTTGCTAAGACAGAACTGCTCGCAGTCTCAGCCAACCCAGCACTTCATCACAACAGCTGGGTTCGTCAACCATAACTCCTTCCAGGACAGCCAGAAACCTTGGAGTTATAATCGATGATCAGTTAAACTTCACAGACCATTTTGCTACAATGGCCCGGTCCTGCAGATTTGCCTTATAAAACATTAGGAAGACAACACCCTTCCTATCAGAGCAACGTCTTGGCCAAGCTCTTGTTCTCTCCAGACTGGACTATTGTAATGCTCTCCTGGCGGTCCATCCTGCATGTACTATCAAGCCTCTGCAGCTGAAACAGAATGTATCAATGAGTGAGAGTGGTCTTCTACGAGCTGAAAATGCTCATGTTACACCTCTCTTCATCAGTTTACACTGGGTAACAGTTGCCAATCACATCAAATTCAAGGTACTGATGTTTGCCTACAAGACAGCAACTGGCACTGTACCAATATACCTAAACTCGCTAGTTCAAACTTCTGCGCACCCCAGAAGCCTGGGTTCTGTAAGTGAATGATGCCTTGTGGTGGACCTGGACTGTGCCCAGCTGGTGGAATGAACTCCTGATCTCAATTTAAACAGCTGAGTCTTTTGCCATGTTTTTTTATCTGCACCTGATGAACTAATACTTGCACTTACCTATTCTATTCTATTCTGATTCTATTCCATTCTATAAAAAAAAGTCCTAGCTATGTGTGATTTGCATGACTAACTGAGACTTGTCATTGTCAGTGTGTGTGTGTCAGTGTGTGTGTGTGTGTATATATATATATATATATATATTACTGCTGTCAGTAAATTAAAAAATAAAAAAGTAAACATTTATATTTAATTAATCACAATTAATTGCACTGAAAATTTTTGTTTGTAATAAAATCTATATTTTCCACCTTAAATCCTCAAATAATGTAAAAACTCATAAAGACAGCTTATTTAAAATATTTGATGAATAACTTATTTTTAGTTAATAAGAATTAAAGTCAGTATCACTTGTACCAATACTAATACTGATGCCTGTTAAATAGATTATTTAATCAATTTCTCAGGATAACTGTAGAGCTTCTGTCACTAAAACAAAGTCCTTGTACGTGTAAACATATCTGGTAATAAAGCTCATTCTGATTCTGATTAAAGAAGTACATTCAAAATTAAAGTAAAATTTGTACCATAATTTTAAACATTCAATAGGCCTAAACTTTTACAAAACATTGAAGAAAATAACTTTTAATTTAAATTAAACAAAAACAATTTTCCCATAAAACAATTATAATAAATGTCACATTTAGCTGTGCCTTTAATATAGCGTGTTATATATAGTGATGTTCAACAAAATATATAAAGCAGAAATTTTCATTATGCATTATTTTCAATTTCTGTTATTCTTTAAAAAAAAAAAAGGTAAATGCCCGGGATAAAATCAAAAACAGTGCTTCGGTTCACTGTAAAAGTGCATGCATCTCTGAATGCCAGCTCCCTCCACTATGAAATACCACAGGTCAGATGCATCTCATAATTCTGGAAAAGAGGTAGAAAAAGAGACAGAGGCTGAAAGAATGTCTCCTTTCTTGGGCAGAGGTCTCTGCTCCGGCCGCTCCCTCACTCATGTCCTCCATGCCCTTGTCCACATCTTTGCTCTCCCCTGCTGATAGATGATCTCATTTGCAGTAAATCTGCTTGTGTCTGAGCCAGACCTGCCAGAAAGCTGTGCCTCCACTGCTCTACCCCTGCTGGGCCTAAAGCCACAACATATGAGCCGCATTTAAACACAGTTTAAAGAACCGTTACCTTAAAGAGTGCATCGACTTCACACTGACCATGCTTGGTTACTAAAAATGGCATATTATGTTCAACAGGACCATAATCAGTGAGGTTTATGGATTATGTTGACACGATTACAGCCATTCAGAATGCATTTGATTTTTAATGCATAGCTTAATGCATTTTTTTATGGCTTTTATTTATCATTTTATAATTAGAAGTTGAATTTTTCCAACAACACTTAATTTGTCCTTCCACAATGAAAGCCAAGGAGCTGTCAAATTTTTACATATTTTATATTTAATATACAACAGAGGTGGGTTGCAGGTTTTATAGGTTTAACTTCTAAAAGAGAGGTTGGATCAAGGAAAGATTGTGGACCACGGGACCAGAGCTGATAAACTTGATTTAGTTGAATCAGTGTGTTTTTATAAATTAGTGATTAATTGATCAAATAAATGAGACTCTACAATGTGACTGTGATAAAAAAAAAATGGACGGAGTTTAAAATATATTTGGAAGCTCACAAATAGTTGTATAACACAAGAATCAAAGTAGAAACTGAAAATCCTAAATTAATCTACATCGGGTTACAATTTTGCATTTTTGTCACATTTTATGTAATGTAGTTTCGCAAATGTGATATTGGCTTTATGCTTTAATATCAAGTGACATAAATTTTAGGCACAGTGTGGTCACTCTTTAATAATTTAACCACTAATTAAAGTGTCTTTTTTAAAAGTTTTTTAAACATTAAATTATTTTTTATTCAAGATATTATAATTAAAACATTAATCTCATAACATTATGCAGTTGCTTTATTGCCCCCAGATTTTATTGTTTGTGAATTTATTGTTATTTAAAAACAAAAAGAAAACTATCATTGTACGATTTTTGTGTGTATGTAAGATTGCATACATTAAAATAATCGAAAAATACCCATAAAAAAGTTTAAATAAATAAATAAAAACAAAAACAAATTTGAAGGAGGCAAAAGCTCCTCATTTTTTTTAATTTTGCAAAATAAGTAAGTTCACGGCTTTGGATTTATAGATTGATTCATTAACTAATATAATTTGTAAATAGTTTTATAGCTATAGTTGTTTTGAGCCAGATAAACATTTTTCAGATTGCTAAATTTGGCAATATCTGAAAGCTAAGCAATAAAGATAGTGCCTCATTATCTCTACTATTTGCAAACTACTTTCAAGAGGGCAGCTTTACTTAATTACTTTTAATTATGAGTATCCTATTATAACTAAAGCAGCTTCCCTCACACCAAAACTATTAAAGTAATACTTTAAAAGGTTGATGCTTTAAAACAACAACAACAACAGAATACATCGAAATCCTCCTTAGGCAAATACAAACGTGCATATGTTCGCTTCATTGCTTCAGAGAAGTGAGCACACAGGTGGCAAATAAAAGCACACCGCAGGAGCACAAAGGACATTTGTTTAGTCTATCCTTGGAGAAGCCTCACGCTATCCTGTTTCGACGCAAAAGGAATGTGTACAACAACCGATAATGCGACTAGAATGTTAAACAGACCATCTGGGAGAATAGTTTTAAGAGCACTGAAATAGTTTCAAAAAGCATGGTGTAAATATCAAATCGTACTTACAATTGCATAACAGCATTCCTTACGTTACTGTTGGCATGCTACCTAATAACAATTCTCTCCCTGTCACTTTAAACACTGAGAACACACAAAAGCCACCTGCCCGTGCATGCCTAAACATATAATGATAATAAATGGAAAGCTCATAGCTCTGGCACTCATTTAATATTGTAAATTCGCATTGAGCGCTAGGTTCTCATTCATTCTGTTCTCAGAATGTTAGCTCAAAGACTTAATGTATATGTTTTTGTTGGACGTTAAATTCAGAAAACATTCCCATTATATTCTCTAAATGATAAAATGCAACGTTCTCTTAATTTTTTCTCCAATGTTCACATACGCAATAATAATTAGATGTTTTAATCATCACTTTTTTACATTGCATTATATGTTTTGCCCTTCACATGCAACACAACTACTACAGATATCTCATCATAAAACTAAGCATTTAAATATTAAATATTGCATATAGAGTAGTAACTGATATTTATATGCACTTTCTGTAATTAGTCTGCTATTCTGTAATTAAGATCTTACGGATTGACATTTGAAAAAAAATATCTGAATTTCAAATGGCATATTGTTGCTTAGTTTGGACTACTGAAGAAAACATATGAACGAGAAGAAAAAAAAAATTATATATATATATATATATATATATATATATATATATATATATATATATATATATATATATATATAAGGTTAGTATGATTAAAAAAAAAAAAGAAATTATGTGCATTACATTTATCTAAAGTGACAGTAAAGACATCCGTCATTTCACAAATAAATAAATACATTTATTTCAAATTAATGCTATTAATGTTTTAAAAATTAAAATGCTATTAAGGCTTTTAAACGTTCTATTTATCAATGCAAAAATGCATTAATCGAATACATGTAGCCTTTGTGAGCTTCACAAATATTAATACAATCGTACCAACCTCAAACCGTTTAACAGCAGTTCAGAAATATTCAGGCCTATAAAAGCAGCAGCAGTCTCACAGTGCAAACTCAGCCTAATGTTAGCCGCTTGTTCTCTCTGGTCGTAACAAGATGATTAAAAAACAGTCTGAACCTGTCCAGCCCACGGTTTTTGAAGCCATGCTGGATGGATTATTAGCACAGTTGTGCATCAGATATTACACGTTTAAAATAACAAGCATCTTTATAGTAACACTAAGTGAAATAACATTCACTGATATACTTTTTTAATCAAACTGCACACCAGGTACAGAATCCAGAAATACAGCATATTAAATAAAACCTGAACACAACAATAAAGTGTTGAGCAAACACAATAGTGCAGCAGCTGAGATTAATAATGTTGAGTTGGGTGCACTAGTCCCATTAAAGAAACTCCCCTCCGCACTCTTTCATTTCTTATTCCAGGAAATAAAGTTAACAAGCACTTAGACACCTTCACAACCTCTATATAGACACCTGAGCACTTTAATAGTTTCTACATGACCATTAACGATCAGTTCAATACAAATCTTGTTGCCTGTCAAAGGCTTAGCAGGATTTCACTCAGGTTGTTCGTTCTCATCAAATAGCCATTTGTTGCTTCCCTTTTAGATCTATAAATATCCTTAATTAGCATCTCCCACAGAGCCCCTCCACCCTTCCAGCAGCAGACTGAACCTAGCCATCACTTCGTTCCTACATTCTCCTCTGGAAACATCATGGTTAGTGCTTAGTAAGTGTTAAAACACAAGGACGCTATATAAACAGCGATATTAGAATTTAAATAAATAAATAAATAAATAAATAAATAAATATCTCTCGACTCTCACGTCCACAGTGTCTGTTTATTTACCCAAGTAAGTTACGCGTTGTCATTCACACCCGACGAAAACCGCCCACTGATTCTAGTGCTTTTGACTGACATGTAAACTGGCCAACCATCGATGAGCGTCTGTACGATCCAGCCAATGAAATTAGATCTTTTTGAGGCAGGCGGTTTGTTGGCATGTAGTATTTTACTAGATTTATTTATTTGAAAATTAAAATGGATATTTCAAAATTCATCTTCTTCTCCTTCAAAAAAGGAAGTAAACCCCCCCCCCCCCCCCAGCCAAAACACTTTAATGCCAAGATAAAACAGCTTCAAGTAACATCTGTAACTTTTAATCTTAGTATTATATTTCTTTTTCGGTTTTAAATTGTGTCTGATTTAACCTTACATTTTGAACATCTAACAGTTAACGGTTGCGCAGCACAGTCTTTAGGACACACACAGACACACACACTCCGCTCCGAACTCCCGAACTGCTTCAAATGATTCACGATCCTCAAACAGACTCAAATGATTCGCGATCCCGCTACGAACTCCCGAACTGCTTCAAATGATTCACGATCCTCAAACAGACTCAAATGATTCGCGATCCCGCTACGAACTCCCGAACTGATTCAAATGATTCACAATCCTCAAACAGACTCAAATGATTCGCGATCCCGCTCCAACTCCCAAACTGGAGTCAGATGACTCAAATGATTCGCGATCCCGCTACGAACTCCCGAACTGCTTCAAATGATTTGCGATCCCCAAACTTACTCAAGTGATTCGCGATCCCGCTACGAACTCCCGAACTCACTCAAATGATTCGCGATCCCCAAATTGACTCAAATGATTCGCGATCCCGCTACGAACTCCCGAACTGATTCAAATGATTCGCGAACCCGCTACGAACTCCCGAACTGACTCAAATGATTCGCGACCCCCAAATTGACTCAAATGATTCGCGATCCCGCTACGAACTCCCGAACTGATTCAAATGATTCGCGAACCCGCTACGAATTCCCGAACTGACTCATATGATTTGCGATCTCAATACACATAATGCTATAAAAGTGTGCACATCGAGAGAAATAAACAGCAGATGTTCATGTTAACAACTTTTTAAACTTGAGCAAATGCTGCTAATACATATACATTTGTTAATAAAGTAAATAAAACGAAAACATGAATGTTTTAATGCTACTGAATAAAAATATATGATCCACTCGAAAGTCTCTGCTCATCATGACAGGACCTGGATTTTTTTTTTTTTTTTTTTTTTTTTTTTTTATGACAGGACCTGGATCAGTGAGCTGCGTCTAGGGCCGATGACGTCACTTCCATGGAGGCATGTTGTACACGCCCCCGTCCACTGACTCCGCCCCCGCGTCAAAACAGTGCCACAAAGAGAGACGTGCAGAAAAGTGAAGCGCAAAGGAAAAATGGCATCGCAAGCTCAAACTAGACTGACACGCAAAATAAAAGCAGCGTTGCAAATAAATTAATAAATATGACCATGGAAAATATGTATTGCAAAAAATCATTGCTTTTGCGCTGTTTCATTTGTTTTGCAATTCTTAATTTTTGTTCGCATAAAGCAAATGTATTTTCCTCAATACTTTAAATAAAATGTTTTAAATTTGTTTTTGTTTTTATTGTTTTTTTTTTGTATATTTGGTAAATCTTTCTGATTTATTAAAATAAAAAAGTCACATACATAGATTTTTCTGGGCTAAGCCCCAGATCTCCACTCACCCTAGAACCACCCCTGGTGATAAATACTACATAAGATGATTTTTACATTGATGTTTTGTTTGTAAGGAGGACAATATTTGTCTGAGATGCAACTATTTGAAAATCTGGAATCTGAGGGTGCAAAAAATCGAAATATTGAGAAAATATTCATGAAAAATGAAGTTCTTAGCAATGCATGTTACTAATCAAAAATTAAGTTTTGATATATTTATGGAAGGAAATTTACAAAATATCTAACAAGATCTTTACTTAATATCTTAATGATTTTTGGCATAAAAAAGAAAAAGCGATAATTGCGACCCATGCAATGTTTTTTTTTTTTTTTGGCTATTGATAAAAATATACCTGTGCTACTTATAACTGTTTTTGTGCTCCAGGAACATATATAAATTGATCTAAATTGATCACTTTTTATCAGGTTCCTATGTTTAGTTTCAGTGATTTTACTAATAGGTTCATTTCTATGTAATTAAAGTGAAAGAACTGAAACTAATTATAGGAGCCTGATAAAAATGCTCATTTCAAATGGCCCTTAGAGGCTTTTGCATCTGAACTCTTCATATGTAATTTTGTATTTAATATCAGCTACCAAATGACACCATGTATTTATTGAAAGTTCCATTGTTGATATTTTTAAAAATCTCAAAAATATAAAATGCTCTTCTTTGAGCTAAAGTTATTAATCGCTCAATTTTTGATCTATAGGTAAGCATGATGAAAGACGAGATGAACATGGCTTCATTGCTAGATGTTTCACAAGTGTGTTCTTGTTGAATAAAAGTAATAATTTATGTTTTAAAAATCCTTTGAATGGTAGACTAAATGCCTATTTTATTCTGTTTAGCACAGTGTGTGTGAAATTTTCACAAAGCTGTTCATCATGAAAAAAAAAAATTAACAGATTTTTTATTTATTTATTTTTTTACCTAAGACTTCCAGGTGGTGTTGAAGCTGAAAGTCCTCTGATGTCAATATCCCCATCCAGGTATTGATTAGTTCTGACAGCTGTTTAATCTGTAATCATACAGTCTGAACATTTTCATTTATTGAAGCTCAAAATCAGGCACTGAGTGTTCTGGGTGGCATGCATTGCACTTGTTTATAATACATCCTCAGTGGTGTTTTCTGTCATTCACGGTGAAATGGCCCCATTATTATCATTACTGAAAACTTTTCTTGGTAAATCCAAGGGGAAAACACTACCCATCCATCCACTGGTGCCTAATTGGATTTGTATAAAAGCTAGACATCGCAGGTAAGTAACTGTCTACCAGAAGCTGAAATACTGGCAAAAAGCTGACAGCAATTTAAGTTTCCAGGAGAAACTATAGTGTAATGACTTGAGTGACTTCTCAAAACCTATTATTTAAATTATTTTGTTGTTATATTATTGCATAGGATCTGGCCACTCAAATGAACTTCTCTTGCTTTAGAAATGCCAGATATTGTTTACCCGTTGCATGTATTTTTCAGCCAATTTATTAAGGCATCAAAACAAAATGTTTTTTTATTTTTTATTTTTTTGCATCAAAGCCAAAAGGATTTCAGAAATAATTAGAGGTATACGATTCTACAATGCCCCATAAACGTCAAATGCCAAATTTAAAGTCAGTTCATAAATTAATTACCCAGCAATTCCAATTACCAGGCTCATCACTGTTCTAATAACCAACAAAGAGATTCAATGCAAGCTTATTTTCCCGCAGGGGACATATGGCCTTTCTTCACAACCCAGAAAATTAATCATTTTTGTGTACACCGACCCTGGCATTTTAGGGTCTTGATGTGGCATTTAAGCTCTTGACTTCATTTAAAGACTGTTTTGCGTTTGGCACAGGTGGAGGAAACCATTGGAGGAAAACAAGAAGTTGAGTCTCAGACCTGCGTTGAAGCCAAAGCCAAACCAGAATCATTTGAAGGAGAAACTCTTGTCCCAAACTGAGCATGCTGAAGGTGTACAGCTCACCGAACCCGTATCTGATGTAAATCCATCTAGAGACATACAAACCCAGTCCAACTCAGAAGCTGCGATGGTTACCATTGAGTCCGGAAGAGAGCGGGTCGGTGATCCCACAGAGGAGGACAAAGAAGCTGCTTTTCAAGAGGCAACAGTGGACACCAAACGAGACAGAGAGGAGTCTGCAGACAAGCCTCAGGCTCCAGAGACTCCAGACAACATCACCTCCGAACAAAGAGAGCAGGCAGAGGTCACGCCACATCGAAAACTGGAGGGTGAAGAGGAATATACAGACCCTGCTGTGACAGAAGATAAGCAATCAACTTTCAGGGCAAACCTTCAGCATGTGCTCCAAAAGAAGATGGATGTAGACTACATCAACATCCCAACTTTTTCCTTAGCCTTCAAATTTACTCTAACATGCATCTTCTTTGTGTAACCCCTCTCTCCCGGGTCCTCTCTGACACTCCTCACAATCACTCCAAGTGGGGCTTGAACCCAGGTCTTTGGCATGGGAGGCGGACGCACTAACAAGGAGGCTAAATGGCTACAGCCACTAGCATCTGTCGCTAGTGCGTCTCTTGAGATCGGGGAGTGAGGTTTACCTGCACAGCACTACTCGCTGGCCTCCGTTACACTCATCCCCCTAAACCTCACTCCCATCCGGGTCACGGCACCAATGTAACCCCTCTCTCCCGGATACTCTCTGACGCTCCTCTCACTCGCTTCGAGCGGGGCTCGAACCCGGGTCTCCGGCATGGGAGGCGGACGCACTAACAAGGAGGCTAAATGTGAGGTTTTACCTGCACAGCACTACTCGCTGGCCTCCGTTACATTTGCACTAATAAAGACCTGAGCAAGAATGTGTGAAGCTTCTTGTTGGGCTTTACAATAGCACGAGTAATTAATCAGTAAAAGCTGAGAAATGTTTCTAAATGAATGTGACAGATTGTGGCACCTAGTTGAGCTTGTACAGAATTGTATATTAATTTTTTTTATGCAGTGAATAATGTTGCACATTACATCCCTCGAGTTCTAGGAAATATTGTGCAATCCTCATCTAACTCGGATGGTTATGATGCCAGCGCCTCATGAGCATGGTTATATTTGTGATTCATTAACCCCAAACCCTGAAAATTATACAGTGCGAGAAAGCAGATCGATTTGAGGGAGAAAAATCCAATGGGCAGAGACGTCAGTTAATCAGCAGTGGAGTACCGTTTTCTTCAATATTTTCTCTTGTCGAGGAGATTGAAAGCGAGCCAAAGCGTTCAGAATAATCTCCACACTAATCTGTCACCCAATTACAGCCACCGTGCAAAGACAGCTCCCATGGAGTCGCTCCCATAAGCACAATCTGCCGAGCCAACACCCAGATGTGATGAGGATTGTGAGACAGAGAGAAACCAAGGAAAGCGTGATGCTTGATGTATTACTCGATGGCATAAGGAGGTTATATAAGTGGGATAAGCAAACAGGTGTAAAGCTGTAGGAGAAATAACATCCGTAATGCAGCTCATTTATTAACTTTAGAGATTTACAGAGAGGAGTAATAAATACAAGGCTTGCTTTCGTAAATGTCATTTATTATAAAAATGCATGGCATACATCCCTACACAAAAAGATGAAAACAACACACACATACACACACACACACACACACACATAAGAAAAGAAGAAGAGAACATACCAGAACATACTCTACACAATCTGTAGCTCCACAAGCTTGATTTTGCATCTCATAGTAGTTTATGTAGAGTAACATTTGATTTATGGACTAGTCACTAGCAGATTAAGGACTTTTGATTTAAGTACATTTCTGAAACTGATAAAACTAGATTTTGGCACTGGCTTGGAACAAACACCAAGGGACTGTCAGCTTGCGTTCACTCCCTGGACGCATAGACTTCGGCTGAAGCCATGCTGGGTTCCTGAGGTCTGGCCTCGTGTTCTTCCATGGGTTCTGTGGGCATTTCGTTGCTGTAGAGGTAGTACGGAGGGGTCTGCCGCGCTTCAATGATGAGAACCCCTTCTGGAGACAGAGAGGCGAACACAGTGATTGGGTCCACATCGGATGGGATTCTGTGAAAGAAGAAAGAGGGTTTTCACATCAATGCCATAAACCACTGTAAAAGGACCACTGTGGGTTCCTCAGAGATCTTTCAGTAAGCAGTTCTTAAAAGAACCCTTTATCTTAGGGTGAAGAACCTTTAAATAATCTATAGAACCTTTGTGGAATTAAATGCTTCAATGGATGTTAAAGTTTCTACACATAACCATCGATGCCAATGAAGATGCACCACTGAACCAGAGGCCATTATAAATTGTCATTGGACTAAAAGCTAATATGCCCACAAAAGCAATAGGAAACAAATACACCGTATGGGTCAAAATTATATTTATTTTTCTTTATGCAAAAAATCATTAGGATATTAAGATCATGTTCCGTTAACATATTTTGTAAATTTCCTCCCATAAATATATCAAAATAAAATTTTCTGATTAGTAATATGCATTGCTAAGAACTTAATTTGGACAACTTTAAAGGCGAATATATTTATATATATTTTTTTATTTTTTTTTGCACCCTCCGATTCCAGATTTTCAAATAGTTGTATCTCAGTCAAATATAAAAATATATTTATTCAGCTTTTATATTACTTAAAAGAATCTGACCTTTATGACTGGTTTTGTGGTCCAAATCTACTGTAATTGCATACCATAATTTTTCACATTAAAAAGCACTTTTGTTTTACACTCTGCAGTTGCACTAAAGCTTTAAATCAAAATAGGTTAAATATTAACAACTACCCAGTATTGCCTGAACATAACAAACCAAGACTATTCGAGTTTTAACTCGAGTCTAATGTTGATATTAACCCAGAATTGATCAAGTTGCTCAAACTATCCCCAATGTGTACTCAGTCTATTCTCATTTTGGTTTAATTTCCAACAAACTTCATTTTCTTGTGTGGCAGCTTGTGGCTAGAAGATAATTCCCAGTGCATTTCGTGGTTTTCATTTAAATGTTCTGCCTGCCATCACTTGCAATGAGAGAAAGAGAGAGAGAACGTGAGCGAGTCCTGCTCCCTCCAGGTGCTGGGCTCAGAAATAGAGTCTGTTGCCAATTATTACAAATCGCCTCCTGATGCAAAGTTTATCAGCAGAAATTTCCATCTACACACTTGTCTAATCATCCGGCAGGCAGACTGACTGCAGCGGTTTTAATGAGAGGAGTTCTTACTGTCTGTTTGCATTGTGATGCCTTTAAGCCTGGATTGCCATAAATTCATATCTGCTCTACAGAGAAAGGGTGGAACTTGTTTTGAACATGAATGGGTGGTGATGTCATATAAAGTCACTTCCTGCTGGTGGGGGAACTTTTAGGGCCACTTTAGAGATTTAAGGGGCGGATGCAGGGTTTGGGTAATGCTAGATAAAATAATTGTACTTAATGCAATGTATGGAAATAAATGCATTTCCATGGTCAGCAATACATTACTAAATGCACAGCAAAAGACAACTTCCAAACCTTCCTTGTAATGCTTTGAATAGGCAGAATTAGTTATAGAGTTTGAAAAAAATGAAGTTTCAAAACTAATGATGAGATGCAATACTCTTAACAAGCATAAAAATATACAAAGCACACAAAACCGGACCATTTTTAAGTAGACTGACTTTTTCAACATATACTTTCAATATATTATCATTGTCAAAAAACTGTTTTCACTGAATACCGCCGTTCAAAGGTTTGGAGTCTAAGAATTTTAATTTTAGTGCAAATAATTTTATGTGCACCAAAGATTTATTTGCACCAAGAAAATATAAAATATTTTTTATAAAAGTAATTTATTCCAGTGATGGTACAGCTAATTTTTCAGCATCATTACTCCAGTTCTCAATGTCTCATGATCCTTCAGAAATCATTGTAATAGGCTGATTAGCTTACAATAAAAAAAAACAAACAAACAATTGCTGCTTAATATTTTTGAGCAAACCACAATACATTTTTTCTTTTCAGAATTTCTTGATGAATTTAGAAAAAAACAAACATTTATTTGAAAATTCAATCTTTTGATCAATTGTATGTGTCCTTACTGAATAAAAGTATTAATCCCAAAATATTTTGCATTACACCTATTCTGCCTAGTTAGTGCTCACTAGAGTTTTGTTTAGAACAGAGCTACTGTCATGTTTCATTGTTGTTTCTTAATCTCTGCCTTTAGAAAGATACAGAGACAAAGCGAGAGAGACAGAGAGACTCTGCGCTGTGTCTGTCATCATGACCAAATAAGGATGGAAGGTTCCATGCTTGTTGCCAAGCTTCTGTGGAGTTTATATAAACCTTATCATGAAGCTGCCTTCAGTGACCTGACTCTGTGCAATGCTACAGCCATCCTGCTCTGTGACTCCAACACAAAGACTGAGATTTCATTCAATACTGACAGCTATCAGTTAAAATGATTAATGATGCATAACTGTATCTTCTATCAGAGTCTTGTGTTCTTAGATCAGCAGAAAACTAACGTTAAAACACTGTTTCTAACATTTAGCATCACTAACATGGTCTGTCAACATCAGATAAAACAATCAGTTTAGACTGTATTTAGACTTGATAAAATACAGTAAAAACAGTTATATTGTGAAATATTATTACAATGTAAAATAACTGTTTTTTAATTTTAATATGTTTTAAAATGTAATTTATTCCTGCGATGCAAAGCAGATTTTTCTGCATCATTACTCCAGTCTTCAGTATCACATGATCCCATTTTTCTAAAGCGGATCACATTTCCATTTATTATTTTTATATTTTTGTGTAGCTGTGATATATTTAAGATTCTTGGTAAACAGAAATACAGAGATGAACATCTTCTGAAACAGAAATCTTTCAAAGCATTAAAAATATCTTTACTGTCACTTTTGATCAATTTAATGCATCCAAGTCAAACTTGAACAAAGTGAATAAAACAAACTTTCTGTTCCCCAAACTTTTGAATGACAGTGTGTTAGAATCCTAGAATAGTGCTGCATTTGTTCATTATTTTAATTCTTTTTCTTTCTTAAGAGTCTCGTTCTTGGTCTCTGACAGAGAAACAGCATGGTGACAAAAAAGAACAACGTCAAATCGCTGTGTCGCTTAATTACCGCAGACATCAGAGCCACATGATATGTTGTCTGACTCTAACAAGAGTTTTCCCTTCTCTATTTTATCTCCTAACTTTGATTCTTTTCTCTGTCTCTACCATCCAATTCGACTCTGAAGAGCGAGAAGAAAGCAGAGAGGTTGATTTGGCTGGAGGAGTGGGAATGCTGTGTGTTGCTTTAATAACTCAGAGTGACGCTTCATCGTTCTAGAAGATTCCAAATCAGAAGCCTCCGGAAACTTTTGATACAGTCATGATGATACTTACTGAATTTTCTTTGTGAAGTTTTTGGTAACAATTCCGCCCTCGTCTTGCTTTTCCTCATGCTTCCCTGGTGAAAAGACATAAGGGCATGTGTTAAAGCAGCGAGAGGATCGATATGACCATACAACACTTATGACATTCTGCAGTGTTTAAATAAGAGGTGTAGAGAACTGCTTTTGCTTTAAATACAACATCAACACACACAGGTATCTTGAAGTCGATCCCAGCACTGGTTGCTCATGAAAAGCTATAATGTTTGGCACAGAAGTGTAACCTTTACCACACTGACATTAAATTAGACTCAGACAGTTTTGTCCATATGAGGATGTTTTTGTGTTGCTGTTGAAGTCTCTTCCCGTTTTACAGTCATTGTGAAGGCAACACTATATTTTGTGCTTCTTCTAATCGAGACGGTCTGTTTAAAAGCCTCTTGGCCTCATTCTCTGCAGCTGTCGGTCACTAAATGCCAGTCATGCCACACTGTGTCTCGCCGTGGCCTACATATCTACAATAACTGGCTCTTTAGAGAACACTATGAGCACAAACACGTTTGATTGATTGTCCTCCTGTCAATGTGCTCATGCTCTGTAGCTAACATCATTTTAGCTAACAGTTTAACATGTGTATGTCTGAAAAGCTACATTTCTCAATGTAAATATATATATATTTTTCAATTCTCATAATTGCGAGTTTATATATTATATATGCAAGTTATCACAAGTAACAAATCAGACTTTTTTCCCTCATAATTCTGATTTCACATTTCACAGTTTTTAAATTTTGTAAAAAATTCCGAGTTTAAATCTCGCAGTTCTGACTTTTTTTCTCACAATTGTGACTTTCTTCTTGGAATTCTATCTTACATCTTACTCTGGATTTTAGAGTTTATCTCATAATTCCGACTTTTTTTCCTCATAAATGTGTTTATATTTTAGAACTGCAAGTTATAAACTCGTAATTGCAAGTTGTCGCAATTCTGTCCTAATTCTGTTGCCATCTAACAGTTGTGTTAGAAGATTCTGGAAGAAACAAAATCAGATTTGCAAGATGTAAACTATGTTTCAATTATGAAAAATAAGCTCTTAATTGCTGGTTTATAAATTGCAATCGCAATTTTGAATAATAATAATAATAATAATCTGAATTATGGGATGTAAACTCCCAACTGTAAGAATAAAACTCAATTGTGAAATAAAAAGCCTTAAAATTAAAAAGAAGATGTTTTAACATGTCTGTGGCATTTGTTTGACTATGCTTTCCTTCAGGATAAAGTTGATCATCAGAATCTGAGTCTGTGAAAAGGCCTTAGGCAAAACAGAGCATATGTTAGAGCACTTTGATATCTGTGTGTGACGCTTTTAGATTGAGGTTGTGTGACGTTGAGTCGTCCTCACACTGTGACTGAGAGACCCAGCTGGAATACCAGAACAGAGTTTATACAAATCCGTCTCTCTCCTGAACTCTGTACTTCTGCCCTGCCGTCACAGTCAACAAATATATAGTGTTTCCCCAAAGAGAAATACAAGGTATGCCAAAGGCCTTCCATTCTCAAACCGTGATGTATGGAATAAGCATATGGAGCCCAAAAGGGCATTTCTGAAAACCTGGTGGGGTTTTCTTTTTCTTTTTATATTTGATTAATGGTCGGGGTAAGCAAAAGAAAAGTTGCATATAAAAATTAAGTCAAATAAAATGTCATTTTATTTTTATATTTAATTGTTGTGTTGATGAAAATCATTTAAAGTGATAATTTGTATTAAATTAGAAAAACAAATCAGAAAAGTAAAACTCGTACTAAAGGAGTTGTGTGCTCTGTGCAAACAAACAAATGAGGAAATAAATACTTTTCTAAATTACAAAAATAAAACTCATACTAAACGAGTCGTATGCTTTGCAAATAAATAAATAAACAAAAATCTAAGAGAACATAGAAAAATAAATAAAAAACATACTAAAGGAGTTATGCTATGCTTCATGCAAATAAATAAATAAATACCTGGCCAAATGTATTTATTTGTTTTGTTTGGTGAAAAGAGGTATGTAGATAATATTTGTGGCAATAAACGTTTCAAATCATCTCATAATCTGCTTTTTTGGTTGTACGTATTGTATATAACATTCCATGATTTATTATTTTAGGCTGTAAAATATGTGACCCTTCACCACAAAACCAGTCACAAGGGTCAAACTGAGACATCTTATCCTTTCCATTTGCATTAAATGGCTTTCCATTGATGTGTGGTTTGTTAGGAGGACAATATTAGGCCGAGATACAGCTATTTGAAAATCTGAAGGTGCAATAAATAAATAAAATATATAAAATATTGAAAGAATTGCCTTTAAAGTTGTCCAAATTAAGTTCTTAGCCATGCATTCCACTGATAAAAAAAAGAAAAAGAAAAAGTTTTTTATATTTTTAACAGTAGGAAATTTAGCATTAAAGATAACTTAATAACTTTGCCCCATACATTGTATTGTTGGCTAATGCAACCAATAAACCCATGGTACTAATGACTGCTTTTGTGCTCCAGAGTCACATTTATTCTCAATTCCCCATCCTTGCGTTTTCTCACCTGACACCTCTACAAAACCGTCTTTAGTTTTGACATTGAGCTCCTCGGGTCTGAAGCTGTGCACGTTCACGCACACTTTCCACGGCTGGTCAGGGTCGGTCAGAGGAGCGCTGGATCTGCGTGGACCCTCGCTGTATCTGGTGCTGAAGCCACGCGGGAAGCTCGAGCTCACCGGTCCCGTCCACGGCGCGTCGAGGCGCGCGCTCAGTCGAGGTCGTGCCCAGCCGGGCCAGTCCATAGATAACTCGTCGTGAAACGGTGGCAGTCCAAAGTCATCGTCCATAAACCGAGATGCGAGCGACTGTTCACCAAACGGATCCCTAGGAATCCTCTGTCGATTGCCCATAGTGTAGTAATCCCCTTCTGCCATGGTGAAACTCGGAAAAAGTGACTTTAAAGAACTTTTTTTTTTTTTTTTGGTTAAAAAAAAACGCGTTCCTGTGAGAAATCCGGAATTAATCAATTATCAAAAAGAGCGTAGTTTGGAAAAAGTCTCCAGGCGCGTAATGACGCAGCAAAGTTAACGCGTAACACTGCGCTCACGTACGAGTTCTAGAAGTTTACTGACGATGTTAGCACTTTCCACTGGTTTATATGTGATTTACCAGTCAACAAAGTCCAGAAAGTGCACACGACAGCTGACCGAAGACCCTCCCCTTCCAAGTTTAGACCCCAGGCTGTGACTGGCTCCACCGGACAGAGACTGCTCCAATCTCACCCTCCCCCAGATGACTCATTCACTTCATAATAGAAAACTACTCACTGCTCAAGGCCGGAGAGCAATCACACACTCGTATGAAGAACGCTAATAATGTTCTAAACACGAGATGTGACGAAAGGCAACAGAGGCATGCGGTATCTGCTTCTCCTTCTTCAGATGAGTCATTGCATATGAAGAGTAAAGCTGAAAGATGAGCAAGAAAAACATGCAACAAGATATAGCTATTTCAGGATGTATGAAGTGTGCACTGGCCAAAAAAGCTCACTTTAAATGTGATTTCACATATAAAACCAACTGATAATTATTTTATCAAACAGCACTTTTCTGTCAGAAAACACACACACACACACATATATATATATGTATATATTCTGCACAGAATTTAATCTTGCACATTTGTTAATGTTACCTCTACTATCTCAATTTGTACATTGTTACTCTTACTGCTATTATTATTATTAAGTAGTTGCACTCAATTCGCTAAAGGTCACTGTATTATTGTTTTGCACATGAGTCAATATTGAACACTTGGACATACAGATTTGCACAGTCTATATTTCTGTTTTGGCAACATAGTTGTACTTTTATTATCTTTGTGTGTTTTTAGTTTTTACATAGCTTGCACTTGTCTCGGCTTTTACTGTGGACAGGAAATAAATAATTTAATTGTACAATGAAACTCGTTTTTCCTCACTGTGCACTTGATAATAAATGCTCGGAATCTTGAATCTTAAATAGCACAATTATTTTTTCCACTCTGGGGTGCGTTTCCCAAAACTATAGTTGCTAGCTAAGTTAGCAACTTTGTTGGTTGCAATGCAATTTCCCATTGCCAACTAACAGGTTAGCAACTATGGTTTTGGGAAACGCAACCCTGGCTGACTCATCTTACCCCAATCTGCCTTTTTTTTCCACTTAACCAATCACGAATACAACTTCAGTGTGAATAAAGAAGCAAAACACTGGGAGAAATTATAAGATGAATAATTTATTTAGAAATCTTTGAATATCATTACATAATCAGACCACAGAGAACTAGTCATTAATTTACTTTAGCGAGGGAGACACTGATATTCTTGTGCACATAGACAACAGTGTATATACATTGGGGAATAATTGAAATTTGGGAATGTTCTTGACACAGTCTTCCAGCCTGGCATCCTGCATTGAGAAATTTGCGCTAAAACACAGACTTGCTCGTTTATTTTTTATTCTGTGCAAAAATAAATAAATAACTCATATTACAGGGGTTTGCAATATTTTTTGCAATCACAGAAGCCAGATTTGGTGAAATCGGTTGGATTCATGGCAAAATTTCAGCATGTTTTTTTTGTGGGGAATGCAAATTTAGTAAATTAGAAAGCCAGCCTTGTCAACAGTCAGCATCGCTACTCCATCTCAATAAATAAAGCCCATGCCTAATATTGCCGCACTAAACGTTGGCATATTTACACAACGGATTTACATAATCATTTACTAAACTCATTTACGGTTTGAGAACAAGATGAATTCAGGAACATAAAACATTTGCGATACACTTTCACGTTTTTCATCTTTCGTCTACGACTTATTATCTGTACAAGAGTCAGAATTCACAACAGTCAGACATCTAATAATGTACAGTGCATAGAGATCACCATGCCTTCGTTAGACTTTATGACACAGAAACAAAGAAGCTGCCATCATCTGTCATGATGAAGGTGATGATTTTTACACGCCGCTTCATCAAGCGTTATGGCACAGCAAATATATATCTTTGATCCTTCGAGAAAAGTCCTAGATCTAGTCACTCGGACTGATTTCTTATGACAGCCATTTTCATTTTCCCGGTCTGTAATCGTTTCAACCAATATGCAACCAATAAATATGCTTTATAAATCATTCATATTTATAAACATCATTGTGTGTGCTTTAATTAATGCAGGACTGGATCTTTAAACAGAGGAAAACAAACGGAAACTAGTCAGAAATGAATGATACGATACGATACGATAAATGATACGAACAAAACACTTTTTCTATGTGAATATCAAAGGTCTCACCTTATAAATAATTCAAGCGGTCTAAATAATAAATATCCGAACTGCACTAAGAAATTATCTCTGATTAAAAAATAATAATATTATTTGAAAATAACATACAATTTAACACATCTCAAGTGTAGTGCATCTCGAAATTGACATAATAATAATCCTAATTATTGATTATAGCAGTGCTTTGTACCTCATAAACTACAGGACATTGAACATATACCTTTTCTAGGTTCGTTCAGACGCAGCCTCGAATCCTACGGATAAAAATAGGTCTGTGAGATTAATATGTATGTTTATGCATTTGGTAAAAACCCGGAAAACGTTTCCCGCCAGTGGAGCACATCCGCTGCATTTTGATTGTCCACCATCTCCATCACAGACAATGACATTTGAATTGTTTTCCAGTTCAACAGAAGATAAATAAAGCTGGCATTTGAGCCGATGGGGCGTGCGCTTGCCAATGGGGCCGATTCGGATGGCACATATTTCAAAGCGAAGGTGTGGGCAACACAGAAGCAGCTGTTATGGAAGCAATAAATCTGTCTCCTCAAGCGCTTCTGACATCTCCTATGAAACAAATACATTAGATTCATACATGGGCTTTTACGGTGACCCTGCACTTCCTTTGATAAACGACTAGCAGTATTCTCACACCTATGAGCAAAACTAGGTATGGCAGAACTCACAGATTGAATTTCCCGGTCCGGTCTTTTCTACAACAGCAGGCTTTGTGATTGATAGACAAGTTTTCCTTTGAGCGGGATGGATGAAAGCACACAGTTTAGTACACAACAATATGGAAAGCTTCAGTCTTATCTGACACTGAACAGATGATCCTGTCACTGCCTGGTGTTCCACATCTAAGCACAGCATGTTCTTCTCAGCGCCGCTCCATTTCACTTTCAGTTACAGTGAGATGTGGTCCTGGGATTGTGCTGTAGCTCAGTTCTTCTGTGAATTAGCGCCGGGCTCTGCTGTAGCTCACTACTGACTCATAGCTTCTGCTCCGACTGCGACTGCGTCTGCTGTACATAGAGTTCCACGACGAGCTGCGACTGTAGCTCCTGTACGACGAGTAAGTGTGACTGCGACTCCGTGAACGGCTGCGATTGAGAGAAAACAGACGCCAGGACAAGATGCTGGAGGATCGGCTGCTGACGGAGGGACTGGGACGGTAATATGGGATCGGACGCTTTCTGGCACTGTGCAGGAAAGAGATACAAACAATGGCATGTTCATACATCATTCTGAATGGGGAATAAAAGTCACAAAGAAGCTGGAGTGGTCCACACATTGAGAACATATAATCAGACCAACAAAGGACTATCGAAAAAATATATTTTATTTTCCATGTGCAAAAGTGCAAAGTATTTTAGTCAGTAAAAACCAGTCATAAGTGTCCATTTTTCAAAATTGAGATTAATGCATCATCTGAAAACTGAATAAATAAATGTTTCATTGATGTCTGGTTTGTTAGGAGAACAACATTTAGCTGAGATACTACTATTTGAAAATCTGGAATCAGGTGCAAAAATTCTAAATGTTGAGAGTTTAAAGCCTTTAAAGTTTTCCAATTGAATTCTTAGCAATGCATATATATATAAAAAAAAATATGCATTTAGCAGACGCTTTTATCCAAAGCGACTTACTATGCACTCAAGCTAACATTTTTTACCTAACATGCATTCCTTGGGAGTCGAACCCACAACCTTACCACTTGAGCCACAGAAACAACATTATTACATTATAACAACAAATACTTATAATCAAAAATTAAGTTTTCATATATTTATGTTAAGAAATTTACAAAATATCTTCATGGGACATGATATTTACTTATTTAACATAATGATTCAAAGAAAAAATGTTGACACATGCAAGGTTTTTTTTTTTTTGTTTTTTTTTTTGGCTATTGCTACAAATATATTCCAGATACTTACAGTAAGACTGTGCTCCAGGGTCATATATTTCATGGGCACTGAAGAAAGCATGGGCTGAAATGTCTGCTCTTTGGCCTGTTTTTAAGACAGTTTGCACCTTTTTCACTTTTGCATTTGGGAAATGTATATATATATATCTTTTTATATACCTTATTTGGTCAGTGTGATTCTCCACTTCAGCTACTCGGGTGACTAAACTTCTTTTTTTGTTTACACATTATTAATAATAATAATGATAATACAGAAATTACATAAATTAAGGGATATAAAATACAGACTTTTTTAGGTATTTGTCTAAATACCTAATTTTATTCTGCTTTAGCAAAATAATAAGTAGATATTAAATTTGTAAATTAGATGTTAGATTTTTTTTGAAGGAATGAATACATATGTTCAAAAAAGATTCATAAAATGTATCAAAAGTGAAAGAAATGACTATTTTATGAAAGATAAAAAATTCTAAGATTTCTATATCTATTATTTTTAATGATATTAAGAAATATCACTCGATTTTACTATTGCAATTAAATTTTCCCTCTTTTTTTCACGACTTTGTTGTATAGCTGTATATCTTTATACTTTGTAATGTTTTTTATTCCTTTTCAATGCATGCTAATGTTTTTTTGTCTAATAAAAAATGTTATCACTAAAAAGAGAAATGTTTCTTGAGCAGCAAATCAGCACATTAGAAAGATTTCTGAAGGATCATGTGACACTGAAGACTGGAGCAATGACTGATATACTGATATATACTGTATACGTACATTAATTTGAAGAATTAATTTGTTTCTCTTGAGGATGCAAGCAGAAAGAATTGGAACGCTGACATTCCTGCAACTTGCATTTTAATTTGTTAAATATTTTTGCTAGTTTGATGATGCCTTCAGCTTCCAATCAGAATTCTACCAGTATATTATTAGCTCAGTTTAAACATTTAAATCCATTCTGCAGTTTTCCCGCTCAATCAGTAAACCCATCTCCAAAGAAAGATCAGCAGAGCAGTTTCCATTTGTGATTCATACAGTAGGTTGTTAGCTTGTATTGTAACACCATAGCTCTGTAAGAACAGACCTTGTAATTCGCCGGGCTTCCAGGTGACTGGGGGAATCTCTTCTTCTCTTCCTCATTGGAGAGCGAGGTCTTCTTCTGCTGTGTTTTCTACTCTTGCAGGAACTGCAGTCTCTTTTCCGCTCTCGAAACCTTTTTATCCACACATGAAAGAGATGTGAGCATGTATGTGTTAATAAAGTCGCGGTCATCGCCAAACCATTATTTGAGATAAAACACTTCTTCTTTTAGCTGAAATTCACCTGTCTAGCGTGCACCGTGAGTGATTTAAACTGCGCAGACTGCTCGCACTAGACTGACTGTCTCTCCTAGAATCCAGGGAATAACTGGATGAACGGGAATATGATCTGTAAATGAGCCGAGGGAGATGATATTGTCAGATTGTCAGTTTGCAACTAAATCGAAAGCGTCAAACCAAAGAGTTGTGTTTTCTATAATGAATAGTAAATGTGTGACCCACCTCCTCCCGAGGGACAGGGATCGGCTTCTGGAATAGCGTCCTGAGTATCTGCTTTGGGATGATATGCTTCTGCTTCGAGACCTCGCTCGATCCTGATATCTATCATAAGACGGACTCCGATTCCTATCAGTGACGACACCCAGGGGCTGTGTCTTCTCCAAATCAGAACACCGGCCCGCTTCTTCACTGCAATTATAAGAGGGAATTATTAATTACACTGGAAAGATATCGTTAATGTTTATGGCATATGTTAATGGTATTTTAGACAGTAGGTGCATTTACATGGACACTTTTTGCTCCCATCGAAATTAATTCATTCTGATTGACGAATCCGAACGTAGTGTTTACATGAACGATAAATAAAGTGATCGGGTTGATTTGCGCATTTACATGTCACAAGCTTCTGATCGGATTTACTCTTTTGACATGCGCACACTGCATGAATATACAGAGTTTCTGCTGCTGTTTTAAAAAGCACACGTTATATTTATCTACTTCGGGTCCTAATTAGGCGACGACCAGCACAAGAACTGTTGTGCCGCTTAACTTTACTCTGGAAAAAAAAAAGTAGTAAAAGTGCCTCTTCCAGCACTCAAAACTAGTCATCTGTTGACTAGAGAGTTTAATAAAAAAATATTACCAAAATAATTGATCATTTATCCACCTCAGAAATAATGACAGACCTACTGCACTCCCCTACACAAGTTTTTTTTTTTTTTTAAATAAAAAGTATCGTATTGGTATCGGTATCGGCGATACTGACCCTATATGTATTTGGTATCGGATCGATACCAAATTTTGCATTATCGCCCACCTCTAAGATTTATAATTACAGGACACTTATCTATGACACTTTATTCACCAGGAAGAACAGCTCGTTCCGGGCGTCATACGTCATTACGCTATTTCTAAGTCACAGCGCATGCGCAGTACTTTCCAGTTTCGGTTTTCAATCCGATCGTGTTTACATGTCCTCTCGCTCGGATAACAAAAGGGATAAAACACCCCTTACAATCCGATCGAAATTTTAGTCGGATCGAGCCAATTCAATTAGATCGACGTGTTTACATATTACATTTTTATTCTGATTGTGCTTCTAGTCCTATTACGATCGGATTAGAAGGGTCCATGTAAACGCAGCTAGTGATACATATATGACCCTGGAGCACAAAAGCAGTCTTAAGTCTCTGGGGTATATTTGTAGAAACAGCCAACAACACATTGTGTGGGTTAAAATGATTGATTTTTCTTTTATCCCCCAAATCATTAGGACATCAAGAAAAGATCATGTTCCATGAATATATTTAGTCAATTGTCTACTGTAAATATATAAAAACCTATTTTTTGATTAGTAATATGCATTTCTAAGAACTTTAAAGGTGATTTACTCAATATTTAGATTTTTTTGCAATCCAGATTTTCAAATAGTTGTGTCTCAGCCAAATATTGTCCTAACAAACCATACATCAATGGAAATCTTGTTTATTCAGATTTCAGATCTATTGAAAAATTGACCCTTATGTCCAGGGACACATATATTCTGTTTACTTACTCTTACTGTAACTGTAATAGAATGAATTCAGACAGATGTAAAGCTGATGTAAAATGCATTTGAAGCAGTCTCACCCTTTGAACTTGTTGAAGACGGAGCTGTGTAGTGTGTTTTCTTTAAGCACTGGTTTACCCAAAGAGTCATAGCTGGTTAGAGAGTTGCCTGAATCTGAAGCATTGTCCCCGTCGTTCAGCCTAAGCTTCTCAGGAGATGTCAGATCCTGACATCTGAACTTTCCGTTAACGGACACCTTTGACTTTGGGATGCCCGTTTTACTGGACAATGGAGAGGACGTGTCATTTCCTGAATCGTAATCTGCATGTCCTTTTCCCTTATTGGACATCGAGTCCTGGACGATCACCATTTTGTGTAAACCCTCAACCCCAGGACGCGATGGCGAGACCTGCGAGCAGACAAAGCAAAGTTGTTGTTATTTTTCCAAAGAAAATCAAGGCAGCGTTAATAATCTGCAACCTGCATGATGCAGTTTGAGTACGTCCCTACATACGTCCCTACAGAGCACAGAGAGGATGAATCAAGTTTGTTTTCAGGGGGGACAGAAACTAAAAGATTAAAAACGCCATGCAGATCTGTCACATGCGAGAAATTTGAAAAGAAAGGAGAAGAACAAAGCAAGAACTCTTACAAAAGAAACTAATGAAATAGAGACTGAAGAGAGAAAATAAACAATGAACCGATGCTAATGAGAGAGACGGATCAGAAAAGAGAGAAAATAACCTACAAGAAGAAACTTCAAGCTACTTTTATGTTAGAGGAAAGAGAGTTAAAGGAAAAAAAAAGAAAAACAGAAATCCCCAATTTGAAAGCACTTTTCCTTTAAGGAACACTGAACAGACATCACAGAATGGGCTTAAGTAAAAAATAATATATGTAATTATATGAAAAGGGTTGCAGACAAAAGAAATATCTCCATCAGTCTAACTAGGTAAAATCCTTGAGAAAAACAAAAGAACATGGTTCTGCTTTAGTCCCCTGTCGGAAGAGATTTTACAGTCCACCAGCGGCCTACAATAAGTCCCTAAATCTGCGGATAGCATCGACTTACCAATCAAGACTTCCTCCTTAAGTAGGTAAGGTGTAAGAAAAAGGGAAGAGCGGGTGACATAAGTGCATCATTAGAGTGATAAAGTGCAAGAAAAAGACAATAACCCTCTCTTCTTTAAATCCAACTCCGCTCTGCCACATACCGGGGCATGAGCCTTTTCTTTACTTTTGTTGTGCACCTGTTTTTTTTTTTTTTGTGTTACATGAGTTCTCATTTTCTGTTGTGGGACTGATGGAACAAATTCAAACAGACTCTGCTTTAGTCCCCTGTCGGAAGAGATTTTACAGTCCACCAGCGGCCTACAATAAGTCCCTAAATCTGCGGATAGCATCGACTTACCAATCAAGACTTCCTCCTTAAGTAGGTAAGGTGTAAGAAAAAGGGAAGAGCGGGTGACATAAGTGCATCATTAGAGTGATAAAGTGCAAGAAAAAGACAATAACCCTCTCTTCTTTAAATCCAACTCCGCTCTGCCACATACCGGGGCATGAGCCTTTTCTTTACTTTTGTTGTGCACCTGTTTTTTTTTTTGTGTTACATGAGTTCTCATTTTCTGTTGTGGGACTGATGGAACAAATTCAAACAGACTCTGCATCCTTCGTGGAAAATGGAAAGAAGCTGCTAAACTTCAATCAAGTTTGCTACAGTGACGCAAAAAGCAATCAAACTCTGGTTTGTGGTAGAATTTGCACGACTCTGACAGAGCCCTGTGGTTGTTTGTAAGGATCTAGCTGTGAAGTGAGACTGAAACAATTATGTGCAGGTTATGTATAGATCATCAGCTTTTTACAAGCTTCAATATATGAAACACACCGCACCAGAGCAAAGCATGCTTTATACAAACAGAAAAAGGCCACTGCTAACCAACAGTGCAATAAAATGCATCAAGACAAAAAACATTAGCAGTGATTAAAATATTATAGAATGCATTAAGTGTAACTATAATGATCATGTCAGGAAAAGTGATTTATCTTCTGTGCATACTGACCATCACCAAGGGCTGCAAAGCTATGATACAAAAGCTTATCTAAAACCTTAATGCAATTAATGTTAGAAAACCCACAATGCACTATACAGGTTTACGTTAATTATTAACATTAAATTAGGACATTATATGACTTCTCCCCTGGACCATGTTCGTTAGTGACAGTGAAATTTTCTTTATTGAATGATTTTAGATGTTTGTCTAGGAGTGGATGCAGTTAGAGTGTAGCAGTAGGTTGCATGTCGCTTTTTTAAAAAGTGTAATTACTGAGAGCGGAAAACACTCGAAAAGCACTCTCATTCAAAAGTTAATTAACTGAAGTTTAAATTGTGTGTCAAGCATGTGTGGAATATGCAAATCTCACGTTGGTTAAAAATTACACCCACAAAAATAACCTCACTCAAAGGCATTGCTACAATAGTGATTACTGTTCCCATTAAAAAAGGAAATGGCAATGCAATATTTGCTAATTTTCAAAACAAAAAGGACTGTAGAAAAACTTCATCAGTGAGAATTAAAAATGCTATACTTTTAGCTAGCTTCAATCCAAATCCTACCCACTTTTATTGTAAAAGAACTAAAAAACATGCATAAATCACAAAAAATAAAATACTTTTCCATTGACACCTTGACACCTATTAAGCAAAAAGAATCAATGGTTTCACGAGTGCCTTAAACTGAGCAAGAGTTTGTCGCTGAAAGTGCATCAGGTATAGCCATCAGAAACACTTACGGTGCTTTCAGAAAAGTGGCAGCAGCACTTAGAGGAGATTTTACTGGTCAGCTTGATTGCCGACCTGCATGAGTTGCCTCCACGGACAGCTGATGAATGGCCACCGTCTTGCAAACCAGATTTTCCACAATCTTCATATCTACATACACAATGCAATTGATATCATTGTTAATGTCCCCTTCACGTCAAGGAGGAATTTAAATGTTCATATTCACATTAAATATACATAATACTGTAAGTTGAACCATTTCACCATTTCATAATGTGGGACAGCGAAGGTATAACAGTCATTCATCAGTTTCTACAGTATCTGGGCAGAGAGGTGGAAAGGTGAATCCTCCACGGGTTAGCATATGGAAAATATCATTGCAAAGAAAATGTCAAAAAGTATAAAAAAGGAAGCACTTTGTCAAAGGAATCCATTATGCAAACCAATATTATATTTCTGCTGAAATAGCAATTGAAGAGAGATCCAGCTAATGTCCATTTACTTAAACAATTGGCGACATGCAGACTTCTATTTCATTGTCTTCCATGATCGGCTAGTTCCTCTGATCTGCACGCGCTTAAGGTGGAATAAAATGGTTTCCTATGAAAGGACGTGCCAATTATACCAGCTCAGGACATAGATTATCTGTAATAGGTCTTTGTGAAGTGAATGAGGATTCACCGGAATGGGAACTGACGGTCATTGTTCCTGTTGTGTGGCGTGAGTGGGCTCTCTGTGCCTTTTCAACTCCTGAAACCATGTAAAGCTTCACTGTGCTCGCTTTCTATAATGATTTCGTCTTTTGAATATCCCTACGAAATTCAAAATAATGGAGAGATCAGTTAGGGATTTAAAAGCAATCATCTCCAGCTCAAGATTATTTCAATTTTGAAAGCTGAGCGCGTTTTTCTCTGGTCTTGAAAATGGCAGATATTCTGTGATGAATGAATGAAAGCAGCTTTTGTATGAAGGACTGATGAAGTAATCAGAGGGGTGACACCTGGGAGAGCGTTTGAAGCCAATTTAATGCATGAAAAACTGTGTCTGTGATTACTCTGATGCGTTCATCTAATTCAAAAAGTGTTTTAAAAAAATACACCTTTGACCCAGTACAGAATGGTCTTATTTTACATCTAATAAACTACTCTAGTTCAAGTCTAGTGCAATACTTCAACATCCTAACTTGTTTGAGCATGTACATGGGCAATGAGCGAGATTGACATTTATATGCTTTACTGATCTTCACTGACACCTTCTATCAAAGGAAACAGATTTAAACTTGAAACTTTATTTCAACACTATTCCCTGTAGTGCTTCATCTCTACAGTACCTGAACCCCATCACCCCACAACCCACTCCAAAGAGGTGCAACCGTCCATGGGGGCGAGATCTCAAATTTCATTCCCTTTCCCGTTTCGATTGATCTACACGCCAAATGTTGGACATCAGCTGTGAGAGGCAGATAAAAGAGTTTCCTCTGTGTCACCTCTACCTTTATCAGTCATCGCCACAGTGCCACTGGATGCTCACTGATAAGATAAAAGCCTGACTGGCCAGCGTTAAGCCATAAATATCTCTGGCCGCCCAAAAAACCCTGAAAAAGTTTTAAAATGTTTGGAACGTTCATTTAAAATGTTCTGAATATGAATGTTCTAATCTGTATGAATGTGGGAATGTGCAGGTGAATGAGTGTGCTTAGAAACTTCTATTCTATTCTATTCTATTCTTACTTGAATTTGACTTAGATCATTAAATGTGATATTATAATGCAACTTATAGACTGGAAAACAAAGCAGCTAACTTCGGTTTTAGAATCTATTCTATTCTGCTCTATTCTATTCTATTCTATTCTATTCTCTTCTATTCTATTCTATTCTTACTTAAATCTGTTTTAAATCATTAAATGTGATGTTATGATGACACTGATAGACAGGACAACATAGCAGTTGTCCTCAGTTTAAGACACTCTATTCTATTCTATTCTATTCTATTTTATTCTTACTTAAATTTGTTTTAAATCATTAAATGTGATGTTATAATGCCACTGATAGACTGGACAACATAGCAGCTAACTTAAGTTTTAGACTCTTTATTCTATTCTGCTCTCTATTATATTCTATACTATTCTTACTAGAATTTTTTACACAATTAAATGTGATGTTATAATGCCACTGATAGACTGGACAGCATAGCAGCTGCTTTCAGTTTTAGACTTTCTGTTCTATTCTATTCTTCCTTGAACTTGTTTTAGATCATTAAATGTGATATTATAGACAGGACACTGATAGACAGGACAACACAGCAGTTGTCCTCAGATTTAGACTCTCTATTCTATTCTATTCTATTCTATTCTATTCTATTCTATTCTATTCTATTCTATTCTTACTTAAATTTGTTTAAATTCATTAAATTTGATGTTATAACGCCACTGATAGACTGGACAACATACCAACTAACTTCGGTTTTAGACTTTCTATTCTATTCTATTCTATTCTATTCTATTCTATTCTATTCTATTCTATTCTATTCTATTCTTACTTGAATATGTTTTAAATCATTAAATGTGATGTTATAATGCCACTGATAGACTGGACAACATAGCAGATGTCCTCAGTTTTAGACTATTCTATTCTATTCTATTCTATTCTTAAATTTGTTTTAAATCATTAAATGTGATGTTATAATGCCACTGATAGACTCAACAACATACCAGCTAACTTCAGTTTTACACTCTCTATTCTATTCTGCTCTATTCTGCTCCATTATATTCTATTCTATTCTAACTAGAATTTGTTTTACATCATTAAATGTGATGTTATAATGCCACTGATAGACTGGACAACATAGCAGCTGCCTTCAGTTTTAGTTTTAGACTCTCTATTCTATTCTATTCTATTCTATTCTATTCTATTCTATTCTATTCTATTTTATTCTATTCTATTCTATTCTTACTTAAATCTGTTTTAAATCATTAAATGTGATGTTTTGATGCCACTGATAGACAGGACAACATATCAGTTGTCCTCAGTTTAAGACACTCTATTCTATTCTATTCTTACTTAAATTTGTTTTAAATCATTAAATGTGATGTTATAATGCCACTGATAGACTGGACAACATAGCAGCTAACTTAAGTTTTAGACTATTCTATTCTGCTCTCTATTATATTCTATACTATTCTTACTAGAATTTTTTACACAATTAAATGTGATGTTATAATGCCACTGATAGACTGGACAGCATAGCAGCTGCTTTCAGTTTTAGACTTTCTGTTCTATTCTATTCTTCCTTGAACTTGTTTTAGATCATTAAATGTGATATTATAGACAGGACACTGATAGACAGGACAACACAGCAGTTGTCCTCAGATTTAGACTCTCTATTCTATTCTATTCTATTCTATTCTATTCTATTCTTACTTAAATTTGTTTAAATTCATTAAATTTGATGTTATAACGCCACTGATAGACTGGACAACATACCAACTAACTTCGGTTTTAGACTTTCTATTCTATTCTATTCTATTCTATTCTATTCTATTCTATTCTATTCTATTCTATTCTTACTTGAATATGTTTTAGATTGTTAAATGTGATGTTATAATGCCACTGATAGACTGGACAACAATCCAGATGTCCTCAGATTTAGACTCTCTATTCTATTCTATTCTTCTCTATTCTATTCTATTCTATTCTATTCTATTCTACTCTATTCTATTCTTACTTAAATTTGTTTTAAATCATTAAATGTGATGTTATAATGCCACTGATAGACTGGACAACATAGCAGATGTCCTCAGTTTTAGACTATTCTTTTCTATTCTATTCTATTCTTAAATTTGTTTTAAATCATTAAATGTGATGTTATAATGCCACTGATAGACTGGACAACATAGCAGATGTCCTCAGTTTTAGACTATTCTATTCTATTCTATTCTTAAATTTGTTTTAAATAATTAAACATGATGTTATAATGCCACTGATAGACTCAACAACATACCAGCTAACTTCAGTTTTACACTCTCTATTCTATTCTGCTCTATTCTGCTCCATTATATTCTATTATATTCTAACTAGAATTTGTTTTACATCATTAAATGTGATGTTATAATGACACTGATAGACTGGACAACATAGCAGCTGCCTTCAGTTTTAGTTTTAGACTCTCTATTCTATTCTATTCTATTCTATTCTATTCTATTCTATTCTATTCTAACTTGAATTTGTTTAAGATCATTAAATGTGATATTATAATGTCACTGATAGACAGGACAACGTAGCAGCTGCTTTTGTTTTAAACGGTCATAAGATCACCACTGTACCTGTTTTCCTTGCAGGAAGAACTCCTAATTTCAGCTTTCCGGCGCCGGTGTCTGCGATGAGAGTGGCTCCTTGCCCTGAAGGGTAACCAACAGAGACATGCATGCAGGGAATTAACTATCTTACCCGCATATTCTACTATTTCGTACTGGGAAAGCAACATCAAGACTCAAATTTACATTACATTCCCATTACACCTCTTATCTTATTATTGCAGTGATAGAGAGAGGAAAAGAGAGAGCAATCAGTGAGTGTAAGATTAATTAAAATGCCAACAGACAATAAAAAAACATGACACATGAATTCTCTAAAGTGATATAATTTAATGTAGCACACGTAAAACAGTGTTAATTGAGTCTGAAATTGAGACAGTTTAGTCGCACATTCAGTAGTTGAGTGCAGAATGACACGAGATTGCTGAGTGATTTCAATTAAAGTCTTAAATTGAATTCAGCTGCTCAACAAACTTTACATTATGAAAGAGCAGAACGTGTTTAATAGATTGATGTAAAATGATTACATATTAAACAGCAGCTTTTACAGCTAATATATTCGATTAAGAGATAAACATTAAGGTGTTGTTTTGAGTACTCTATTTTAAATATATATTTATATGGTCATCCTGAATTAATGTCATTACTTATTCTATGTTTTGAGGACAGAGATAAGGATCTTAATATGCAGCTTTCACAACTTTCTGGGTTATCTCTATTTTTATGTTAAAGTCAATCAAAGGGCTATTTTTTCTATCGGTCGGGTTACCAAATTTATCACCACCCTATATCTTAATTACAGGGTACCCACAGGGCCTTAAAAAGTCTTAAATTTAGTGCAATTAAATTAATTCCATATAAGACTTAGATACGGTAAATTGTATAAGAAATGTTTAATTATAATTTCAAGAGGTCTTACATTTGATACTGTAGACAAGAATTGCAATACAGCTTAATGTGATGAATAAACTTCAAAAGGCTCGGATTTCATTGAGTATAATGTGGTCTAAAAGTCAAAATGCGGTATGGGTCGTTTTATATCAATGAATCTCTGAGGAGTTTTGATGGCATTTCTTTCCGGCATTTATTTAATCTTTCTTATAATAGCTGATAAACCAGCATTTATGAGCATAAAACTGCATTGTGTGCTGGCATTTATTTATTATTTTTTTTATTGTGGAAACCACTATATTTCTGTAATTCCAAAAGTGCCACCTGCTGGCAGAGAATGAATGTGCATCATTGATAATTATACAGATCAGTGATTTGCATTGTCAGTAAGTCCATCTGCAATTTAAAATAGTGAAGGGCTACCAGAGATTCAGAAATTTAGCAAACCCCGATTTCTTAGTGTATAAGGATACTTTATGAAAAAAAAAAAAAAAACATTAATAAACATAATATTTTCTTCTGGGGTGGAATATGAATATCAGATGGAAAAAATCCATTCGTGCAGAAAAGATTCTCATGCCCTGACTATTTCCTAAATCATCCTCAGCATCAGAAAATCAAAAAATTTCACATAAATCAAGAAAACACATAAATGAATATAACTGAAAATGAATGAAATAAACAGTTTCCGTACATGTGCAATTCAGTTGCAAAGGACAAAGAATTTAGAGTCCTGGGTCGTAAAGCAAAACCACTTGAGATCCACTGATTTAACTCACTCGTTTTGAGCATCAGAAGCCCAGCGAGGCACTTCTTCTCTTGCTGTGTGTGCAGCAGACTAGCACCGTGAAATTGGTTCATGTTTCTGTCTCTGTGACTGCACTGGTCTCCTTCAGTTTGAGAGCCAGTAACAGCAGTCTCTGAGAGGAGCTGAGGTGCACTACAGTGTGGCTGTCAATGCATCGTAATCTAATCTAGAGTATGTGATTCTCCTGCATTAGAGCTCATGCAGGTGCCTTATTCTCTGGAATGCATTAAGCTTTTGACACTAAATGATAAACCACAGAGGAACTTGAATATAACTCAATGAACGGTCAGTGCTTGAATACATTCAACAGAAGTGCGAGCTAATGGATTTTAAATTATTAATTTTAAATTCACCAACCTCTTTTTATGCTTTTTGTCCTCCTTTCTTTTACTTCTGGGACTCGAGCCACTGTAAAATGGGAGAAAAACTATCGATTAGGTTTACATTAAAGATCCCACAGGAGAGAAAGCAAACAAATGAGATCTCTTTGCGGTTTCTGCTAGAAAACATTAAAATTAAATGGATTCTGTTTGTACAGATCCCTATAGTCTTACAGTATGTAAAATTATCTTAAAGAATTTTAGGAGAAACATCCTGATACTTAAATGATACATTATTTCAATCTCCTGAGCTATGAAAGAGGAACTCTGAGCAATAAAATCGTCCTCCGGGGAGCCATAAACTACTTAAGGGCACAATAATCACAATAATCATCAGGTATTATCTGTACTCTGTGAAAATCACTGTGCCCTTTATTCTAGGAACAAACACTAAAAACTAACATTAAATAAATATAAAATTTACCTGTGACGTCCCTTCCTTGAGGCAGACCTGGAGGCAGAGAGGAGCTGACTTTAAAGGCAGTCGTGACAAACACACACACACACACACACACACACGCACACACACACAAACACTCTAAGCAAACCTCTAAACATGATCTGATCTGAAAATCAATCACTACCTATGTCGCTTCCTTTTCTTTGAGCTCTTCTTTTTCTTCTTCTTCCTCACAGGTGATGGACTGCAGGAGGGAGATCTGGAAGATCAAATATGGTCACATGTAGCGAAAACACATATAGCATTCTGTTTTTATAGTAACGCCTAAGGGATTATTTAGCCCATATATGAAAATCTTGGAATGTGGCTTTTATATAATTGAATATACTTTAAAATAATTTTAAATATAATTCAAAAGATGAGTAAATTTTTGTTGTTGTTGTTGTTTCAAATAAATTATTTTCAAATAAAAACAATGTACACAACTTTAACGGATTACAACTGTTTTCAACATTTATAAAAAAAAAATTAAAAAAAATCCTGAAGGACCAAGTGGATAAGGCTGCCAGAATTTCAGCTTTGTCACCATAGGAATATAAATCACATTTTAATATGCATTAAAATAGAAAGCTATTAAAATTTTTAACAATATTATTTCACTGTATTTTTGATCAATTAAATAAGCTTTGGATAAATCCTCTTAACTGACACTCATGTTTTCCAACACGGACTTTATAGAGCACGATTCAAACTTAAATTTTTATAATTTATGACTGAAAACATTTTGTAACATGATATTGATGTGCCATTTACATGGTAATGCAGTGTCTGATTTTAAAATGGGCTTTAAAGGATGAATTTTGAGATTTTAAGTTTTCAGTTGATATATAATGTCTGATGATTTCTAAAATGTGATAGAGAAAAAGGCAACAAAGAAGTCTTTTTTTTTTTAAACAAGGTCAAAACTCCTGTTATGATGTAGATTTTTGAGGGTGCACTCTTGTTATAAATTAATCTATTACTTTTCCTATATAATTTTTAACAAAAAAAAACATTGGTAAAATATATATTTGGGATTCTTAGACCTTTCCAACGATATATAGTTTGACAAGATTAGATTAGATTTGATTGTAATATAGTGAAGTAGGTGTCCTGTATACTGGACAGGGTGACAGTTAAAGGGTTAAAATAATAGACCTAAACTTCTTAACAGTAATGATATATGATACAGTTACAGTAGCATGTGATAAGGAAGTAAATAATAAGGAATTGAAGACATATGCTTTGAAGATATACAGTATGTTTTGCTTTGGATATTGATTAAATACAGCATGAAATTGCTCTGTCTATCTGAACTGTATCACGTTGTCAGTTTTGTTGACTGCTATATAAAATATTATTGTTGTCATATGATTTCATTCTTTCTTTCTTTTGGCTGACCTGTGTCTCCTCCTCTTTCTCTGTGACTTCTTCTTCTTTTTCTTTGCTTTAGGCACCGGCCGAGGTGAAAGATCAGAATCAAAAGAGACACTGGAAAAGCAAAAACACAAGAGGGAACACATTTTTCACAATCTGTTTCTGCTATTTCATTTTATACAGTAGGTCATGCAAAGACAATTATTCAATAGTAGGAGCTTGATGAATGACCGGTCAACCACTCTAAGAGAAGGTCAGGGTTAAGTTAATCAAAATCTGATTCATTTCTAACCACTATAAAAGACAGAACATTTCTGAAATGGAAGAATCCAATGCTTTAGCAAAACAAGCTTATTGAAAAAAAAAAAGCATTGCTTTTTACACACTTTTCTTCCAAACCTAAGTGATACAGATGTTAACTAAGCAAATGCAAACCTCAAAATGCATTCGTTTACAAATCATGCACTATTGGAAAAAAGTGTTCTACTGTCATAACATAGTATTGTGCAAGGAATTGCATCTTTATTAATCAATAATTAGTGTTTTAGTGCCACTAGTGTTCATTTCAGCATCTAACTGCAGTGAATTTATGGGAGTTTTACAAAAATGTTGGTAGAGGCACATTTTTTTCAATCAACCTATATGCTGGCAATCCATTACCCAAAACTTCTAAATTCTTAAGAGCAGTAAAGGCTCTTGTTAAAATAGAGGTTAAATAGGAAGGACGCGTCAAAGGAGAAATAGAAATAGAAAGCTGCATGCCCGGACAGGTAGCTTTTAAAATCAAATTACTTTAAGCAGCAACACTTCTGCAACAACAAAGCAGAAGATCAGAGAGAACGGACGGCGAGTCCTGATTGAGCGGGACATGTGTGCCGTTTCAAAAGCACCGAGGTGTCACCTCAAAAGCATCTTTTAAAGGCAATAACATCGAGTGCACGGAAGGATTTGAAGCTTAACAGAGAGATGCCACACTGCATCTTCTACTGAGAGTCTCGATTCCTCGGGAAAGCAATTCAAGTGCAATCATCAACAGAGACATTTATATCACACGTTTGCAATGTTTACTAAAGCACGGGGCGCAACTGTTATTATTTTGATTGCAGCGATTGCACACCACTCTCATTCCATCAGGAACGGCAGAAGATTCAATCAAAGGTGGGCGTGAAACGCTTTACCCAAACCACCAATAATGCAGATTCAAACCCAAACTTACACACATTTTTCACGCTAATTGCAAAGGTTACATTTCCGACTCCCGAAACAAAGGGGATTTATCAAATACAAAAACCAGAATTCTGGAATGAGCAAACGCTATTCCCACTGCCCTTATCTTATTCAGCCACATCAAATAATGTCCTTCCATTTCTTTTAATCCTTTTGAAAAAAAAAATCCATTAGAAGCTCAAAAATCCCCAATCTGTAGCATTCAAACACTGATAAGGCCCATGAAACGGAAAAGCTGACCTCTATAATATTTTCAAAGGCAGATTTTCTGATACTGACCCTATTTATATCAAAGAGATTCATTTTAGCTTGTTATTTTTATCTTAAAAATGCTCTGTGACCGAAAGAGCTTGTCTCGCTAGAATTAGCAGTGGATTGAACACTGAAAATGTAATGCTTTTTCTTTTATGGAGGTATGTGTGCACTAAATAGCTCTTTATACTGTACACATACACATCAAAACATCACAATGACATGCATCTGACAGGCAGCTATGAACATATAAAGCGTGGGAGAAGGTATACAGGATATCCATGACAAATACACATGACTCGGTGCAGGTTACAGGAACGGTGGCAGCAGCAATGAGATTTCCTTCTCGCGGCACATCGCTACAGCAGGATAATGATATTTCATAGACACAGGGGAGAGCTGTCTGTGACAGTCGATGAATTACAGTCAGACTGCTTTGCCCAGCCAGTCAGTGATTCAATATGAGCACTGAGAGGAAACCATTTAGATGCATCAAAACACAGACGGAGAGCCAGTGATGTGCTCGCGGGGGATCGGGCTGCTGAAAGGTGGTTTGGTCTGATATAGGAATAGTTCATCCAGCCGTTGTTGCATAAGCAAGTCTGAAATGCATTAAAAGCTGATAAAAGCAAGTGGCATTTCTGCTAAATTAGGAACCTTTGTCTCACATTACACCGTCGACACAAAGGCACACACTCACTCACAAACACACAAACACTGCAATAGTTCAGGATTTGTGCGGTTAGTTTTTGGTCCTGCCCTTTTTCTGATAGAATAAATGAGATTTGGTTAGTTGCAAAATATAGAAAAGTAACTTAATCTACACTACAGTAATCACAGTAGATCACATCATTCAAATACACTATTCATTTTTTAGTCATTGTTTTGGTCCTGCTTTACATTAATTATATATATATATATATATATATATATATATATATATATATATATATATATACTGCTGTTGAGGTGGGATAAGCAATGTAAAAACATTTAGATTAATTTAAATGTAAGTACATAGTAGTTATGACCACTTAATATTATATTTTTTATATATATAAAATTTATAAAAATTTATAAAATTGTATTTGGGTTTTAATTTGCTATAGTTCAAACTGATTAAAAACCAAATACATATTTTAGTATTGTATTTTATTAATAAAGTTTGTTTTATTTCAAATAACAAAGTATAATAAATCACAATGGATAGAGTTATTTTTTTAACAATATTTGGCTCACTCACATATCAAACAGACTTATGGGTTGGGTGATGTTGGATGGGGGATCTGGTTAACAGGTTAAACATAAATTCGACCGATCTACTTTTTTTACCCATTTTGTTATAGTTATGGGTCTAATATCGTTTTCGTAAACTCTTTTGGTCATGATAATCTTGATATCATGATAGCCCTAGTTCCAATCAGCTCTGAAATCGACCACACAACCTTTTCTGCAACACTGTTTGATCCACTGCCTAATGTTTTTAATGCTATGCTTTTTATTCAGCTTGTTGGTTTTCTCTCCAGCTTTTAAAGTCTTTCCGTCAGTTTCAGTTGACCTTGAATGCGCACAGGTAACGAACACACCCCTAATGGCCACCATCACTTCAGCTGTCAGAAGGAACGGCGCGGAGAGGGTCGTCTTGTGAGTCAGACCGAACACTGACACACTCAGGAGAATAGACAAGGTTAGAGAGCTAAAAGGCTGTCAACATTGATAACTGACATTTTACTGAGGGTTTCAGCACTGTTTACATTGCCAGCACTGCTGTACGTACCTTTCTGCTTTGGCAAAAAAACACAAACATTACTCTCAAACCTAAAATACAGAGGCTTAAGCTTGTTGCCAATGAAATGAAAGGAAAAGTGTGCAAGCATAAGACAGCACAGAGAGCTTTTGACTACTGACACACTCCAAAGGATGTCAAACCTGCAATGCCAAAGCACTGTCAGAACTAATAAAAGACATTTTACTGTCTTTACTGACACTAAAATTGACACTACACAATAAGACTTTCCACATTTGAGATGTTTCTTTTATTTGCATAAGAAAACAACGGTTTATGTACAGCGGTTTAGGATTCTTCAGGTGTTGTGATGAAGGAAAGAAAGCTGTTTGTGGATTTCGGAGCTTTAGATTGATCTGACTTAATCGCTCTTTGATCTCGCATTGTTGCATGCTTGATTATAAAATCTCAATAAAAATAAAAACACCTTTGCATCTGCCGTTCTCTGGCAGAAAACACAGCATGAACTCTCCTAGAGATTAGCATGTTTAAGATAGCGTCCTCCCTGTTTTACATACTGATGCATTGCTTGTGCTCTGCGTTATCACCAACACTTTGAAGGTATCAGAGGAATTACGGCGTTAAGAATCAAATGCTGAATCGATTTCATTCACCAGCTGAGTTTGAATTTTGGTGGATGGGAAGTAAGAGGACCCCATAAAAGACACCCGTGTTAAAATTTCCAGCAACACCTGAGTGCTTACACTGTGGCGAGGAGATAAGAGTGTTTGTGCCTGCCTCGCTTTAAAGTTTGGGGTTTCTAATTCATGCTTATAGAGTGCGGATGTGGCTTCGAAGTGGATTCGGTGCTTCATATTTTCACGTGTTTGATCTTCTCTGGGGTCAGAAATGAAAATAAAATTCACATTTGAATAGATTTATCTATACAAAGGTTCTGTGGGTGAATTGTACATTTTTAAATGCACATGCTGTTTTCAAGTGCTTCAAAAGCAGCGGAGAGCAGCTATTTCACCTTCAGAGACTCTACAAATAGGTTCTTTTCTAGAACGGCGAATGCATTCTTTACATTGAAGTGTTCACTCCTAAGCACCGAGACATCTTTGATGAAGATGTGTGTATGAGGCACAGCTTTAGAAGATACAGACCTGCGAGCTCGACGGTGACTGTGCCGTTTACGTCCTCTGCGCTTCTCGTGTCCACTTTTCTCATGAGTTTTTGCAACTGCTTCTTTCGTTTTGGCTTTCTCCTCATCGTCTTTAGGTGCTAGGCTGACTGCTGTCTCCAATCTGGAAGAACAGAATGACATGAATTAGTCAACAGGTTGATAAATAATATGTGACAGGACCACAAAAGCAGTCTTAAATCGCTGGGGTATATTTGTAGCAATAGTCAAAAATACATTGTATGGGTCAAAATTATATTTTTTTCTTTTATGCCAATAATCATTAGGATATTAAGTAAAGATGATGTTTCATGAAGATATTTTGTGAATTTCCTGCTGTATATATATATATGGTTTAATAATATGCATTGCTAAGAACTTCAAGCTAAGACAACATTAAAGGCAATTTAATTTTATTTTATTTTATTTTATTTTATTTAATTTTATTTTATTTAATTTTATTTAATTTTATTTTATTTTATTTTATTTTATTTTATTTTATTTTATTTTATTTTTGCACCCTCAGATTCCAGATCATTAACCGCTATAGGTAAATAACAACAATAACATTGTGCAATAAGCGGTAAAGCACAACAAACAAGTACAAGACAATACATTAAAACAATATGGTAAGAGACATCAATTTTTGCACAGCTGGATGCAGATGAGACCAGAAGCTAGACCCATAGAGTTTACAAATGGCCGTGCCCATTTTTACGACAAAAAAAAAAAGTGGATAAATGCATTAATGTTTGAGGAAGCAGTTCTCTTCTGAGAGACATTGAGCATATTCATGTTTCTCTCCTAGACCTTCATAAATGCAGAGGTCATCTGCTCAGCATTCAAATGAGGTGTCAACAGAGAAGCCTTTATTTACACGCCTCAGTTGAACCGACATTTCTGAAATTATTTGTGCGTATCCCAAGGTTGTAAGGCGAATAGTTTGAAAACTCAAGACTCGCATGTGCATGTCTTTTTGTCCATGGGGGAGAGTAAAAAGAGTGATATGAGTATCCCTCATGATCTGATATTAAAATTTCACACTAAATTCACAGAAAAATATACTTTTCATGCTGTCTAATAACCAGTCAGGCTGTAAAATGTAACAATTTGTTATCATTTGGTTTGTGTTAGCTATATAGCATAGAACTTACTTACTTTTCTTTTAAATTCATAGGTGTTTCATGTGAAGTGTACATATTTTTCATATACATATTTCATATTTCGAAATCGTATCCGGTTGAGTCTTGTGCACAGATAGACCCTGGTGATTCATCAAAGACGTGACACTTGAGCCATTCTTTTCCTATAATTGCCAGGTTTTCTTACAAACAGTTTGGAAATAAATGCATAAATAAAACTGATTGCTAGAGCTGTGTAAGTAGGCCTGACTTGATCTCCGTGGCATAATTACAGATCCACCTCTGGAGTGTGAGAGAAGTGTGTGTTGCATGTGGCCCTGTGTGTTTGTACATGAGTTTGTGAGTCTGAGTGCCTGCATGGTGTGTGTGTGTCTGATTGTAATGAGAAGTTAATCAGTCTTGCAGATTAAATGCTGATTGCCTCTCTCTCTCAGCAGCAGGAGGAGGCCTGCCCTCTGCCACCTCTGGATAAGAGAGGGCAAAGCACAATCACATTATTAATGTCAACCTTCCGGCATCGCAGCCTTACACGGCCCTCCAGTGCGCCAGGACGTGATTGGAAAATACAATAGGGGAGAGGATTACAGACGGTGAAACACTGAAAACATGTTGGTGTGAGGGCAGCTGAATGACCCAGACATCAAAGTTCAAGGGAAAATCTGTCATTTAGAATTAATATTTGATTTGATTTATTTTTCTTTTTTATGGATTATTGCCAGAAGCAATGGTTTATATTCATAATGCATGGAATGAACATGCAGATTTTCACATTTCAAGATGTTAAGGATTAGAGATGCGTGGACTGCTTGTGGATTAGTTTGGACTCTCATTCTGACGGCACCCATTCACTGCAGAGTGGTATAGCAAGTGATGCAATACTCCATTTCTCCAAATATTTTGAAAATGAAAAAAAAAATACATTTTTATTTTTGGGTGAACCATTACGTTAAAATAATTTCTAAGACGTTCCTAAATGCAATTCTTGAAAAAAATCTAAATTACAAAAATGCAGAGATTTTTGACATTAGATGAATCTAAAGAAACAAGAATGGAACATCCATAGAAAATGCATGGGAAAAACAAAACATTCTTAACTTTAACCTTAAGTTAGAAAACACAGTTAAGCAGATTTTTATTTTTAAGGATGTTTTGTGAATTTGGCATCTGGTGACCAAAAAGAAGAAACCAACTCTAGCTCAGGAGGTTAGCGATCATTACATCCTTCCGCTGTAATAGATTATTTCTCCTCATTTTCCACAGACTTCTTTAAACCCAGACTCTTTCTTACTGGCCGTCAGCTAGAGATGAGAGCTTTAAATGAAATTGATTTCCCCATCACTGAATGACTTTTCTCTGATCGGCTTCAGAATTTATGGAAGATCTTCTCCATATTATATCTGTCTCAAAGACACGCATACACACGCGCACTTGCTTCGGTTTGGGTTTGCTAACTTTCAAAGCTGTCTTGAGTGCTTGTAATCCATTACTTTGGAAAGTACAGACCATTTGAAGGGTCTAAATGGAACTATTCAAAGTTCACAGCAGGGAAAAGCTTTTTAGCAAATAATAAGCTGCAGATTTTAGCTGCTGAACATTTACCGTAGAATTGTTCAGACACGTCAGCCTTTCTGTTTGTTAGCAGCTAGGGAATGGAGACTTCTTTGGTTTAGCTTGATTACCAAAATAACTAGCATTGGGGAAATATGTTTTCATACGTACATTTTCAGGTTACAATGTTGCTTTTTGGTTCAAATGAAAAGAGCACACAAAACATATATGAGTTGTTATAATTTATAATGTTTGCTGTATATTACAGATACAAACACTCTTTGACAATCCAAGCTTTTTTATGTATCAATCATGCCAATCAAATTACAGTAAGCAGTATAAGAAATTATTTGTGAACCTGGAGCACAAAATCAGTCTTAAGTCACTGGAGTATATTTGTAGCAATAGCCGAAAAAACACTGTATGGGTCAAAATTATAGATTTTTCTTTTATGCCAAAAATCATAAGGATATTAAGTAAAGATCATGTTCCATGAAGATATTTTGTAAATTTCCTACCGTAAATATATCAAACCTTGCATCTCGGCCAAATATTGTCCTCCTAACAAACCATACATCATTTGAAAGCTTATTAGACTTTCTGTTGAATAAAGCTGTACAGTTTGCAGTATTTATCGTGTTTGTAGCACAAACATTGTGGGATGAAAAAAATCTAGTATAGATAACTAAAGTAGAAAAAAACTAAAGTATAGACTTGAAAACGAACTTTGCACACTTTGGATTTCAAGCAAAAACTGTTGACTGCTGCATAGCACTTTCAAGGACAGATGATCAGGCATGTGAAATATCACATCACGTTTTTTTATTAATTCATTGTTTTCAATAATTTATCTTTAGCAGTTTTCATTTTTCTAACACTAAAACTGCAGATTAAACAAATGCTCAAATTTTAAGTATTAAAAACGTACGTAAGAAATCACCAATTAAAAAAAAAAATGTGTTTGACAACTACAACTATAAAAACACATTGTTCATATTAATAAACAGGTAAGGCACAAGACAATATTAATTGGCAAGCAGGGCCTATAAAGTGTTGAAAATGTCCTATGCATGGAGTGCTGCTTGTGCTGTTATGTGGGTCTCACTCGGTGGCAGTCTAATGGCAGCTCTCCAGGTTGTGTTGATGTGTTTCTGTTGTTGTGAATGAGTCACGGCTCCTAGCTTGGGTCTCCTCACTGCCACTGTCATAAGACACTGATACCGGTGTGATGGGAGAGAAAAGCAGGGGGTGTAAGGGAAGAGAAAGGAGCGTGATCCAGAAGGAGAAGGCAGATGGCTCAGGACGCACACAAACACACAAAAAGGTGGGCGGGAGAAATATCTCTTCTTTGCAAAGATGACAGAACACAGGGCTGCTTCAGAAGTTCGAAGACATGAACACACACACATGCGCACACACACACACACACACACACACACACAAACACACACACACATACACACACATTACACATAGAGCAATCAGACTTCAAGCTAATGCCTCAATTAAACCATGTGATATTTCAAATGGGTTGAAAGAGGTGGCGTTGACCTGAAATAACCTGATCAACTGGAAAAATCAAGCATGTAAACACTTGAATCCAACTATTTTCTGAGTTGACTCAAAAATGTCTTCATGTTTCTATAATGTAGAATCTAATGCAGCCCTTTGGGAAAGATCCTAAAAAGCATAAACACTCAGTGTTGGGGAAGCTGCTTTGAAACTGTAGTTTTACCAGCTACAAGCTACTCGTAAATTAAAGTAGTTACGCTACAGTCAAGCTACCCTTCTGAAAAGTAGCTACTAACTGTGAATGGAGTAGCTTTAGGATGTCAGTCAACAGCTGTGCATGTGAATACTGCTTTGTGTGCAATCCTGCCACAACCATCCTTTGTCAAATGATACTACTATATCACAATTTTATTTTCTGTTCGATTAGTGTTTATTACAAATCTGTGGGGGGACAGGTTAAGTAATTGTAAAATATACATTTGATATAGAGTGAAATAAAGCAGGAAAGTTAATCAGTTTAAAAAGGCTATTATTCACCTCCTGTACATGCTTTAAGTCTTCGACGTAGACTGCATTTTAATCTTTGTTATGCATAAAGTGCAGTTGAAATATCCACTCTTGTGCATCCTTTGCAAAATCATCAGACGATCTCATGTTGGTGGACATACTGTAAAACCATAGGATGCATGATACTATATAAATCAGATGGCAATAATGAACAAATTTAGTGTGTGATCTAGTCAGAAGAAAACACTGCGCTGTTTCAATGCATTACAGGCTCGTGACTCGTCAGAAATTAAAACGAAATGTAGCTTAGAAATGTCCCGCAACATCGCTACTTGCTGGAAAAAAGTAGTTAGCCACTGGGAAGGCTACACTGTTTTAATTTATTTGAGTGGCTCAATACAGCAACCAATGTTGTGAGATTGGGATGGGAAAACAGTCATTGTTTTTGAAATTCTGTCAGGTGACAGAAACTTCAGCTTTAATTACCACTCAGGAAATACACGGCTGTCCTTCAGTATATAGCACCAATTAGAATGGTTATGCAATGAAATTTAGAAAAGCATCCTGAGATGACAGCAAAACAGAGAATAATGAACACATTTTATTAACCCTTGTGCATTGTTCTATTTATTCTCAATTTTTTTTGCATAAATCTGTTAATCAACTCTCTCTCTCTCTCTCTCTCTCACACACACACACACACACACACACACACACACACACACAATCATTTGCTGTTATACTCCATATAAAAGCCAGAAACTAAGCCTTTTTTTGTTTTGCACGGGCCTATCTAAAGGGTTAACAGTCCCACCTAGTGATCAACTGTAAAAATAAAAAATTTTACCTCTTCTCAAAGGGGAAAACCTCAAACAATCAAGAATGCATGATTATATGGTGTCATGGCTTTGCAATCAAAAAATGTCGTTATAATGGAAGTCAATGGGGCAAAAACAACCACCAACAACAAATGAGGGAGAAAAAATTAAAATCTAATGCTGCACAAAAACTAACAATGCAACAAAGCCAATCTTGTTACTAATCTTTGACATGCCCAAGACTATGATAAAAGGTAAAAAAAAAAAAAAAAAAAAATACATTCCACAATCACTTTTAAATTGAAAATATGTAATTTTGTGTGTTTTTTTTTTTATAATTTATGAACTTGGTAATTAAAGAGTTAAAATCTTGGATTTTTTTTTTTACATTTGGTAGTTTTGATCAGGACTGAGGTTGATTAATAGATTTATCTATCAGCAGTTTAATTTAGTGGATGTTTTCATCCATGAACATAACGAAAGGGTAGTGAATTTGCCCAGAGTGTACCGTTGAGTTTCTGAAACATTTCAAAGCATTTTCTTAAAATATGGGTCAAAATAAGATTTGTCACGAAAAATAATTCCATTAGCTCAAACACAGAGAAAGTTGAGGCCAAAATAAGTCTCAACTTTTCCCCTAGTGGACGAAAACGTCCCTAACAACACATAAGGGTTAAACATAACCCTTAACCTTTTTATCATAATCTAGTTTGCCTGGATGCACACACAGTTTATGTATGTGAAAGAATATAATTTAAATAATCTCTCGAGTTCTGAACAAATTGCTCATTGTTTCACTTTTCATTATATTGCTCTTAAATCCTAAGGACACTCTGATTCATCAGGGGAAGAAGTATTATTTGAGAGTGCTGCTAGTTACCATGGCAGCCAAATATGAACATGTTTCATGCTAGCTAACGCATGACCCATGATTACATGCTTTAACACTTAGACTAATTAGTGCCATTAACACTCAACAAGAAGACCTGTCAGAGACTGCGACAGAAAAGTAAAACATTATTATTCACATGGATACAGACGGAGGATTCTTTTTTAGATCATTTTGACACACACACACAAAAAAAAAAGAAGTTTCAGAGCTATGTTTTAGTACTACTAAAAACCTTCAATACTAGTCACTGGGCTCTGGGTCTGCAAAAGGACAACAGACATAAAACGAGACACCGTCCTCCCGCTGCGGACACATCTGATATACGAGGTCCATCATGCAGTTCACTGAGGCTATCCAGTTCTATTAGGCCTGTCATATCCACAGACAAACAACTGATAATCGCTTTCATGAAAAAGGCGGGCGGCAGATCATTTTGAGAGAGAGACATGATTGAGCATGTTAATTAAGGGTGGATACAGATTAACTGACTCCAGAGCTCCATCTATCAAAATGGAAAGCGATTATATTGTTTGTGTAACATTCGGGATAAAAGACAACCTCTTTTCATCGTGATATTGATACTAATGATGGGTATGCTTAGACAGGACATGGCAATTAAACTTGTTTAGGCAAATGGACATGTCTATCAGAATCAAGACTTGATATTAAACATTTTAAAATTGACAGAAATTAGAAGATCCTCTGCATGAAATATAATCTGACCAATGACCAGAAAGCTAAGCACACTGTATTATCTTAAAAAAATATATCCTCTCTAAACCCCTCTATAGCTGACAGCAAGCTAAATCTGTTTACCACTTAACGCTAAAATTATATGGGCATACAAACTTGTGAAACTATATATAAAAAAGAAAACATCACCAGCTGCTAAAGAGACACACAGAGCAAGAGACACATGCGTTTTTTTAAAGCACTGTGCATTATAACCAATCACATACGATTCTGTTGAGTTTATGAATGCAAGGACCAATCAGAGGCGTTCAGATGAGTCACAGCTTTTGTCACTGTGCATTAAATCTCTGTTCATTAATTCTCTCATCAGAAACAAGAAAAGTGAAGATCTAAAAATGTAAGGAAGACATTCATTTCACAGTGTAAACAGCTTATTATGGGAGTTTTTCAGAGTGCTTGAACTTACTGGACTGAAGTGAAAATTTTCTTCGATAATGTGTTGGCAATGAAAGTGTTACATGCTAATGAGTAATTCACAATGTTTGTATTAAATTCACATTAAATGCAAAGTCAGCCGTATTAAAAATATTTTGTAGTATGACACCCGTATCTGGTACTTAAAGGGTTAGTTGAACCCAAAAATGAAAATAAGGCCTTAAATGACTCACCCTGAAGTCATCCTACAGGTGTTTATGACTTTCTTCTTTCAGACTAATCCAGCTGGAGTTATTTTCAAAATGGTCTTTGATCTTTCAAGCTGTTTGATGTCACTCAGTGAGTGTTACACTGCATCAGTCCATGAGAAGTTTAATAAAAAGCACATCCATAAAAATAAAAAAAAGTCTCACATGGCTCTGGAGTGGTGAACAAAAGCTTTCTGTAGTGAATCGATGTGTTTTTGTAAGAAAATATCCATATTCAAAATGTAAGAATCACTTAATTAGCTTGCACTCACAGTTGTGAGAAGCAGCTCCCGGGGAATGACGTATGAGGTCAGCTAATTTTCATTTTTTTTGGGTGAACTAACCCTTAAAGTTAAGTTAATAGATTGCTACTTTGCCCATCGCCCATTATAGATCAACTAACATTATCTATAAAGGTGCAAATACTTACACATATTTGAGGATCAAGATATTTCATGATATATTTTGTGAATATTTTGAATAAAAGAAAATATTATATTTATAAAAAACTTGCTGAATAAAACAATAGACACCATTATAAAATGTGTAATGGTTTTACTGGTAATAATGGCACTTGTATTGGTTTTTAATGGAAACTGTAATGGACCCTGTTGGTCTTTACTGGTAATTGATTCGTCTTCTATTGGTGGCTTTTTAAAACCACTAAATCCTACTGGAATATGTCCCAAAAGGGAATACAGGAAACCATTTTTGATGGTTTTAATGGTTAAAAGTTGATGGTTTGTAATGGTTATTTATAGTGGAAAAATTACAATTTTCTGTGATGGTTTTTATTGTTTTGCTTAGCTTTTTCCAGTAGGGACATAAGCCTATATCAGGTTTACAGTGGTACTGTTGCTGCTGTGTGTCACATGACACGGATGAGAGAGACCCCCCCCACCTTCACTTGTGCCCCCTCAAAAATAATGAGTGCATGATGTCCCTTACACTACAATACAAAATTATTTGTCAAATACATGAAACATGACGAAACATTCATTTTTAGTTAGAATTGTTATAGATTACTTCTAGAGACCGCACTGATACATGACATGGTGAAAAATGACTGAATGGATAATAATTAAAGTAGGTAAAGATGTACCCCCCAACTCTCCCCCACTCCACTTAACATCTACTCAGTGTAAGGCTGAGCTGTCGCTTCTTATTTGACAATAATACCAGCTTAAATTTCTGCAACATGAGGCCTGCTGCCTCCACTGAGAAAATAACCTGTGTGGCATCATGGGAGAAAGACAATCACAGCACCAGACCTCATTATCTCCCACAGACAATGTCCTCGCTAAATCCCAAACGAGCCAGGGAAGGTAATTGATTTGTAGAGACACTTTTAGAGCGAAGGGGAAAAGGAAAGCGAGTGAGGCAAATAGGGTGGGGGCAGCCAGAAAGAAGAAAATCCACAAACAGCTGAAGCGAATGGAGAATTGGCTGCCCTATTTCCAACTCTGCATGAAGGCTCCGCTGAGCGATACAAGTGGACATGAAGGATTTAAGAACAATCAGACTGATTTAGCAGCTTATTCCAGCCCTCCCATCTCTCCCACATTTGTTCTGCTCAGCGGGAGGTACTCAGGAACGACATAACACCAGAAAGTTACAACCTCGCAGGATTTCTTACTTCGGCTACAGGGTATTTTTTTCACACAGTCTGATGTGATGCTTCTGTAGAACAGATGTAGAGTTAGGTATGACGGCGAACAGAAGGGTTGGCAGATGGAATGATAAAAAGGAACGATTTCAGAATAATTTTCTTGTTTATATAATAAGCAACCAGAAAATCCTTCACCAACCAAACAGATGCAATGTAATATTTCTAACCTTCCGTGCAAAATACAGCCGGCACACGTAGTGAGGAAAGTCATTCGGAAGACAAGTGAAGTTAGTTTATTCAATTATTGCTACCTGATGATAAAACGGAGCCACATAATGGTTTGATTAATTTCCTTATCACACCAGGCACAAAGAGTAATTATGGCCCGGTCCACTACTCTACGAGCCACCAATCAATCAATTTAAGCACTCTTCACTCCCTACCGTCCCCTCTGCTCAAACAAAACAAATTACCCCTCTCTCTCGCTCTCTCAGTCTCTGGAAGACTTTTGCCCCGGGCCGTGGAAATAATGCCAGGCAAACTCTAGATTTTCACACACACACGCACACACTCAGGCCAAAGTCTCTATACAACAGCCAAACAATTATTCTGCGGAGACGCAGTGTGAGAAAAAGAGCACTGTTCACAATGAGCAATCAACAGCTTGCCTCTTCAACTTCACCGAGAGCAATGGTGGGGAAAACATGTTGAAGCATATGTAAATGACTTAACAGATGCGTTTGGAGCGTGCCTTCATAGTTTCCATATTTTCTCTTGCCTGATCGGCTTCATTTATCCATATATGTCCTTAACTGAGAGGCTTATCTGAGGTCATCAAATATAACCGGGGAACTCCTCACAGTTCAAAGAAAACCCCACTGTTGTGTCAATTAAAGTAAGGTGTATTTATCATAAGATATATTTATGAATGTCTCACATGAGAAGGCACACATTCTGCATTTGATGTCTCTATCAAACACTGTAATAGAAAATATTACAACACTCTCAGAATAGAAATGGTTTTAGGAATAGCCAAGAGAGAGTGAAACAAGACATTTATGTCATACATACTGCATACCTAATCTAGCATTTAACACAATAGTGATAAACATGTTATACATGATATGATATCAATATCTGAGGAAGGTTGTATAAATGAGCACCTTACTGTCTGGACACCTTTGGCTCTGCTCTATATCACTGCTGCCATGTTTCACAGCCCTCGGGACACAAACCTACACCAATCTCCACCCCATTTCCACATTCCCACTGACACTCTTCAAATTCCATTACCTTTACAGCCTCCCATGCATTACAAGCCAATTTATTTCATTTCATTAACTTCTATCAAAAACCTTTCATGATTGCTGGGAGACAGAAAGAGGAGAATGCATTGTTGGACAATTTGTTTCATCTCCGGGATGAAAATAAAGACGCTAATGGAAGGTATTTTTTTCTTATTACCTAAGGCAAAGCAATATGTCGCAGGTTTGTTTAGGAGTATTATTGCCAGTATAACGAAGAGTGAATATCAAAAAAAAAAAAAAAAAAAAGACAAACCATCTGGGTCATATATTACGCCAACCAACAATAAAAAAAATAAAATAAGCAAAAAAATTAAATAAAATAAATACATAAAAAAATAAATAAAAAATAAAATTAAAGATAATATATATATATATATATATATATATATATATATATATATATATATATATATATATATATATATATAAAGATGTAATATATATTGAATTATTGTAATTTACAAAAAAAATATAAAATAAAAAGTACTGTTCCATAGTGCCAAAAAATACTAGTTTATTTGTTTATTTATTTTTAATTATTATTATATTATTATTTCAATAGCAAAGCAATACTCTCTCTCTCTCTCTCTCTCTCTCTCTCTCTCTCTCTCTCTCTCTCTCTCTCTCTCTCTCTCTATATATATATATATAAAATGGTAAAATATATTAAACCTGTTAAAGATATTAAATAATAAACACAATAATTATTATTAGTAGTATTTAAAATAGGATATGTGAGAGATTTACCCCTTTAAACTTGCAGTGCTCCAGTGCACTGAGTGAGAGAATTTTAATGCCTCTCTAAGGTCATATTTAACAATGCTAATCTCACCCTCATCAAGAACAGATATGCTTTCATTTGTTAACAAGCAAAGAATGTGTATTAGATCACAATCACTCACAGAGCCCATCAGCTAGTCAGCAAATTACTCTGCAAAATGAAATTCAAGAAAATGAGGCATTCTTTGTGGTGCAATGATGGAGGCGAAATATTTCAGCACTTAGAATTTCGTGATAAGCCCAATCTCTACAACACTCTTCCTGTCTGCCTCCTGGGGAAAGAGAAGACGCAGTACACAGCTAATAGACAAAGAGACTAAGGGGTCCAATCAGTGGGCACACAGTAGCTAATTACAGTGAAAGGGATGCGAGGAGGACGTAAGAACAAGTGTCAGCTGGGGTTGTTGATTGGAGTGTGGCATTTCAGAGGGAGCAAAGGATCCACCATTAACACATCAGGCATGGATCACTGCAACAGATTTAGCTTCTTAGCACAGAGAAACTCCATTGAGCACCAGGCTTAGATGTGGGCCAGTTGCCACTCAGAAGCAGCGGACCGGAGAATTCGATTGAAAAGATGAGAGGGCTGGTCCAAACCCACGGGCTCGATTTAATACACAAAAGAAGACAGATGGCTCGGCTTGAGATGAGAAACTTCTAAATGTGTACTTCTTTTGATTTGGGAAGCTTTTTTCCACGTTAAGGAGAAGGACAGGAACTTAGCAGGAAGTCTATACGAAGGAGGCCAATTAATTTCAAGCGTGCTGATTCTAGATGGATGAGGAGATGAGCAAAAGACCAAATACAAATTCAAGCTAATTGCTTTTCCGCTGAGACTGTATTACATTCTATGAACTCAAGTGTTGTGGTTTTCATGTACCAGAAAAGTTGAAAATAACGTTTGTGGTGTTCAAACGCCACAAACCTAAAGAATCAAATACTGATGCTGTTAAATAAATGTAAACTGTGCTTAAAACATGTTAAGGATGAATTCCCATTAATTTCTTATTTTTAAGAAGGATCGCTAAATGTACAACTTTTAAGGAAAACATAAAATATTTAATGAAATCATTTTCAAAAATCACTGAAAGAAGAGTCCAACTTGAAGCGAATTAGCTGAGGTGAGTTAGAAGACAAACAGAGAAAGCCGTACAGTCTGTGCTGTCTGATAGGGCTGGAAAATGCAAATAGAGCTTATTATCTTTAAATTACACATGGCTAAAAATAGATTCACAAGCAACGGACCCTCGAAGCTCCCTCCTTATGTGGCACTGGCAGAAACTCCAGACACAGATCAGGAATTCAGAAAACGAGTACTGAAATGTGTAATTTGTTATTATTGAAAAGGGCCATTTAAAAAGTTGGTTGAGGGTCAAAACCTGTAGAGTTTCTCAACAGATGATGTCTTTATATTTGGGATTGTCTGGAAGAACTACTCTGCTAATGCCAGTGCTGTGCTAATAAATGGAAACTCAACTCAACTCCTGCAAAATCTGCTGAAGCTGTACTGTAGTAATGAAGAGAAAAACCTATAAACCTGTCACACTGTGGTGAGATAAATGCACAAAGAATATAAATGCAAATATACCAGGACAGTACAGGTAAGAGACATAATCAACCGGAGGAGAAACAGTGAACAGTGAAAAGAACACAATTAATATAGTGGAGCAGATGATGATAATTAACCAGACACACCTGAAATAAATGACACAATCAAACATGAGGGAAAACTGAGTCACAAAACACATGAGGGATGAAGACAAAAAAAACAACAACAACAACCTTATAGCCAAATCATAAAAGTACGGAGCCCCGCACATGGCATGCAGGAAAATAAACAATTATAAGCTAAACCGTGTGCACGATTTATTATTTTGTTCCCTCGATTTATAAATAGTACGTAAGATTTTCATAGTAATTTCCTCGATTTACTAAAACGTGCACACGATAACTATTTTGTTCCCTCAGTTTACAAATTGTGCATACGATTTACTAATTTGGTTCCTCGACTTGCTAAATCATGCACATGATTTATAAATCATTTTAGTAAATTGTGCGAATGATTTAGCAAATCGAGGAAACAAATTAGTAAATCGTACAAACAATTTTTTACTTTAGGGAAGAAAATAGTAATTGTGTGCATGTTTTAGCAAATCAAGGAAACAAATTAGTAAATCGTAAGCACAATTTTAAAATTTAGGGAAGAAAATAATAATTGTGTGCACGTTTTAGCAAATCGAGGAAACAAATTAGTAAATCGTAAGCACAATTTTTTTACTTTAGGGAAGAAAAAAGTAATTGTGTGCATGTTTTGGCAAATCGAGGAGATAAATTAGTCAATCGTAAGCACAATTTATAAATCGAAGGAACTAAATAGTAATCGTGTGCACGTTTTAGCAAATTAAGGAAACAAATTAGTAAGTCGTAAGCACAATTTTTAACTTTAGGGAAGAAAATAGCAATTGTATGCATGTTTTAGCAAATCAAGGAAACAAATTAGTAAATTGTAAGCACAATTTTTTACTTTAGGGAAGAAAATAGTAATTGTGTACATGCTTTAGCAAATCGAGGAAATTAATTAGTAAATCGTAAGCACATTTTATAAATCGAGGGAACGAAATAGTAATCGTGTGCATGTTTTAGCAAATTAAGGAAAAAAATTAGTAAATCGTAAGCACAATTTTTTACTTTAGGGAAGAAAATAGTAATTGTGTGCATGTTTTGGCAAATCGAGGAGATGAATTAGTAAATCGTAAGCACAATTTATAAATTGAGGGAATGAAATAGTAATCGTGTGCATGTTTTAGCAAATTAAGGAAACAAATTAGTAAATCGTAAGCACAATTTTTTACTTTAGGGAAGAAAATAGCAATTGTGTGCACATTTTAGCAAATCAAGGAAACAAATTAGTAAATCGTAAGCACAATTTTTAACTTTAGGGAAGAAAATAGCAATTGTGTGCACATTTTAGCAAATCAAGGAAACAAATTAGTAAATCGTAAGCACAATTTTTAACTTTAGGGAAGAAAATAGCAATTGTGTGCACATTTTAGCAAATCAAGGAAACAAATTAGTAAATCGTAAGCACAATGTTTAACTTTAGGGAAGAAAATAGCAATTGTGTGCACATTTTAGCAAATCAAGGAAACAAATTAGTAAATCGTAAGCACAATGTTTAACTTTAGGGAAGAAAATAGCAATTGTGTGCACATTTTAGCAAATCAAGGAAACAAATTAGTAAATCGTAAGCACAATTTTTAACTTTAGGGAAGAAAATAGCAATTGTGTACATGTTTTAGCAAATCGAGGAAATTAATTAGTAAATCGTAAGCAAAATTTTTATATATAGGGAACAAAATAGTAATCGCGTGCATGTTTTAGCAATTCAGGGAAACAAATTAGTAAATCGTGTGCACTTTTTAGTACAGCGAGGGAATGAATTAGAAAATCATGCGCACAATTTATTTATTTTTTCGTGCATAGCATGTGCTGAGCTCCATATAAAAGTAACTCAAGTTGTCTTTTTTTTCTATTTTAATTAAAAAAGTTTCACTGTGAGGTTTCACATTTCTATTGCATCTTTTTTGACTGTGCACCAGTCTGTATTGTTGAAGATATCAATCTTCTTGTATAGATAACCTATAAGTATGCAAAGTGAGTGTGTGGCAGTGTCTCATAGACTGAAAGGAAGGGGGATTGTGACAGCGACGAACCGAACGGCTAACATTCTGTGCAGTGGAGCAGGACTAAGCAGCTTCACACTGAGACTCAAAATGGAAACCACAAATCATTGATTATTTCAGTCCTGACTGAGTCCCTCTCTCTGAGGAGGATGCCATTTGTGGAGAATAGAGCCTGCGTCGTTAAACCAAACCCCACCAGAGCAGCCCTAATTATTCCAGGCTATCAACAATACACCATTTGTGAGTGGGGAGGTTCATTTTGTTATAGCCCTGGGAGTACAGTAGCCGAAATAAACATAGAGTAAAGCCTAAAGCAACCATGGCGTTTGTGTAAGACTCCTCCTGATTATGTTGGCATGAATAATTAAGTGAAAAACAGACAGATGTGTCCATCTTGAGGTGAAGTAATTGACTGTATCATTTCCGAGTGTATCCTGCACAGCTACAGGTGTGCGATATTTACATAAAGTGATTCAAATTTATGCTAAATCTCAAGAGAAGGGGTATTGCTATCATTTATAATAGCATTCCCAAAGCTCCTCACAGATAACCTGGCAATCAAGTCCTCGTTTCCATCAAACATGTGTCCCACTTTTTATTCATTTCAGTCACGTCAGTATGGATCAAATCCAATGATCTGATGGTCATTAATATGACAGATGAGTGTATAAATAAATAAATGTTCTCCTAAAAGTTCTTTTCTGAATGCCATAATAATTTGTAGCTTTAATCTCGTCAATCCCTTACTGAAAAACAAAGACAGATATCCTTTTCTTTCCACTGACAAACTGTCCGCATGCGGCTGTGACTCGAGAGGAACTGTGGCCCCGACGAGAGCCAGATACGGTAATTAATGTGATGAGAAGCTGAGACAAGGAAGCAACACTGTGTCATTCCTCAACTCGAGCTTCACCAGACTCCACAACCCACTCCTCTCTGCTGGCCTTTGCTATGCAAAACAGCTCACTGAATAATTCACAAAGCGCAGTCTTTACGAGCGTCCGACGTACTTCACACAGCACTCCTTATGAAATAATGAAACTGAATAAAATATAGATTGTTTTGTGTGGAGAGGAGAGACAGAACTTCTGTAGCAAATTTACAGTTCCTCATAATAGCTTCATTACCTTTTTAGGAGGAATTTCACCTAAACTACTCAAACTAAAGAGTAAATCAGTGTTCTTTGTTAATATTCTATGAAATTTGGGCATCCTAAAGTGTTTTTCCAGTTTAATGAATGCATAGTATTCTCATTACTGAATACCTAGGGATGCAGTATCATCTATCATCTATGCAATATCATCACTACACTGGCTCCCTATCAAACATTGTATAGATTTTAAAAGCTTGTTTATTACTTATAAAGCCCTGAATGGTTTAGCACCTCAGTATTTGAATGAGCTCTTGTTACATTATATTCCTCTACGTCCGCTACGTTCTCAAAACTCAGGCAATTTGATAATAGCTAGAATATCAAAATCAACTGCGGGCGGCAGATCCTTTTACTATTTGGCTCCTAAACTCTGGAATAACCTACCTAACATTGTTCGGGAGGCAGACACACTCTTGCAGTTTAAATCTAGATTAAAGACCCATCTCTTTAACCTGGCATACACATAACATACCAATATGCTTTTAATATCCAAATCCGTTAAAGGATTTTTAGGCTGCATTAATTAGGTAAACCAGAACCGGGAACACTTCCCATAACACCGTACTTTTTACATCATTAGAAGAATGGCATCTATGCTAATATTTGTCTGTTTCTCTCTTATTCTGAGGTCACCGTAGCCACCAGATCCAGTCTGTGTCCAGATCAGAGGGTCACTGCAGTCACCCGGATCCAGTACGTATCCAGACCAGATGGTGGATCAGCACCTAGAAAGGACCTCTACATCCCTGAAAGACAGCGGAGACCAGGACAACTAGAGCCCCAGATACAGATCCCCTGTAAAGACCTTGTCTCAGAGGAACACCAGGACAAGACCACAGGAAACAGATGATTCTTCTGCACAATCTGACTTTGCTGCAGCCTGGAATTGAACTACTGGTTTCGTCTGGTTAGAGGAGAACTGACCCCCAACTGAGCCTGGTTTCTCCCAAGGTTTTTTTCTCCATTCTGTCACCGATGGAGTTTCGGTTCCTTGCCGCCGTCACCTCTGGCTTGCTTAGTTGGGGTCACAGATACTATTTAAACTGAACTGAGATGATGACATCACTGAATTCAACGATGAACTGCCTTTAACGGTCAATTTGAATCATTGACACACTGTTTTCCTGATTAATGTTGTTCAGATACAATTTTTTTACAAACGAGACCTGTAGAATTCTCCTTTACAAAATGTGCACACCAAATAAAACAAAAACAAAATTCTAACATTTAAATAAGCGAAATATATTAACAAAAACTATAATACTAAAATATCTCTGCTCCAAACACACACCCACACACATGCACTCCCTGGACCTGCTCATTAATTGCATGCACAAAGGATCAGATCTGTCCTCCCCACCTGTGCTCTGTTACATGGGCAGATGGAGAGAGGGCTCCACTCTGAGCAGGACTCATCCGTCTACTCTGTGAGGTACAGTACCCAGCCCCTCTCTGCTCTGCCAGACACTGAAACCAACCGGGCAAACACTGCAAGAGCAGCTATTTTGGAGTTGGATGCTACTGACAGTGGCCTGTGTAATGGTTGCCCGCTGACACTGTTCCGCTTGAAAGGATGGGAGAGTGCTGGGACATGCACAGAAAGCATACACGCGGAGACAGACCACCAACCAAGTCCTTTGGTCTTTTATCAATAATTAATTATTGATTTACACTTTTTTTTAAATGCTTACACATTTTCAAAACTTTACACACAAATCCAAGAATTGCACACAGAAAATGTAAAATGCCTCACATCGCTTGCAAAATAATTTGCAATGCACTGCATTCAGAATATCACATATCGCAAACATTTGTATTGCGTTGCGAACACCTTTGCCATAATATTGTATTTTGGGATATATTACACGCACATAGTTATTTAAAACCTTAGCTTCTTGCTCTTCATGTGAGGCACCAATGAATAAGTGTGGGATTTTTTGTTTTGCAAAAACTGTTTCATGAAATTGAAAAAACTGAGTCAAAGGCCAAGAATTAGTGTATGGTTTTGCAGATTTGGTGAATTTTTTTATTTATTTGTAATTGCATACAATGTTCCATTTAGAAAATCAAATGCATGCTTCCAAACTTTGACAGGGAGATAAAAAAAAATGCAAGGAAAATCCCTCACTTGGCGGGAACTGCCCGCTGTAAATGTTCGTAATCTGTGAGTCCTCATTAAGGGGACTGTGACCCCCTCCTAACAAGCAGGTGTAGGAAGGCCATTATGTGGACGCTCAGTAAAAATGCTGCCATCATTTCCACTAACCTTCTATATTATTTAGTACCCCATCAGAAAGAGGCTATTTCCATTTTATGCGAGGGAGGTTCATTCACTTCGCTCAGTCTCCTCAAGAATGCTCCCTTTCAAGGGCAAGTGGATTATTCTGTTATCCATAGTGTGTCACATGAAGTGCACTCAAGGACCTACAATTTACAAAACACAGTGACATTCTGTATGTTTGATGGCGCATGTCCTAAAAAAAGAGGTTATTCATAATATGGTACACAGAATACATTCATTGCCTGTTGAAACTGAATTTCATTACGCACAAGTCAAACAGGGACTTGCTAATAATGCATTCTGGAATTGCCACCAAAAATAATTTATTTTCAAGTCAGTCTTGCAATAATACTGTTGATCTACTAATGTCTAATTGATTCATTTTGTTTCCGTTATTATCCAGTTTGTAAGCTTAAACCCCTGGTGAGGCAATAAAATGAAGTAAATATCATAAACTTGCATGAGCTTAATTAAACTCTGTCCATTCAGTTTTCAGGCAGCTCAAGGAAATGACCGAATATTGCAACACATGCTTCTCTATGCTTTAATTACATTAAGTGGAAGCTAATGAGAAAAACGAGTGCATTAGTATAAGGATTTAATTGCAAATTCTAAGAAGCTAATGAGTAATTGCCTGAATTAACATATTTTATGTTGTTTTTTGTGCAAGTTTAAGGCAGATTTAAAAAGCAGAGGACGTCATCGTCACGTCAGGAAAGAAATTCTGGAACAATTACAATCTAGTGCATTCTGTATGTTTAATTTGAAGTCCAGAAAATCGTAATAACCATAAAACATAGAAGGGAGCACCAGTTTAAAAGTGCCTTAAAAAACTACACTCAACTCCAAGCTTGTGGCATTACTTTGCCCTGTTCTTGTCAGCTTCGATATACTACAGTAAGTCATTCAGAAGTGTCAGTCAAATTTGTGCCGTCCTTCTCCCACTCAAATACCTTTGTTCTTATGACCCTGATACTTTAAAGTAGAAATGGAGAGAGGATGAAAGCATAATAACTGATTAGTCACACAATTTCCCTATAGATTTTGACACAAAGAGAAAATTTCATATCAAAGCAAAATAACTTTTAGCATATACCGCATCGATCAAGAGAACGGGTCTCTTAAGAATAAATCCACAAGCCACTGTTTTCCATATAATACGATCAGAAAAGCATGGCCACAGAATTAAAAGGCAAAAAGTGCAATACTGTATATTGAGGGCGTTTAAATAATTAAATAGCATCTGATTCAAAAGTCTCATTATAATGTGCATGGGAACACGAGCACCTTGTAAAAGGCCTGATTTACTGTTGTCAACTTCTTTACAAAATCCTAGCTCACATTAAGGTGTTTTTCTAAATTCTACAAAGCATTTTTAATTAAAAACTTGAAATAGTCACGTCATTGCTCACCTATCTACATGCCTTTCTTGTTTTGCACATGCACTATTTGAAACACATATGTGAAAGTATTACTTTCTGATAACAGTGTGTTTGAAGATAGCCTCTGAAAAACGTTCTTCAAAGCCTGTGAAGATACAATCTTTTAATAGCTTAATCTTCACTTGGGAAGAATTTAACTGTTTGTGAAAATTATTATTATTATTTTTTTTCAGAGACGTTCGATATCACTTGTGAGTTCTTGCCTTTAATATCTATAGCTTTCGGAGCAGATACGACTGAATCTTAATGATCAGAAGTACAATTTTACGTAAATCACTGTGAACCTCCCATGCAATACGCAGTGAGACAGAATACAGGGAAGCATTATTATAATTCTAGTTCATTAAACTTCACTGTTCGGCCTCGATAGAAACATACACATTACAAAGAAGAGCCAAAAACAATAAAGAGAACATGCTGATGCCAACATCTTAAAAAGCCCATCCTGGATGTTGAATAAATCACTCCGTGGCTTACTATCAGAGCAGTGCAGACAGTTGAAGCCCGAACATCTGCTCAGCCTGAGGGTGAAGGAAAGGAAATGTCAACTTAAGGAACACTTGTCCTTGACTGCAAGATTGATCCCTAAATTGAGAGGTGGGAGAGCTCCATTCGCTCGTTATTGCACAATGCCGAGGCAGTGACATCGCCACAGAAGCAGTCCCAGCCCAAATGAAGCATCAGTTATGCAAATGGAAGCAATTTTGCGTGAGTGGCAGATCGTCTTCCTGAAATGAGGATGGGCAAGGGATGGAAATGAAAAATGACGGGGAGGCAGAGAAGAGGAGAGCCAGCCGAGCTTGAAATGATTCAATTTAGGCGATGAAGGTTTGACTTTGATAAGTTTGCATTTTAATAATGGCCTTTGATCACTCCTGGAGTCCAGTGGTGAGGAAAATAGCACTAAAGCACGTGTGCATCAGTTGTCGGCGAGCTGAGATATACGTGAGACACAGCTTGTAGTAAGATGTGCCTGCTACTCGTCTCATGTTCGGTTTGACACAACCTGCTCGACTGAGTCTCAGAAGATTGTGTGTGTGTTGAGCGACGGTGTTCAGCATCATCGGTGCAGCAGCACGAGTAAATAAGGCACAAACAAATTACAAAAAGCATGTAAGTTGGACATATGGGATATTAATTAGCTGGAGTATATCATCAAGTTTCTCAAAGTCGTGTAGATTTACCTTCAAACCGCTTTCTGAATGTCACAAACATCAACAGAGACTGCTATGTGCCAAACATTTTGATGGGAAAGCTATTTTTCATACAGTGCAGTGTTGCACTTCAATTAATGTTTTATTTATTTATTTATTTATTAAACTATGCATCATGTAAACAAGATGTGCTGGTTTTCTAAATATCAGCATTCTGTCAATCCTGGTGCTGTAGGAAATCATCACACCAAATCTGCATCAGACCAGTATAATATTTGATTACTGAAAATTATTTTTGAATATTTTTTACATAGTTGCATCTCAATAAATTAGAATTTCGTGGAAAGGTTCATTTATTTCAGTAATTCAACTCAAATTCTGAAACTCGTGTATGAAATCAATTCAATGCACACAGACTGAAGTAGTTTAAGTCTTTGGTTCTTTTAATTATGTTAACAATTTTTGAGATTTTTGAGATTTTTGTTGTTGTGTGTTTTGGCATTTAAAAAACGTCTTAATTATTTTAGGTCTTTAACTTAAAATGAACGTGTGAATTGTTGCCTTGGGAACTAGCTATTTTCATATTTTATTTTTATTTTTTATTTTTTACTATTTTTGTCTAACTTACACGAAAGAAAAAAAACATATTGTGTGTTTTTGCTGCATCTGGAAATATTTCCCTATAAATCTGTTCATACAGACTTCTTGGCATAGCATTCTATTCATACTACTTCTAATGAGATAAACAGATATAATAGAGTAATGGAACTGTGACGTCACAGTTTTGTGTCGGCAAAAACCCGGAAGTGAGTTTGAAAGCAAGAGTTTTCTGAATGGGAGTTTGGTTAAATCCCCTAAAATAAGGTCCGTGGTACACACAAACTCAAGATACTTTCATGTTTTATTCTACGACATAAAACACACCAGTCACACCCCACTCTTGACTTTATTAAACAATTACTTTTCTTTAAAAAGACAGTTGTTAACAAGTTGCTAAATGGGACATTTTATATTGTTGTTCTACTATATATATATTTTTTTTTTTTTTTGCTTCGTCTCGAAATGCAACATAAGTCTTCAAATGGAAGATGATAATTTTATCGCTTTTCTACTTAAAGTAAACTCATATTACGATTATTACATGTAAACACCACATTTACTGGCTTAGTCACGGTGAAAGGGAAACTTTAGTGATGCATAGTGCTTAAATCCACAGTAATATTAATGTTTACGGCCACATGAAGCTTTTTAACGAAGCATATAGATTGAGTATTTTCTAGAAGCAAGGATAAAATACAATTTTGTGCACCCACCATAACAAAATGATAGCTAAATGTGGTACTTTATTCACTAAGATAAGTTTAATCTTACCAAATCCAAAAACTCGCTCACTTTGCTGTTATTTAATAGAACAGTACATGGAGACACGTTTTAAAATATAATTAAAATATTCATATTAATCAAGGACTTTTAATGCACCTTATTTCAACATGTTTTCATATGTCCTTTATTTATGATTATTTCATTTATATACTATACTATTTATTACTAATGTCTCAGTCTCATAGTCTTAGTTTGGCTCAAGTTTTGTATTTATTCCAGTTATTATGAAAAGGTTCATGTACAGTAGCATGGATTAAAATCAATATATGAAGCTGAAGATAGTTCATTTATAGCCTAAGTTTAGCATTTATTTACTCTATAGAACCTGTTTGAGTAGCATTCTACTACACAGACCGACAGAGACTGTGTCTCATTTTGAAGGCTGCACCCTCTGAAGGTTGCATTTGTCATATTTCAGAAAAGTACCCATTATATTGCCAAAGTAAGAAAGAAATTACAGTCATTTACTCCACACAGGAATTAGAGTCTGCATTCTAATGGTTGTTTTCTGAAATTAGATGACATTATGTGGCTGCCGAATGCTTTCTCTGAAAGGTGCAGGCTTCAGAGTAAGACACATGCAGTCTGTCGTGACTGTCTTGGGTAATACACACATCAAAATTAGTTTAGCAGACTTGAAGTATACCAGTTTAGTACACTATAAGTAAAACTGCAAGGCATTTTATTGATGCATAAAAATTAAAATGTATTTGTAGTATACTTAGCATGAAATAAATGTATTTCAAATGCATTTGAGTATATTTATATTTCACTTGAGGTGTGAAAGCAGTAGAGATTTGTAGTCGCTTCTTATAGTTGTCACACATGCTTTTTGGCAGTGCTATATTTTTTTTTTTACCTTGTTACACTTTGACATTAATATTAGTTTGGCTTTTGGCTAAAAGAACTGCTAGAAAACATCTTCCCGTGGGATACTTCCTAACAGCCTGTTTTGATTCTATTTGCATATAGAAAAAGTTAAATATAACTTGCTTATTCACGTACGCATTGCTGTAAATCCCGTGCACAATAAATAATGCAGGAAAAGTAATAAAATAATAGCAAATGTAACCTCTCAAAAAGTTCAACCCAGCAAACAAACTAACACTTTCTAAATGCTATTGCAAAATATAAACAGGATGAAATCCTTGGGAAAAATTTGTAAAATGACCGCACCTCTCCTGGAAACTTTAACTTATAGCTTTTATTGTGTATTATGAGTCCAGACAGCTTTACATACATCACAGCTGAAATTCTCCCGAACCACTCAATTTGCTGAAAAAAAACTTTATTCATCTGAAATAAAGTCTGTAAATTATCAAGGCATGGAAAAAAGTGCATAAGTGGATTTATACTCATTAAATATGGCTGTTAATATTTAATGGAATCAGTATTACTTCCATAAATGTATGCAGTCCTGTGCCAGCACTTTATGGATTATTCATCCTGGTGATATTACTCCAGCATAACCCCAGGTTGTACCTCGTTTTCCTTAATCTCACCAGCGATGTTCTACAGTTCCTCTGAACATAGTAAAGGTTTGTGGACTCCACAAGAAAAGGGTAAGATGGGGGTGAAGCATACATTTAGTGTAACATTCCTCCGGGGGAAATGTGATTTAATGTGGAGTTCACTGTGATTAAAATCCAATCTACAAAAGAAAGATTCGACGCTGTGCAGAATAACCTTGAAATAGCCCAGAGAGCTTTAATACATTTCTAAAGTGAATGGCAGCACATATTTACATGCACACACAGTTCATACTCTCACATGAATGGTGTTAGACGCGCTATATAATGACGATTAAGACTTTACTTTGACTTTCTCAGAACAGACATGAAATATTCCATCACTCGAGTATCAGATCGCCAGCATACAGTAAGTCCTCCATATCAAGTCCATATACTGCATCTCCCTGGTGTTTCACAGCTGTGCTTTTCATCTTGTTATTGACTGAATGTTGGACTCTCTTCCGGCTAAATAAAATGTGTCTTCTGCCTCTGCTGGAATGAAACGGTGGCTACATTTAAAAGGAATTATAGCTGAACCCTGCAGGCCTGGCAACCATATCAGTATTTCTCCAGCTGTCTGTGAGACAGAGACCCCACCCACCCAGAAGAACACAAGAAATTGTGCAAAACGGCCTTACAAAAAACTAAATAAGTGTCTAAATAAGATTCCTTGGAATGGCATAACTCTATTTGCGACCAAGCTGATGTAAATCGAATGAATTGGAACTAAACGGAAGTGAGAGTTCTGACTTGGCTTCTACATATGTTAGGCCTTGACACACACAACCTTTGAACAATCCCGCTTCCTTCTGCTTTCAGAGAAAAAACTGGATGTACTAGACCTCGCCAATGAAGAGCACTGAAATCATTGTCCTTCTGTTCGTTTTATAGCTCCAGCAGTAGCTTGGGTTTGTGGTGACTACTCAATTAAAAACAAAAAATAGAGGCTTGCACAAAGCTTTACAGATGTTACATAAAACACAGTATTTTAGGTAACACTTTATTTTGATAGTCCACTTTAGACACTCTACTAGCAGTAACTTTGCAACTACATGTCAACTAGCAGTTAGCAGAGTATTAGTAGATTGTCTGCTTAATATCGTCTAACACTTTCTTTGTCAACTTATTGTCAACTAATACGAAGCCTAAACCTACCCCTAAAACTAACCCTAAACCTACCCTAACAGTGTACTCTGAGAGTTAGTAGACATGTAGTTGCAAATTTCTGAGATTAAGTTGATATGTAGTTAACATGTAGTTACAAAGTTACTTATAGTCAGTAGAATATCTAAAGTTGACTATCGAAATAAAGTGTAACCGTATTTTATATAATGATTTGCAGGTCAATAGCAGTTTTATACATCGGAATTTAGCTTTTGCACAAGAGAATGGCTGTGGAAAATCTTACACGAGCTTGATTGGGTTATGATAATGAACGACAGGGTAACCGCAGTCTTCAATTCATTCAGCTTCATCCAGTCGAATCAATAGCAGACCAACAATCAATCTACGAAACAAGCAACTTCGGTAAACTCAATTCCTTCTCAAAGCAAACATGTCTTGAAGAAAAATAAACCTTCCCTGGAAATTTGTGCAAAAAGAAAAGACCAAGTAAATTCGCTTGAATGTTAGCAGCAGGGTTTTAAAAGCAATTTAAAAGCAAGTTTAAAGATGATATGACAAGTACCAGTCAATTATTCGCATAGGGGCAAAATTGCATTTTTGAGAGAAAAACAATAGATGTAAGTGTACGAGTCAGATTTTACTATTATAGTCAGCAGTAAAGTGAATAAAACATTTATTTAAACTCTATAAATATGTCTTTTATTTAACACCCCCCCCCCCAAAAAAAAAAAAAAAAAAAAAATATATATATATATATATATATATATATAAATATATATATATATATATATATATATATATATATATATATATATATAACAACATCTATTATAAACACCATAGTTGAACAAATTGGGAATGCATTATACAATTAATTCTAGGCTCATGTGTGTGTATACAGTATATATTTATAGGATTTGTATTGTTTACTATATGCTGTAATATAGTGATTTCTCTTCTTTTGGATTCGGGAGCAGTCCCATTCCCAGGTCTGTTACCCTAATCTTTTTATTCTCCTAGTTAAACTAACATCTGCTAGGGGATGTGGTTGTCCCCCTTACTCTTTCTCCCACGGGCCATCTGCTTCCTAACCCACACAAACACACTTAGACTGAGTCCAGCTGAAACCCTCTGCATTTTTAATGAGGTTTGCCACTGAGAAGAACAGATTGTGTGGCTACAGTGACCCTCTTACTGCACGGGGGTGAACTCATCTCTCTAGTCTTGCCAGAAAACACTAGGTCTACAGACGAGGATCAGCAACACCCTTTGTAATCGCCCTGCGCTGTGGGACTCTTGAAAGCTCAGTGACACCACGAGAAAGGAGGAGGAAAATTAAACACAGCCGATTAAGTAGAGAAGAAAAAAAAATCATGCATAGGTGACCAGCATTTTTCAGCTGAATAACCAATAATGATGTTTCTCCAGTCATGCAGCTGATACTACAAGCTAATGGGCCGTATGCTCTGTGATTTATTACTGCAAACAGAAAGACATCATTTTATTTCTCAACCATTTTAACATCTTAAAATCTCGTAATAGCTTGTGTGATCTGTGCCTGCACTGTAAGCAATTGCTGTAAATTTACAGCCGATTTTCAACAATCAAATACTGTTTTCATGTTAAACAGTTTAGTACTGTAGTTCACAATGCATTCTGGGCTGCTTAAATTGGAGCAACAAGACAGAGGCCCAAAACAGTATGATGATGTTTTAAATTACAGGACAATACAGTATTTTTTGGAAACTGCCTGTTGACTGGGGAATTTGGAGCACGCTGTCAAAAGCTTGATTCAACATTAATCTTTTTAAATTGAGGCTACTGCTTTTGGTAAATTTTCTTTACAAATACAGAAATAATTTGCCATTTACTCCTGGATGGGAACCATCATTTGGATAGGAGATTTTCCAGAAGAGGACGCACAATTTAGATGACGCGCTGCACACATCGTCGAGTGTTTTTCATCAACATCCATCGGTCTTTCATCTACAAATTAAACGTCTACAAACATCAAACATCTACAAATTAAACGGTAATTCAATTTTTATTCTTATTGCCAAGAATGCTTGATATAAAACTGATAGGAGCTTGTATTGGTAGGGATTTGAACGTCATTTGACAGTGGGGCTTAGATTTGAAAAGCCAAAACAATATTACTTTTGGGTGGTATTTTATTTAATTTCATTAACGTTAGCCGAACTTAAGCTTCCGAGGAACAACACTTGTTAACCGGCAAGCGAGAGAGCGGCTAATCGACAGATGAAGGCAGCAGGAAAATAGCGTTAGGATACTGGAATAATTAGCCAAATGGTACATTTTGCCCAGTGATTAAGGAATTATTTCAACCAAACCATAGGATTATTTGTACATCGGCTAACCAAGATGGTTTTGGTGAGTTTTATTTGGTTTTAAAGGTGTTTTTTTCAAACAGTTAACAAGAAAATTAAGCTAATTGTAGATCGGTTAAAGACAGTTGAATCGTCAAGGATTTGAATTTTTCTATTTAAATGCCAAATTGGTGTGAAAATATTGTCTTTCTGGACTCTTTGTGAATGTATTTTTTTTTTTTTTTTTTTTTTTTTTTATCTGTCGCTGCGTGTCTCACACAGCCAACTTCTCAACTGTTTTAGAGTAGGCTATAGGCTTTGTCAAAGCGTTTTGCATCATCTGTGGGGTTTTTTTTCACAATATTAACATTGAAACACGGTAAAGGTTAAACATTTCTGAATGAAGACTGATACGGTTTCACAAAAAATTTGCCAGCAGCCGTAATCAATACTAATGCATGTTTGTTGATGAAAATTTTCCATAAGAAATTACCATCGGGCAATAACAAAATGTTCCCCTGTCAGATCTGTTGTCATAATTGTGCTACAATAGTGACATACATAAGGCACATGAGAATTCATAAAAATACACCTAATTTAACCTTTAAGTGTGTTTTGCCAGATTGCAGTCAGACTTTTCAAAAATTTTCAACATTTAAGTGTCACATTTACAGACATAATAAACGTGTAGTTAGGCCTACTTTGTCTGGTGTTGAACTAACATGTCATGTTGATATCTGCAGTGCAAGGTGTGAGACTTTGACTGCATTTTACTCTCATTTGAAAACACACATTAGAGAGGGGAAAAAAGTTGCGTGTCCTTACAGACACTGTAGCAAGAGCTTTACAGTTTTATCCACATTCACATCACACATGAGTCGGAAACATAAAAATGTTGCTGAGGAAAATTTGGCTGAATCCATTGTGAATCCTGGTGTTTCCTATGTGAGTGAACAAGATCAGTCTGATATGCAGATTGATCCTCCCGGTGATGCAGTTGATGAACAAGAGATTTACCCAGAAATTGCTGATGAATCACAGTTCTTTAAAAATTTAGCCCTTTTTTATTTGAAATTGCAAGCAAAGTGTTTGCTTCCATCCTCTGTCATCCAAACAATTATTGATGATTTTCAGGAAATACATGATATAAGCCAGTCACATTTGCTTTTTAAACTCAACGAGAAGTTGATTACACTTGGCATTTCTGAAGCATACACAAACAATGTGATTGAAGTCATGAAAACTGAGGATCTTTTTAGGACCTGCAACACTCGGCCACTGAAAACTGATCAGAAAAGAAAAAATGTTTTCAAGAACAGCTTCAACTATGTTGAGCCAGTTCAGATCTGTCTAGGTCAGAATGAGGCAGGCAAAGAGTGTTTTGTCCAGTATGTTCCTATTAAACAGACAATTGATTCTCTATTCCATTGCCAATCAGTGCAGGAACAATATAAGCAAGTACACTCCAGTACTGGTTTGAAGGATATTCTTAAGGATGTGTGGGATGGCAAAAATATGTCTGAGAATGTGCTCTTCCAGACGGAGAGTTCATCACTGAGCTTGATCCTTTATCAGGATGCATTTGAAGTGGTAAACCCACTGGGATCTGGAAAGAAAAAACATAAGATACTTGCAGTGTATCTAACTCTAGCAGATTTAATGCCACACAACAGATCCAGCACTGATCAAATGCAACTTGTTCTTCTCTGTAAAGAACACGATTTTAAGTATTTTGGTCAAGACTTGGTTATGGGCACTCTTGTTAATGACCTTAAAGATCTTGAGCTCAATGGTGTTACCCTGTCTGATGGAAATGTTTACAAGGGAACTTTGTGTGCCATTGCAGGTGACAACCTAGGCTCACATAACATAGGAGGCTTTGTGGAGAACTTCAGCAAGAGTTTGCACTTCTGCAGATATTGTGATATCAGCAGAGACGCATTCCATGCAGATCCTCTTATCCAGAGCACAAAACGTACAGTGCAGTCATATAGTGGTCATGTTCAGAGCAGTGAAGGACAGTCTACATCTAGTGGAGGTGTTAAATTTGACTCCGCGTTTAATAGACTCAAATACTTCCATGTATGTCAGCCAGGGTTGCCTCCATGTCTTGGCCATGATCTTTTTGAAGGTATTGTATCCTCTGATCTGGCACTGTACATTAACCATCTTGTTAAGGTGGATAAAATGTTTAGCTATCTTGAGTTGAATCAACGAATAAATCAGTTCAAGTATCTCGGTAGGGATGCTAATGACAAACCGTGTGAGGTTAATCCAGACGGTGGAAAACTTGGGGGACATGCTGTGCAGAATTGGTGTTTGCTAAGAATGTTGCCTATTTTGATCGGAGACAAAGTAAAAAATCCAAGTGACAACCAAGTTTGGCAGTTGGTTTTGCAACTTAGAGAAGTCGTGGATCTCAGTTGTGCACCTGCAATTTCAAATGGCCAGATAGCCTACCTAAGAGTTCTGATTGATGAATATTTACTTTGCCGAATTCAAACCTTTCCTGACAAACCACTTAAGCCCAAACATCATTATGTCAGTCATTATCCTGAGCTCATTATCCAGTTTGGGCCACTTATTCGCCTATGGACTTTAAGATTCGAGAGCAAACACACATATTTTAAGCAGTGTTTGAGAAAATTGTGCAACTTTAAGAATCCATGTTCTACTCTTGCAGAGAGACATCAGCTTCTGCAGGCCTTTCTGAGTGCAGGTGCCTTCTTCCCTCCAGATGTTTCAGTAGAAAGGGGCACACAGTTTTTCTCAGATGACTACAATGATGTAATCATAGAAGCAGTTGCAAATCACAATTTTGAGTCCACAAACACTCTGATAGCCAATGAAGTGACTGTGAAGGGGACAAAATACAGAAAGAACATGATCATTGTGATTGATCATGATGATGAGGGGCTTGTTACTGGAAAAATCAAAGTGGTTCTCGTTCATAAGGATTCAACAGTATATTTTATAGCTGAAAAGTATCATGCCCTGCGTATTCCTGACATGGGTGTTTACAGCCTCACACTGATGCAGAGAAACTACTGTTGTATTAATCAGGAGAATCTGCTTGATTACTATCCCTTGCCTGAGTACACTGTGCATGGCACACCACTGATAATTCTTCACCATTATTTCCCTCTAGTCCAGAATGATGGCGAACATGAGTGAAGAAATCAAAGAGATAATCTGCAAGACCTTGCCAAACCTGTCTGAAGAGACTCAGTGGCAAATAATATCGAAACTTCAGAGCTCCGGCTTGGAATCAAAAGAAGACTTAAAATATGTACAACAGGAAGACATTGCTGATCTGTTACCTGTTATCCAGTGCAGAAAACTCCTGGATGCATTCAAATTAGGTAATATATGGTTAATCTAGTGTGACATTTTCTTGTTATATTCTCTTGTTTATTCAGTTGTGGAATTTCTTTTTCTGAAACTATATAATGCACCTTTGAACTTTTCAAATATGCCGAGATATATAACGAGAGTTTAGAAGACTTTTGGCCAAATGTCTGCAGTGACTCTGAGATAGCTTATTATTTATGTGCCCTAAATATATATATATTTTTTTTAGAAACCGAGAAAGTTACATTGGATTTACAAGTCATTCCAACTTCGTCACCAATGAGTAGTGATTGGTCGGTGTCGGGGTCGTCATCACCAACATTATGCACTCCGCCTAATTCTAGCTCATCACAGCTATCAGCCATTTCTTCATGTTCAAGCCAGTCAAGAAACAGTGAACCAAGCAACAGACCTTCCACATCTCAGATACTGAAAACATGGCCAGAAACTTTCCAGGTCCCTTGGGAACAAATGCCACAGGAAATTCGTTCTGCAATTGCAGATGGCAAGAGACCTAAACCAATGGAGCGACGTCAGATGGTACGAGTACTCGCGGATGAAATGAGAAGGTATGAGGCTAACCCCACTCGCGCACAATGCCTAACTGTGGTTCGAAATATCATCAGGCAGTACCCAAAGAGTTTTGCTGATATTGCACCAGATGGGTCACTTCTGTGTGGAGGTTACACATCACTTTTGATTCAATTGAAAAACCGCATTGAGAATTTGAACCGTGATGGAAGCTTCTCATTCCACCGATCCTCTACAGCCAAGAGGGGTCCAACTGACACATACGGATGTACACGATTTCAGCCAGAGCTGCCCCCAGAAGAAACTGATGAAACTGTGGAACAGCACCGCCAGAGACTGGAGGAGATTTATAAACAGGAGGGAGCAGGTGGAGCAGAAAGAGCAGAAGTAAAAAATCTAATGGAGCTCACATTCTCTCTACAACGTCGCCATATAAATACAATTCCACCACCTGACATTGAAGATGTGAAAAGCAAATGGCCTTTTCTTTTCACGCCAAGGTATATATACGGCCATTTTGAGTTGCTCACAGACATCAATGTGCTTCGTAGCTTGGAACTCAGCATGCAGGAATGTGGAAGAGCCATCACAGAATACTTCAGGGGAAAACCTACCAACAAAAATGTCAAAGATATCCTCTCTAATGGTGAAGATAATGAGATGGCACTTCGTGTTGTTCAGCTGCTCATGGCACACTTTGGAGAGGACATAACTGGGCTGATCCTTCTTACAGATGTAAGTTTTATTTTTTCTCTCTTACCCTGTGTTTTAAAGGGTGACTCCACCAGTCTTCAGTGTCCAGACGCCTAATGTGTGTACTAGTTTTGGGGAGTACTACTACATATGTGAAAACAGAAGTGTAAATTATTTTGTAGCTTAGAGCAAGCTGCGTGTAAGCTGATAATTTACCTCCATGTTGTCACACAGTTGCTAAATTGCATTATGGGTAAAGTAGGTGCAAGGTTTTAACAAGTATTTAACTTGTCTTCTTTGCCCTACTATGACACTGTTGAATGTTTTAAAAGCAAATAATCAAATCAATACAGCAGAAACACAAGTATTAACTTTTTTATTCCACATTCTTCTTCCTTTTCATAACCTGGTGCCTACATTATCCACAATGCAACCTGACCACTGAGTGACATCCCTGGAGGCAATTTATCATATAATGTGCAGTTCCCCCTAGAGTCCCAAAAGGGTTCATACTACGTTTTAGACGTCTGCAGTAGAACTCCCCAAGACCTGTAAAAATTAAATTGTTACCCTTTAAATTTTGAATGCCAAATTTATTTAGCAGTTTGATTGTAGGTACTTCAGAAGCCTACCTCATTCACCTCTTGGTTACTCTATCCTAGTGTTTACAAATTATTATTCTTTAGCTAAATATTCTTCTTCAAAATCTTATTATGGTAAGGATAATGTATTTGTTCCCTTCAGGTGTCTGCCACTGCAGCTGACGTTGAGACAACTCTCAGTCTTCCTGCAAGTCCTCGCCTGATACTGCCTGGTAATATACATTTAATTTATATTAATTGATAGACACATTGTATATCATATCGGCTATTCATCTTGAGTTTACAAATGCTTACACATGGTAACAATTATTCCCATGTTGCTATGACTTGAAGTTTCAGGTGCAACAGGGCAAGTCACAATTAAGGGTTGGATGATCACCTTTGAGGGCCGTGTAATCTCTGAGGGCATCACACCAACATTTGCAACAGGACTTGCTGCTATTTTTGCAATCTACTACATATTGAACCTTCAGTATCAAGAAGAGGCAGCCTGCACTCTGGAATTCATTCAGAGGTAAACCCCCTTCATTCCCTCTCATCATTATATGGATATATACAATTAAATCAATGTGTTTGTATTTTTTTGCATAAAATGGTTATTAGTACTGTACATTTCAAGTCTCAGTACACACCTACACACACACACACACACACACACATCTTCACACACACACACACATCTACACACACTCACACAAACAGAGGGTATAGGCTTCATTATAGTTCCATTTGATGTCATTCAATCCACTCTATTTGTGCAATGCAATGCAATTCATTGCATTTAATTGCATGTACAAAAAACATTATTTTGTTGCAACCGCACTGTGATCTTAGACTATTTTGATTTCAGACGCTTCATTGGTATAAATCCAGAGAGAGGGACAAAGGCCAAAAGGGGCAAGGTTGTCTCTAAGAAGAAAGGTGTAATCGTCCAGAAGAAGTCTTCTGCAGTCAATACACACGTCGCCACGCTACTGAAGAATCTCCTTGACTTTGAATGGAACTTCATATAGATTGGTGAGCTCTATAATCTTTCTCTCTTTGTTTTGACACTCTGGCATTGTCACATTAAGCCACAAGAGAACTGGTATTATTAAATTTATAAGCATTAGCTTGGAGTGTATGCTGTACATTCCTGATTGTATAGTTTATTTATTATTATGAATATTTGTTGTTTTTTGACAGTGGAAGTACTGGAATAATGCTGCACAGAGGAACAGCTACTACCAAAGTGATGTTCATCTCTCCTTGATCAACAACTGAGATGTAAAAACACAAGCCTACCTCACAGGACAATTTTAAGAGGTAACCTGCAAGTCTAGCTTGCAGTGACACAGTTGCCTACCTTACGGTTTCATCCCTAAATGTTTTTATTGATGCTGTTATTGATTCATCTTGCTAAAATGTTATAGTTTCAAAATGGCCTTAATGCGCATTTTCAAAATGTTCTTAGGTATGTTTTCAAAATGTTGTCAATTCTGCACATGTTCAGATGTTATTATGGAAGTATATATTGCAGATTACAAATATAAATCTTTTAAATTGACAAACTTTTTTTTGTATTCATGTTGACATTGACATTGCTCTTTTAAATAAAGGTATTTGATTTAGAAGTTTTATTGCTTATTTTGCATTATATTCACAATAATTCTTAAGCAATTGTCTTTAGTCCTGGAGTTCATTGGGAGACTGATATTTTAAATATCAATGAAGACTGATATTTTAGGAAACTTCTAAATTTATGTTATTTATAATACAGTTAATGTAATTCAGCATATCTTTGTGATTATTTGGAAATGACAATAATAGTGTTTAGGTTGTTACTTTAACTTCTCACAGTTTACTGTAGACAGGCCCAGTAGACGTGCCTGTCTAAAGTAAACTGAGATAAGTTAAAGTAACAATCTAAACAATATTATTTTAGTTTCCAAATAAATCACACAAATGTACTGCATTTTTTTAAACTTTATTAGACTGTGAAATCATTTAACAGTGTGACTACAGAAATATACTGTATTTCTGGTTTACAGACTACCACCGTAAAGTAATTTTACGTATGAATACCGTAAAAATAACGGTATATTGCTGGCGTCTTTGCTGCCAGCTCTTTACTGTAAATTATATAAATACAGAAACATACCGTTTTTCTGGTTTACAGACTAATACCGTAAAGTAATTTTACGTATGAATACCGTAAAAATAACGGTATACTGCTGGCGTCTCTGCTGCCAGCTCTTTACTGTTATTTTACAGGACATTTTTTTACAGTGTGTGGTAAAAACAACCAAGTCGACCCCGAATGCTGAATTTGCACTGGTTAAATCAGTGATATTGATTTGGTTGTTAATGTTGCTGTCATTACCAACCCTGTACACATCAACATCAACGTCAGGTGCACCCTGAAGGGCGAGCAGCCTTATGAATATGTAAATATTCACAGTGAGATAAACAGGTAGAGAGGAAGAGACTAATGAAAGAGCGAGAAGAGGCTACTGGAAGCAAAATTAACAATGTGAATTTTTAATCTTAACGTTCTCTCTGACGATAACAACAACAACAATATAAAAAGCCTCTTTTTTAAAGAGACAATACACTTTATAAAGGATTTTTTCATCCAAAAATTTTAATCCTGTCATCATTTACGCATCATTTTCACTAGACAGTTTTCTAAAAATATCTATTTTTGTGTTTGGAGCAACATTAAGGTAAGTAATAGTTTCAGAATTTTCATTTTTGTTTGAAAATGTAAAGAATGTTTTGTCAAGAATCCTAAATTCTAAACAACTGGTTTAACTCTTAAGGTCAATTATATTATTTAAACAACTTCAAATGACGATTTCTCTTTCAAGTCAGGAACAACATTTCCTTAAAGCAATGCTACATTTGCTGTGTTTACAGAATACTGAGACACAGAAAGCAGCAGGTTTGCGGTGCATTTCGACTATGAAGCAGTTATGTGCTAACAGACTACGATAAAACCTTAGTGCTTCTACACTGCAAATCCAATCTCCACGAGACTGCAAGATGAGTTACACGGTGCATGGAAAGGTACATGCATAAGAGTGAATCACAAATCAGTTCTGCACTCCTTACCGGCGTAATGAGCGAGGAGTAAGGCTTGATCCTGATTAACAGGAACTGAAGGAAAGGGAAGCAAAGCCCTGGTTTTTCTATCGCTATTTCGCCTTTTCTCTCTATTCGCCATGCCTCCTAATTCATGGGTGAAGGAGAAGGCGCTGAGATCATCTTCATGTACTAACCTAAGGGCATGATGAAGGGCTCCACTCTGACTTGATTCATTAGGACTCTATGTAGCCTCTCGCTCTGCTGTGCACTTATGTGTGCACAAGTGAAACTGACTGGCCTCCAGTGAAGGACGGACGATGATGAATGTAGAGCACAGGAGAGCACAGCGTTTGTGTGATATAGAAATGGGAGAAAAAGTTGCATGAACACAAGCAAGGGCAACCAAATGAGAAATCTGAGAGAGCTAGCTCTTAAAAATAAAGGTTCTTCACGATTCCATAGAAGAACCATATTTGGTTCCAATAAAGAACCTTTAACGTCTGAAGAACCTTTATGATTTTGTGGCGAAAAGAAGGTTGTTCAGATTATAAAAAGATAAGAAATTCATGTTTCTTTAAATTCTTCATAACTTTTCTTCTATGGCATTGCTTTGAAGAACCTTTCAAGCACCTTTATTTTTAAGCGTGTACTGAGATCCCAATATAAAACCGATGGTAGACAAAACAAAAACAAGACAAATTTCAGGAATAAATAATGCATTTTGCTATCTTACACTTTATTTTAATTTGTATTTGGTACAGTGTAATTATGCATGAGAGTAATATCAATTAGGGTTAGGATTAGGGTTACTTGCATGTTATTATGTATCATTTTTGGTATTATAATAGTAAGCACATGTAACGTGTAACATGGACACCTTAAAAAAAAGTGTTAGCATGTTGTTGTTTTTTTAATATATATCTGGCACTCCAAAAGGAATGCTATTAAATGGTATTATAAAACAAAACGACTGCTAATCATCATTTTAGAAAGGGCATAAGAAGCCCCAGGCTGCAGGACTCACTTTGTCACGGCTCTGCGCGCGGTGATGCTGGCGACGATGATGCTCTCGGGTCTCGGCATCGCCACGGCTTTGAACGTGCCCTGCCAGAACTTCTCAAAAAGCTGCTTCTCTCCCTGAAGCACACTTGCCATGGCGTCACGATGTTTTAGGGGTGAATACCGAGTCGGTTGTGTGCCGTAGTTCCGCTGAATCCTCTCCCGGTGGATGTGTGTAGGCGGCTGACCGAGGGAGCTGTCCAAGTTCTGAAACCAGCGAGTGTTATGGCTCCTTTCTCCGGTGTTTGTGTTTGTCTTACGTTTTAAGTTCTCTCCAGAGTCCGTTTTTACGTTTCCCCCATCAGTTTCATGACGACTGCGGCCAGCTTCTATTTATTGCATCTGCGTCCCTCTTCGTGCATCCCGTCTTCAAGTCATTTTAAGAGTCTGAAGCCACCTGCTGAATCGCTTTTTTACAATATGCATTGCACTCCCTTCAGTTAGAAATTACATTAACGAGCGTGCATTTAGTTAGATATTAGATTAACGAGCGTGCATTTAGTTAGATATTAGATTAACGAGCGTGCATGAGTCCAGTGCCAGCGTATGTGAACGGAAGAGTTGTGTCAGCCTCAGCTCGCTCGCGTCGCGATGTGAGAAACTCAGCCGATGCTGGCTCGCTTTTGTTGCGCGCGCCTTGTGACGTTGAAGAAGCGAAGAGTAAAGGTCACGGGGAGCGTGACCATCCCTCCGTGCTCGTTCTCTTTCTCTCTCGCGTCCTCTGACTCGAACAAAAGACGGTGCCTGTTGCCTTAATCAGCATAACAAAAGAGGCAGGGGTCGGCGCAGAGGCAGCAGACGGAGCATGTGTCAGGCACAATACTTCCGAGGCACAGCATTTCCCCCATCAGCCCTCGAGGGCCCACAGTAAACCCCCCTCCCTCTCCCAAACACCACCTGTCACTGAAACCCCACCTGCAGAGTGCACAGGTGATAGTACTACAAACAAAAGGAACACGCCTCCACATTTTGTGCCTTTGTATATATGTACACTCTTCATATGCAAGTCATTCTTTCAGTTTGAAAAACATCACTGAAGCTAAAGTATGCACATAGGTTCATTCTTCAGAATTACTATTGTTCACATTTTAGAATAACTGTCAAAAGCCATTAAAGCAGTAGAATGTTAAAACTTTGTATTGGTCAAACATTTGTTTGGCAACACTTTGCAATAGGTTTCATTAGTTGATAGATTGGTTTCCATGAACCACAAATGAACAATACTTCTACAGCATTTCTTAGTCTTAGTTAATGTTGGTTTCAGCATAATGCATTATTAAAATCACAAGCTGTGTTTGTTAACATTAGTTAATGCACTGAGATCTAACAAGAGCAAACAGTTTTTAACTAGCGTTAACAAAAATGAATAAATAGTGTATTAAATGTATTGTTCATTGTTAATACTTTAACTAATGTTAACACATAAAGCCTTTTTTTAGCCTATTAAAAGCTTCTAGGCATTTGCATTAAATAATTAAGATCCTGAGAACTATACAATCATGTGTCTGCTAAAGGTATTGTGAAATAATCAACTTATAAAACTCTAAAATAGTAACATTTTTGATATCCCTCATAAATAACAAAGCAACCATAACTTAACCCTTAAATCCTGGTGGTATCCTTGGGAATATGCAGACTTTGATCAAATTTACATTGTAAAGCGACTACTTTAGTGACTTCAGTATAAAATTCTGGATTAAATTTACCATTTTGATCCAAAAGTAACATGGGTGCATGCTGTGAGAAGGCTCTCTGAAAGTGATAAAATGTTGTTACTTTCATAAGATACACAAACTTTAGATTTAATAAAATTGCAAATGGTTTGGATGAAGCCTTAAATTATATTTTTGCGTTTGAATTTATGTGTTAAAATGTATCTGTTATTTATTTATACGTGTTAATGACTTGATGATAGCAAACATAAAGTGTTACAAAAGTATCAGTTTGACACATCTGACAAATGTTTCAAAAGCTGATAATAGATGACATGAAGGGGTTATGCTGAAAAACTATATGCTGAAAGCAATATGATGGATTTAAATATCTGACACATGAGTGAAGCAGCTGAGCTTTTATCATAAGCATACATACTAAGTGTAAATAAGTGATAGCTGCCATTCATTAGTTCTGCTTATTGCTAACATGCTAACATGCTAACATGAAACTCCATGTGCAATGCCACAATCCACTTCATTATAAAGGAGAACCACACTGCAGTGATATGAATGAGGATTAAGTCTTGGCACGCTTCAATTGAACCAAATTCAAAGATTACTTCATCTTAACATCCCATATGTTATGTTTATACAGCTTTTCTTTAAGATGACTATGTGCACAATCAAATATCAAAAACATTTTTTCTCTATGTATCAAAATACTGTTTTTTCTTTTTTTGCACTAGCTAATTTTTGAATCAAATATGAATATTTATACATTTATATCTCTACTTTTTTAACACCCAGTGAACATATTTTGAGCAACCCTTCACTACGTAAGAAACAAACACAAAATGCTAATGTGCAAAAGCTTTAAAAGAGATGTGGAGTTCATTTTTCTTTTACTGTTGTTCAATGCAAAACATTAATCCACTCTTAATCCACTTTTTGATTATTTGATTTTGGAACTGGCAGGTAGTTCTTAAATCATATATCCTTAAAATCAGCCTGCATGTAGAATAATATTTTAAACACATACAGTATTTAACACAGGAAATTGCACCATGGCAAAAGGAAATGTAATGCAGGGTTATTATGGTTAATTAAAACCAGAAGCCGTAGCTTAAAATAATGTATTTATTTATTTATTTATTTATTTATTTATTTATTTATTTATTTATGCATATATATGCCCCAGTCTTTGTCAATTATGAGCGATCTTTAAAAAAAATGCTGTTTGTTTTTTTATGAAATTAATCACTCATGTATTCTAATATTAAAATGCATTGAGTGTTGGCTGTCATAGCATCTCTTTTTTCTTCCTTCTATCATGTCCATTACCACAGAAGCCTGGCTCTATTCCTGTCACCACATGAAACAGAATTGAGGGTAACTGCTCAATCCTGTCAGCTTTTGTTTAATTCCAGTAGTCAACATGTCAAGAGATGGGATGCTCCGTACACAGCATAAGGACGGGGGGGGGGGGGGGGTTGGGGGGGAGCCACATAAATCACTGACAGAAATAAACTAGCATGAAACATCATTCTAGATACAAACTGCCAGGGCAAGATGTTGATTCATATTTAATTTCCTTGGAGTGCATTGCTGCATGAAAAGTCATCGAAATGCAAATATATTTTGATAACTTTATATTGACGACTGAGAGAATGGACAGACATCATGTGATTTAATCCCTGTGAGGGAGATATTTTGTTACTCATTACTAATTGCATGTTGTAAAGAGGCATATTCATTAGACTTCATGAATTGGCAATTTTTAAAATGTAGTAGTGTAGGTGTCACACTTATGTTCTTTTGTTGTGTTTTCATTCCTCGTGTTCTGTGACCTAGTTTTCCCTCGTGTTTGCTGCTATCGTTATGTTCAGGTGTGTCTTGTCAGTTATCCTCATTTGCCTTCATATTTAAATTGTGGTCAGTTCACTGTATTGTTGTTGTTTTGCAGCGAGTTCCCTTTGCATCTATGGATTATCATCTGATTGGATTCTAATTGAACTCTTTTGAGTATTAAATGCATCGTCGTGTGCCTTCCCTCTACACGAGTGTGACAGTAGATTTGTTGAGGGCATAAAATGCATAAATTAGAAGAAACAATATCTCACTGATTCTGGCCTTCACACAGACATCGCATTTCAATATGCAAATGCAAAATATCATATACTCAAAAATGGCATCACTAGTTTACTGTGAAACAGACGTGATTGTGCGAATTACCAACAAAAATAGCCAAACCAGCTGCGATGTCCTGAGTATTCTTCAATTAGCACATTTCACTGTGATTCACACCCAGTCTGCTCTACAAGGACAAATCAGCTGGAATCAATAGCCCTTATCCACCGTCTACCAGTGATCTTTATCATAGTGAACAAATTAAACTGAAGCTAAAGGCAATCAGTTAATGAACCAGCAGTCTTGAAGCTCATTCCGTATCTTTGTCTGTCTGAATGCCTCTGGATGACTTTGCACTGGATTATTCTGGAAGAGCATTATTCTGGAAATACACACAGTGGAGTATGGGATCTTCTTTTTTTATCTGGAAGTAAATAGATTTTTTTTTTTCATCATTTTAACGACATGCTTTCAGTAAAGCAAAATATATAAAATTATACCCCATTCAGATGTTTGGGGTCAGATGTTTTTATGCTTTTGAAAGTCTCTTGCACTGTATGTTCATCAAGGCTGCATGCTGTATTTATTTGATCAAAGTACACAAAATCTGCAATATTATGAAATATTGTTACACTTTAACATTTCATTTATTCCTTTTGAAAACTGAAGTAATGCTGGAAATTCAACTTATATATATATGATATAATATGATATATGTAAAAATTGATAGCCTGAATGCACTGTAAGTCGCTTTGGATAAAAACATCTGCTAAATGCATAAATTACATTAAAATTATATATATATATACTGTATATATATATATATATATATATATATATATATATATATATATATATATATATATATATATATATATATATATATATATATATATATATATATATATACAGTACAGACCAAAAGTTTGGAAACATTACTATTTTTAATGTTTTTGAAATAAGTTTCTTCTGCTCATCAAGCCTGCATTTATTTGATCAAAAATACAGAAAAAAAACAGTAATATAGTGACATATTATTAAAACTTAAAATAACCGTTTTCTATTTAAATATACTTAAGAAAAATAATTTATTCCAGCGATGCAAAGCTTAATTTTCAGCATCATTACAGCATGGAAACAGTTCTGCTGTCTAATATATTTGATCAATAAAAGGTTAAAAAGAACTGTATTTATTCAAAATAAAATAACAAAATCTAATAATATATTTTCTTTACTATCACTTTTTATCAATTTAACACATCCTTGCTGAATAAAAGTATTGATTTTATTAAAAAAAGAAAGAAAAGAAATTACTGACCCCAAATTACTGACCAGTTGTGTATATTGTTATTACAAAATATTTATATTTTAAAAACATAGCTTATTCTTATTTTTTTTTATTCATCAAAGTATCCTAAAAAAGTATCACATGTTCTGAAACAATATTAAGCAGCAGAACTGTTTCCAGCTTTGATCATGAATCATCATATTAGAATGATTTCTAAAGGATCATGTGATAATGATCCTAAAAATTCAGCTTTGCATCACAGAAATAAATGATCATTTAAACTATAATACATTTAAAAACAATTATTTTAAATTGTAATAATATATCACAATATTAGATTTTTTTCTGTATTTTTGATCAAATAAATGCAGGCTTGATGAGCAGAAGAAACTTCTTTCAAAAACATTAAAAATAGTAATGTTTCCAAACTTTTGGTGTGTACTGTATATATATATATATATATATATATATATATATATATATATATATATATATATATATATATATATATATATATATATATATGCACCATAGATACCCCACATTTACATTTGAAGATTGCAGTTGTTGATACAAAACTTAAATGCTCACTGAAAGTCAATGATTGCTCATCTACTGTAAATTGTATATAAGTCTAATTTGCTGATTTCTTCTCCCCAAATGTAAAAATCAACTGTTACTTAAATTGTGGCCTTGCATACTGTAAATGCTTGTTACAGCAGTTCTTTTACCCAACTGACCAGCTCCATAGAGGGTCACAGTTCTCTCATCAAGTGCAAAGCCAGCATTATAGCCCCAAAAAAGTTATCAAATCATAAGAGGAGGCAATGAAGCAGAACTCACCCAGTACGGTTCAGCACAAGCTGACAGTGTCAGCTTCTGGCCATATTTGCAGACATCTAGGTTTTGCCATCAGAAACAGCATTTACTGCCGTTTTTGCATTTATCCAATTACAAACAGTTGGTATTCGTATAGCCTGTGTCCGTAGAAAAGTACAAGATTCAATTAGCTAAGTGCTGAATGTGATGTTAGATAATAGTTTTCCTAATGGATTGTGCTGTATAGAGCATATGATGATAACTAAAGTTGTGCGGAGGCAAAAAAAGAAGAAGTTCTGATAAGGATCATTAGGTTTTTGTTGGGAAATATAAACGCCAGTCATTTTTTGTTGATGATCAAGTCATGTCTTTCCTCTCAGGCTGCGGCTGATTCCCGCATATCACAAACTAGCATTTAATGAACCCTACAGTTCATGTTTTTAAAGGTTAACTTCAAGTTAAATAATGCTCTAGTTTTCACTTTGCATTTTAATAACAGCTGATTCTTTTTAAAGGAGTAGTTTACAAAAAAAAAGATGTAGATGAGTTTGCGTCTTCACCAGATTTGGAGAAATGTTTTGAAATGTCTTGAAATCACTTGCACAGGAATGCTCTGCAGTGAATGGGTGCCGTCAGAATGAGAGTCAGAACAGCTGATGAAAACATCACAATAATCCACGAGTAATCCATCAATTCAGGTTTTGTGAAGTGAAAAGCTGTGAGTTTGGTGCTTTCAATCCAGTATGCTTTCACCAGTGAAACTTTCTTCCGTAAACTGATGGATTTGTGGATTATTGTGATGTTTTTATCAGCTGTTTGCACTTTCATTTTGACGGCACCCATTTACTTAATTAGCAAGTGATGTACATTTCTCCAAATCTGATGAAGAAACAAACTCTTCTACATCTTGGATAGCCTGAGGATGAGTACAATTTCATGTTTTGGTGACGTATTCCTTAATTATTGCATTATTTGCACTTTAGCAGACGCATTCTCATTCAAAGCATCTTGCAGTACATTTTCACTACAGGGACAAGCATCTAGGAAGAAAAACGAGAGGTTAAGTGCCTTGTTCAAGGGCACAAATGGTTTTAGCGCATGGATGACGCCATCTGAGACCTGAAATTACAACCTTTAGCTTAGCAACTCAAAATCTATGACCACTCACCCGCTCCATATTTTTTGTCACGAGCACAACCAAACCTAGCTGAGTGCTGGTTATTTCCTTTAGAGTGAAATTACTGCCACAACCCTTTTTGCCATTGTTGGCGTTCTGCATGCGTGTATACATTTAGAGCGGTCCTTGATGAGTAGATGAAGTAGTTCAGCTACTGTTAGCTCTGCAACGGCATCTAAGAGAGCAGTCAAACATGGCAAGGGTACGAGGGACACATCCATCCCCTCGCATTAACTCGCTGTCATTCTTCCCACACCTCAGGGTAGAAAGAGGAGACCTTTCGAAACAGAGCTGATGAGACACAGCCAAAGGCTAGAGCATAATGTTTATCAATAATGATAGTCGCCATTTCTAGTTAGGTTAATGGAAGCCGTAAATGGTAACTAAAGAGACAGCTTCTCCTCCATAGCAGGGTTAGGGTGCTATTTTGGGCTGTTGTTCAGTCTCTTAGTCACACTCTTGCAGAAGACAGCGCTTTACAGTCGCTGCTATGCTTGTAGCAATGTGTGCTAGTGTTTACGTATTATTCTTGTCTGTTTCTTCCAGTAAATTAGGTTGAGTTCAGCAGAATGCTGTGACTAAACACTGTTGCTTCCATCTGTTTATTTATGCATTAACCGGTTTGTTGTTTATTGGATGGTGTGACACCTCTTTCCGTCACAGTTTGCTCTATCTACAGGCTGCAAGCTGCATTTATGTATTATGCATAGATCACAGAATTACTGCAGTGGCTAAGCTATTTTGCGCAGTTGATGTGCCAAGTGACAGACAAATAGAAAACTATCATAATTCTGCTAGAATTGACAATTAACAGCATTATCTGGTCCTCACAGTCTTTAACAGCCAACAAGGATACTCAGTGTTTGTGTACTTTATAAATACATATGGAATGGATGTTATTGACATTGAAGTTATCATTCAGTTTTGGATTTTTTTTTTCTTTTTTAGTGAATACACCCCAAAGTACAGCCGTTCAAAATTTTATTTCCTGGCAAAAATAAATAAATACAAATTTTAAATAAATTTACAAATGTAAAAATAAAATAAAAATAAAAAAAATGTAAAAAAATAATTTTTTAAAAAAAAAATTAAACAATTTAAAAAAAAATTAAAAATTAAAAACAAAAATTAAAATATAAAAAAAATTACAAATTAAAAATAAAATATATATATATATATATATATATATATATATATATATATATATATATATATATATATATATATATATATATATATATATATATATATATATATTTATAATGATGTACATTGGAAAAAAAATAAAAATAAAAAACTGTACAACTAAAACTGACTTGACATCCATGGACCTGGTTTGCAATGAAGAAGAGCTGTTTGCGCAGTAGTTAGAAAAAAGTTCTGTTGACACAATAGATATCTATCAAACAACAATATGCATTTATATTTGGGACAAAGACAGAATAAAAACTTATTCTGTCCAGGCAACTATATGGTTTCATTCACACAGCAGCAATTAAAAGTGGCAAATATGCTAATGATCATATACAGTCTGGCATTTAAAAGAGAGACAACTACAATTTATTTATTTATTATTCTATTTTTATTTTTTATTTGACAGAGACTGCTTTTTTTTATAACTAAAACACCATAAATCATATACCGAGGCATAAAAATGTTATAAGTGCGTTTGGTTGAAGTGTGCTGAATGAATAGAACATCAGTGCACATTTAATGCAACAATGCAACATAAGTGCAGGTTGTTCAGTTGCTGTCAATCACTAATGTTAGATCTGTCCACCTCTCTCGGCTGCAAGAAAGTGCAGAAAATAGAGGTATTGTGCAGCAATAAAGCAAATGTTTCATGTGGGAACACAAAAAGGTGGGGAAATAAGCAATTTTAGAACAATGAAAGCAGGCTTACATAAATGACTCGAGAGCAAGAGAAGAGAATTGTTGTTACCTATCTATCTATATATGTATATGTGTGTGTCTTTAATTGATTTTTATGTTAGTTTGCTTTAGTAAATGAAGTTCTTCAAACTATTTCAGTTAGTTGCAACGTTGCTTTCACCAAACATTTACAGTACACTTCTACAGAAGGACACACACATATGATTGTGGGCACAACAAAATACCAAATTGTAATGAAAGATCAGCAAAAATATATTAATATATTAAAAAATAAAATAAAATATATTATTACAAAAATAAAATATATTAATATTTTCTAATAAATATGACCCTTACACTCCTTATAATTTGTATACACACTATTTTTGTTTGTTTATAAACAATGTTTTAGATCAGTATGGCATTTAAATGTAATTTTTTTTCGTCAAGGATGCATTACATTTATTAAAAGTGGCAATAAAGCTGCTTGCATGGTTAAAGGAAATTATTCCAAATAAATGCTGATCTTTTGAGCTTTCGATTCATAAAATAGTACTGAAAATAAACATATTGCTGATGGTCAGCAAATCAGCATATCAGAATCATTCCTGGAGGATCCTGTGACACTTTTACATTTTAAAATATGCATTTATTCTGTAGTATTCTTTTTACAATAATGCTATATTTAAAATATTTTGAGCGAATACATGCAGCATTGGCGAGTTTTTCAAAAACGCTGAAAAAAGCTTGCAGACTTCTGGAAAACAGTGCATGCTTTCAGTGAAAAGATTTGGAGGTCAAGGTTCGCCTGGGTTGCATGTCTGCTAGATGTCTGCTTCCATGTTATACTCAAAGTATTTTAGCAGTATAATGTAGTGTTTCTCATCTTTTTGTATGTTTTCTTCTTTTGATTTCGGCCTCAGTGACACCTGCCACAACAGAGCATCATTTCACATCAGACTACATACCATCTTCACATTTTTTTTTCATTTTTGTGCATTCCTAACTTTTCCTGCCAGTAGTTAACTTTAGACAACTTTGAGTATGCATTTAACGTTCCATGATTCTAAGAAAATGTTTCATGCTCTGAACAAGTCAAAAGCAAGAGTACTATCACTTTAATTAAAGCAGGACAACATGACAATTATCCGTCCTGCTGTGCACAACCCTTCACAGACAAACAGCAAACAGTCCCGAGTCTGCCGTAGATTCACAGCAGCTTCATTGAATTAAAGTGCGATTGAGGGCTGAGAGAGGATACTTGTTATTTTTCCATGCACAAAGGCAACACTATTCTGAAAGAGTGCATTAAAGTGAAAAGCGATCAAATAGAGAAGATGTGTCTTATCCAGGTAAGTGACCATCCTCGGCCAATTAAAGCAGCAGATCTGACACACGGCTCATAGGGTGCAAGCACAGTTCACTCAATAAATATCGACTGTTATGTTCTCTCTCTCTCTCTCTCTTTCTCTTTCTTTCACTCTTTTCCCATCAGTCTTCCTGCTGCCTCAGTGTCAACTACACAACTTTGGTCATCTCCAGGGGATAAACCTCACTCCACTCGTGCTTGTTACACAAAGGAAACTGCATTTCTGTCTTGGAGAAAACGTGACTCAAAGCAACAGAAAAGAAGCAAACAATCTGTTTTTGCTCTGTTGAAAAGCAAACGGAAACAGAGAACTCATTGTGTTTTCTATCCCTCGCTTCATTATTTCAAAGAGAGACAGAAATGGCTTTTTATTTTCCATCAATGCAAACAGCATGAGGAAAGCACAAGCTTAAGACAGAATAAAGGAGACAGACAAAAGCCTTTGTTTTTGCTTTCTAAACGGGACGGGAATTAAAAATCGATTTAAGTTTGAAAATGAGTTTGATGTTTTGCTCGTGAGATTTATTCACCCTAATGTTGTAGTAAGAGTCCTCTTAAGTCCCCAAGTTTACCAGCAGGGTATAATAAATAAATAAATAAATAAATAAATATTTTGGCTGGCTCTTCTGGATGAACCAGTTACTTCAGTTCAGTTCAGAGAAATTTAGCATTACATCACTTTCTCACCTCTGCAGTGAATGGGTGCCGTCAGAATTTGCTTCTTACAAACACATGTTCTTTTTCAAAGGAGGTTAATTGATGGACTGGAGTTATATTATTATTTGTTAGTTATTTTGGCATTTTTATTATCAGCTGTTTGGACTCTTATTCTGACGGCACCCATTCACTGCAGAGATCCATTGGTGAACATGTGACGGAAGTGCGATGATGAAGTAAACTCTTTTCGAACGATACAGTCACAATGCTTAATTAATATTATTAATAAATTAATACGTGTAGAAGTTTGGAAAACATAAAGGGGTAAATATTGAATTTTCTTTTTTTGGTGAACTATTTATTTAATTAATCTGTCGCATGCATTATGGGTTGCAACTGAAAAGGTACTGTATTAACTGCTGGTTTATGCACGAAGAAATATAATAAGTGCAAAACACACTTTTCAACTAGGCATTTGCTTTTTATTTATTAATGCAATAAAACAGTTGGCGCTTCAATGCAGGAAAATAAGACAAATATATGCATAAAAACCTGTGGAAAATGAATTAAAACTAAATTCAGTGTGCTGGATCTTCACAGTGAGGGCAGCACACTTATCTGTGCATCTTAATTAACACTTCTGTCATTGTGAACATCTTCGCACAGTGGAAACTGGCCGTATAAAGTGAAAAGTCTTGGTGGTATCTGTGCAGCAATTTAATTAAATGCTTCTATCTTTTATTAATATATCATACATTTATTGTAAGCGTGGTAACCCAAGGAGGTTAAAACAATGAGTTCCACCCAAACGTCTGCCTTTTACAATGGAGCAATTTTATTCTACATCTGAAAAATGTGAAGATCATGAAAAATGCTTGATTTCTACAGACAGAGTCTATTATTTGATTTCCAGGATGATGATTTATGATGAATGACGCTTTATGGTTTCCAGAAGGAATAAGACCACAACACTCCTCTTTTCTCTCAGGAGGACATTCTGGAGAAGGACACTGACAACAGAGCTGGCAAAGATAAGAATCAATCAATACTGCAGTATGAAATTATATTCCCCTCCCTGAATAATCCTCCAGGAGACAACAACTCAACCAGGACTGCTGCTGATAAAAGAAATATATATATATATACTAAAAAACACCATTCAGACATTTAACAGGCTATTTATAATCTCAGTGTGGTTTACTTTCAGGGTTTAAGTTACTAATTCTGAGGGAATAATGTGACAAATTGAATCTATATATTACATATCTTAATATTAAATCAATGTGAAAAATAAAGAGAAAAGAGAAAATCAAAATAAGAAGCTGTACAGATGCATGCTCATGATTATGAAAAGATGTTTCTGAAAAAAAGTCTTTTTAGTCCAAGACTGCATTTATTTTACCAAAACTACAGCAAAAGCCAGTAATATTACTAGCTCTGTATTACTAGTTATACAAACTAAGTAATATTATGAAATACTATTTAAAGCTGATTTCTATTTAGATATATTTTAAAATATCATTTGCATGTTCAGCATTATTACTCTAGTCTTCATTGTCACCTGGTCTTACAGAAATAATGTTCTTTGCAAAGAATCGTGACAAAAATGTATCATATTTCTGCAAAAAAAAAAAAAAAAACATTAAGCAGCAAAAACAGTTCAACATTGATAATAATAACCATTATGAAGAATTGTGTGCAAGTACAGCAAATCAGCATGAAACGTTTTACCATTGTGTATATTTGATTAGTGACCTAGAAATAGTGCAAATGGTAAATATTTCTTTCGTCATTGCATGATAAATTCATATATGCAAAATCATAACAAAAACACATCTTTTCGGTTTGGAACCATTGCAAAAAAAAAAAAAAAAAAAAAAAAAGGAACTGCATTCATACATTTTTTTTTTTTTTTTTTTTTTTTGCTATTAGGGTGTGAATAAAATATCTGTTGTCCAACTATAGTGCATCTATGAATTGCTCACTACCATCTGATATGCACAAGGCTGCACCTGGGAGAGAAACCATTCAGAAGTGTTTCAGTCAGTCACTTTTCTGACTCAAATGAAAACCAAGTCATCACAAGACCTGCATAAACACACCAGCACTCTTCCTCTGCGCCTCTTTCCTTAATACGCAAAGCCACTTTTGTATCAGCGTGGCGTGAACAAACAAAGCCATTGATTTTCCTCCCCAGTCATATTTCCTCTCAAGCAGACAGCAGCGCTCCGTCTTGTTAATGGTTTTGGTATTTGAGTTTATCGGAGTCTGTGCTGGAGTTATGGCAGAAATGTGTTTCTAGCTTACTGATTCATATACATCATGACTGCTGCAGTCATAACATCCGATCCCATCGGTTGGTCACGCTTTATAACTCCTGATTACTGTGTAGCGATCAAATGAATCGGTGTGCATTAGGACTGATGCAGGAAACAATGAATCCACTTTACAGCAAATGTGTTGATGGGAAATCTGTGAGAAACTGCTTACCGGGTGGCTGCTTTGGAAAGGTAGAAATACAACACATACTGCAACATATTCCTTTAAAGCCTGCAAGTTTTCAGTTTCACGTCCTAGAAAGTCATTATTAGATAACTCGAGTGTTACAGTGTTAAACTCGATTTGTATTTTAGCTGTGGATATTCAAAATTAATTTAAACTCTGCTCTGACAAACTCTCACGTTAAAGATCAAGTTCAGATTTACATAAATCAAAACCCTTCGTTCAGTCAAACCTCAGTGTCTTCAAAATGTGCCATCTGTGGAGAAATGCTTTATTAAGAAAAGGAGGAATCTTGACTATTTTTGCAGATTCTTTTTTTATAAACAAACTCAAATCATGACCATTTTATTATCAAATTTAAACGTTAAATGCCATTTTGAAGGTCTTTTCATTCAGTGTCCAAAGCTTGTTAGTTCGCTGAAAAAAAAAACTTTAGAAAAGACCACATATCTGAAATCATAAATATATTGAATATTAAAATATTCACAGTACATGCATTTATTTCTATTTCATTTGCTTCATCCGATTCTGTCATTAATATGAGAAATGGCTAAAAACACACGTCTTCCATATTTTTTTTTAACCCTCTAACTCTAGCACTCTCTATTCTAATTCTATTCTTTTGAAAATTAAAGCCTTGCTCTCCATTTACTTTCCATAAAAAATGAATGAAAAAGGGCATAAAAAATGCATTTAAAAAATGCATTAAAAAATACATAAAAAACCAAACTATTATATATTTTTTTTAAAGTGCTGCATTAAGCTAACTGAGACTTTCATAGCATTTGCACATCGTTGCTCTTTATTTGATTTCGATTGCTTATTTGCTTCCACTTGCTTTATACGTCGCTTTGGATAAAAGTGTCTGCTAAATGACTAAATGTAATACAATAACATAAATATAATAAATAGTTACATAATAATCCATCAGAAATAGGTTTTTATGACAGTCACCATTTAGATAATTACACCTTGACAATAAAGGATAATAATAAGCAGAGAGCAGAGACTTTTTTAACCCAAAATTGATCTCATTAAAACTCCTAATGTGTTTCTGACGGGAAACAACACAAAATGACTGAGCAGGTCACATATATCAAACAAGACCATTGACCCAGGCACAAGACCGGAGGAGAAAACCGACAGGGTGTGAAAACCAAAGACAAATCTGAGGGTGTTTTAGCGCTGGGTGTTGCATGTAACCTTCAGTCAGCTGGGACAGAGCTGCTTTGTGCTAAAACTCCTCCAGCGTTCCTCTGTGATGCACGTGTTTTTATTTTATTTTATTTTTATCTGTCTCAGACATATGTCTCTCATCACTCTGTGTTCTTATCAGTCTTCTCTCAGAGTGAGGTCTTGACCACCCCGAGGGAGGAGACGATCTTTCCACTAAATTCACTCTCTCCACTGTAGGCCCTTGTGATCCGGAGAGCTGTCACTCATCCTGACCCATGTGACCCTTGAAGGAAAGAGGCTGGGGTGCTACGGATTACTTCGGTGTGTGTTGTTAGATGTAAAAGTACTCCACCGGTGTGTGCTGGTGTCTTGCTGTGACAGCTGTCTGTCAAAGATGACTTTTTTTTTTTTTGCATGCAGATTTGCCCACTGTGACCTTACTAAAAATTCAACCTGATATAGTGCTTCCCATCAAGAGGAAATCTGTCAACTTAAATGTCATTACACTTTACCCTCTCAAAAGGTTTTATTCATTAATTTTATTAATTTTTTTTACACGCTTTTAACTTCTAAATATGTATATAGTCTATTTGATTTAATATATATTGCATAATGTATAATTTATTGCATTTTTTAAAATAATGAGATGAAGACTCAAATAGCGTTAAAATAGCTTTTTCAAAATTAACAGAATTTGCAACCCATTTTACTTTTACTATCTGAAGGATTTCTGAGAAAATTGCAATATTTAAGAAATAAAACTGTAGATTTTATTCGTCGGGAATTGATTGTAAAAGGTATTAAGGAAGTGAATAAGGCCAATTTAGATTTTTATGTCAACTTTAAGATTCACAAAGAACAAGTCCTTTGGAAAACAATGCATGTAGAAAGCAACACACTGAGGAATACTTTTGTAATTTGCAAATATATATATATATATATTCAAGAATGAAGCACGATCATTACTGAACATAAGGTAATCAGAAAAGCAGTCACATGCAAAATAAAATGCGGTTATGTTCTTTTATAAGTGTTTAATGGAAGCAGGAGGTTAAACCCCATACTGGTTTCATTCTGTTGAAATTACAACTTAAACAGATTAATTAGTGAACCATGTATAAATACATTTGTGCTGTTCTCGGTTCATTTGCCCCGAAAATAATCTGCAGATTCATTAATAGGGGTAATTACCCAGAGAGCCTCAGAACTACCCGTTTAAAACAATGCTTCATCTACTTTCAATTACATCTAAAGTGCAGAGGAATACTGAACAGATCCAGCTGTTGAGCCATTAACACTTATATGGTTTGAAATGGTCTGTTTCCAGTATCTATAAGCTTCAAGGACACCTGACGCACAAGTGTTTCAATTCCATGCACATTTTAATTCATTATGAGACAACATGAAACACATGCACATGAATGGAAACACTGATTCACATTAGAAACAACAGTGAGCTCACTAGATAGATAGATAAGAGCTGTCTACAGGCTTTAATTCAATTATTACATTGTAAGATGCTGTTTCCAACGAAAAACTGTTATAATTCTATAATTCTAAAATTCTATAGAAAACAGAGAGCATGATATGCATGTTATTGTAGAACTATAAATGTATTATAGAACATAGAATGAATGATATAATTTCAGAAAGAATGATAGATAGCACCATATATAAAGAGAGAGACAGAACAAATGAACGAACATACAGTATAGACAGATATAATTGGAGAGTTATGTTTGCAAACTACTGTTTGAAATTTCCTTCTAAAATTAGCATTTTTTTTACTAGGTTCCTACATTTATATTTTGTTTTGATTTATTTATTTTTTCATTTTAATTGCAAAATAACCTACAGTATACAGTGCATTGCCATAAGAGTAAAATGCATGAAAATGCTCATTTTAGATGAACATTTCAGATGGCACTTAGAAGCTAATGCATCTGATCTCTTCAATTATAGAACACAAAATGAATGATATACAGAATGAGGGATGGACACACAGACAGATTTAAGAGCCTGCATTCATTAACTCACTGAATAGAATAAGACATCATAACCAGGAACTCGTTTTCTCATGATGTTGTATCACATTCCGCAGAGCTATCAGCTCCGTGTGTGTGTGTGTGTGTGTGTGTGTGTGTTAACAGTCTTGCTCGGCTCGTTGTGTTCTTCAGCAGCGACTGTATTTGGAAAGGCTCCTCCGTCCGCTCTCTATTGATCCCTCTACATCTGTTTGCTCTAAATGAAAAGCAGAGAATGGAGATGGTTGATGAATGTGAAAACGAATGCTGGATGACAGATCGAGTGTACAGTGCCAAGCAGTTTGCTCTGCTCTCAAACGATGGCATTTGATTTAGTCTGGCTTCTGCAAGTGTTGTTACACACAATCAATTTCTCTCTCGTTCTCACGTCGTCTCGTTCTTTTTCGCTTTCCTCGGATGACCAATTTACTCTCGTTCCCTTGCTTTTTCTTTCTTTCTCTCCCTCTCTTTCATTTCTGGGACATGTGTGCACTCTATTCTTCCTCTTTTTCACTCTCGTTTCTTTTCTTGGGTTCTCTTGAGTCACTGCGGCTGCCCTCTTGAAATGTTAAAGTGGCTCATTCTCTGAATGACCGGGAAGCATTGCTACGCACAAGACTCTTGAAATCATTTGCTGGCATTCAATGTAAAGGATACTGCAGTAGCCTAGATACTGAATCAATGCAATGCAATGCAAAGAGTCAATGATGCACTGAAGGCTATACTTGAGGCGAATTTAAAAAGAATATATATAAATAAAAATAATAAATGATATATGCACTCACACGAAACACAGTTCTTGGAGATTGATAAATTCATTGCATTTGCATCTTTTATCTTGAGTCTCTGAGAGCAATGCAACATTTGAGTTTATGGGATATTTATTCTGAATATCATTTTGAATTTCTGCAGTTTCCAAAATAAGCTGTGCCCATATGAATGTCTACGAGGTGGCAGGTGAGATGATGAGTGTTATTTTAGAATTTTTTTTTTTTTTTTTTTTTGGCATGTGAGACAAACTGATTTATGACAGCTCAGGATTCGAAATGCCAAATCTCTCATCCTGATGCCACAGGCAGCCCTCGCTGCTGTCATCTGGGATGTGTGAATCTGCAGAAGGAAGACACTGGTCTACAGTTCAGACACCTCTACTTGAGAAAGAGAGAGAGAGAGAGAGAGAGAGAGAGGAGAGAGCAAAAAACGAGGAATTAAGCCTCAAAAGGGATATTGACATTTATGATAATGTACAAGATTTAAGGGAGACAAGGTTTAGTTGATATTTTACTACAGTGAATAGAAGACAAAGACAATTTTGTTAAGTCTTCACAAAAAAAAAAAAAAAAAAAAAAGCTACTGAAGATTTTGACTGTTGTGATTGAGGGTGGAGGGTCAAATACAGCTTTATTTAACATACACTGGCCTTTTATAACAAGGTCAGTATACGCTGACTCTCCTTCCAAAAAGGAATGGAACACTACCTAAATCAAGTACAACGTGTCTTCCACAATATCTCCTTATGTTTTTTTTTTTGTTTTTTTTTCATTTTTAATGTATTTTCAAAAAGAAGTTCTGAAAAGAGCCTTTCTTTCTCTTTATTAATACCTTCCCTTTCTAGCTTGTACTTATTTGAACAAATGCCTAAGACTTGGTATTATGAGCATTACCTTCTCGTAAAATTTGACTCTTTAAGAAGAATTGCTTCATTTATCCCTCAATTGTAAGTCGCTTTGGGTAAAAGCATCTGTTAAAAATTACTAAATGTAAATATATATTAAATCAATGTTATAGCCATGTAGCCAACAGATGCAATTGTAGAATTCCAGCGTATAAAATATATGTAACAATTTGCCAAAAGCCTTAGACTTTACACAAAAATGTGAAGCATTCTTCAATTACTGAACTGGATTCTTCAACTGTTCAACATTGATAATAATAATAAATGTTTCTTGAGCAGCAAATCAGCGATTTTTTTCTTTGCCACAAAGAAATAAATAAAATTTCCAAATATATTAAAATAGAAAACCTGCTGTAATTATATTAATTTAGAACATTACTATTTAAAAGGACAAATTGTAATCATTTGAGACATTTGACCTCCAGTGTATATAACTTGAATTCTCTCTTTTTTTTTTTAAATAGAACATTTACAAGTAATACAACATTTCTAAAAGTTCGAAGAACACCCCTTTTAGTTCAGAATCTCTTCCTAATTTCTTTGTTTTTCCAGCCTTCATTTCTTAGTCCCTTTCTCTCTGTTTGCCAGTCTGTCTTTCAGTCTCGGCTGTGTTCATGAGCCAGCGGTGTTCAGTCTCTGAGCTTCTCCCTGGTTGCCATGTATGATCTCCATCTGTATGGCCTCCGTGGTCCAGCTGAGAGCCAGCCTGAGTGCTGTCACACACTGCAAGAGTAAACACGAGGATCTGGCAACCCACAGATCTCCTCTCTGACATGATGGACCGGCAGAGCTTTCCAGCACTGGGCACAGAAACCATTACAACATGAGTAAGATGCTTGAAAAGACACGGTGGATGAGCAGCAGCTATAAACTAGAACAGATGCAGAATCACTGGCCGTTCAGATTCAAATATGTTGCATAATATGTTGGCACAAGGAACGGGGGCATGTAATTTAAATTTGATTGCTCGATGTCTGTCTCTCAATCTGTACTGACACATGTTAATTGACAGATGTTTGAAAAAATGTGAGCTTAAGCTGTTATATAAATATGACAAACATAGTAAACTGTGTGGTTGAAATAAAAACACTGTGTAAATTTACCCAATTTATTGGGCACAAATATACATTATTCCTCATAATTTTATACTATAAAAACATGCTCCAGTAGGTCAAGCAGGAGAAAGGCAGTTACAGTATGGTATATATTAAAAATAAAATGTTAGAGGGGTTTAAACAATATAAATAATAAATATAATAATATATTTTTTTCAGTTTTATAGTAGGACTATAATATATTATGCATAACTATATTACCTTAAATAAAAAAACTAATTTTTTTGTTTATTATATTATTTTGATACTTTTCAAAATATGAATAATACTCTTTCTACTACTGCAATAATAAAAATAATAATCTTTACATTTTAAACCTGTACATCTGTTTTCATATATATATATATATATATATATATATATATATATATATATATATATATATATATATATATATATATAATACATTAGTTATATTATATTCTTTTAACATTTATAAAAAATACATATTTAAATAAAAAAAGTAATTTATTGTAATATAACTTTTAAACTATTGTGGGATTTTTTGAGCTTATATTATATAATGTATTAATTATATAATATAATATTATATATATATATATATATATATATATATATATATATATATATATATATATATATATATATAATATTATATAATTAATACATTAGTTATATTTTATAATTTTTTTAACATTTATAAAAAATCTATATTTAAATAATAATAAAAAAAGTAATTTATTGTAAGATAACTTTTAAAATATTGTGGGACAATTATTTTGAACACCATGAGTACGTGTGTGCATGAGACAGAATGGAAAATATGAAAATACAATCCTTCAAATGCTGGAGGGATCAATGCTGGAAAGAAACCTGAATCCGGAGACCGTGGCATTTTACCCCCTAATGTGCCAGGCATGCCAAAGTAGTTATCTTTTGTAAACATATATGTGTGGAGTTTGCTTATATTACGACTGAACAAAACAGAAATATTACAGGCCACCGACAGCAGCTAAGTGCACTTCCAGTTTGTGCATGCAAGTATCTGTTGATTTGTGTTCATTGTTGGGTTTCTGTCGACTTGCCCTTTGTCCTTGACAAAACACACAATTCCACATTTCCATATTTGGACAACAGACATGTTTTGGTGTTCACAAGTGGCTTCAGCTGGAATGCCAAGGCTGGCAGTGGATGCACACATCTGTGCTGGAGCTGATAGGGACATGCTAACGCTGCATTGTGTGTGTGTGTGTGTGTGTGTGTGTTTGTGGAGTGTGCTTTTAATTGTTTAATATATTATGCCAGACAGGCGCACGGATGAGTGGCTGGGTTTAGGCAGGTCAAAACAGGATCAAATGCACAATTATTGTCCTTTTGAGATTCTACAAATCAAAGGCTTTTCTTGGTGTGGTAGATAGTAATTCATAAAGAATGGTTTATATTTTTTTAGCTTATTTAACAATTAAAGTCACATTTAGGTTCTTTATTCTTCATCGTTGGTAAGATAATACATCTTGATATTTGCATCACATTATGTATGTTTTTTTTTTCTGATTTGGTAAACTTGCTTGGTAGTGCACCTGGTACAACACTGCACTGCCCTAAATCACAATAAAAGAGCTCAAAAACTTTTAGACGCAAAGGTTAAAATGGTATGGTTGCTTCAGCAAATGTGTTTTTATCTTACATTTGCTTTGGGTAACACTTACAGTATAGTTAGGTTTGGGTTCAATGTGGGTTCAATGTAGGTGGTTGATTATTTTTAAATGCATCACTCACTAGGCATTTCATTTCTGAACTACCGCTATATGAAAACCAATGCAATAAAACTTTTCTAGATTCATGTTCATCATCTTCATATAAAACTTGGAAACCTGCATTTTAGTGCCGCTTTTTTTTTTTTATTTGAACGTGTCATGAAGTGAGCAAGAATCAATGCAATATTTTGCTTAAATGTTGCTACCATTTTTCCAATGAGGCTAGGATGGACTGCATAATGGGAAGCAATGCATAATATTGTGAACATTACATGTGAACCTACCAAAAAAATAAATAAAAATGGTAGGTTTAGGGGCAGGGGTTGGGTAACATGCTCATAAATAGTGTAACAAATGTAAATAATATAATTGTGAACATATGCAATAATGGCAAAAATTATTACCCAATATAAAATGTAATCACGACTATGATAACCCCATTGCCTTTTGTGTCTGCATATCGATGCCAAAAGTTTCTTATTCAAAGCAATGATGAAACATGATGCAAAAGGGGAACTTAGTAAGTCAAATAGAGTCCTAAGCAAGATTTGGGAGTGAGAATGTGTAGCCATCCGAACTGCTGAAACCATCACACCTTCAAAAAGAAAGCACACCTTTTCTGACTTAACCAGCACTTAACCATGCCACAAAATTTGGCATAAAAGCTTCTGCTAAATGCATCAATTTAATTGCATCTGACACACTATAGCCTCCTTTCTTATCATGCCTTCACTGTGTCTACAAAAATAGCAACAAGGCTAAAAATAAAACTGGGTTGAAGTAATTGTACTTGTGTATCTGTTTACGTACGTCCTGGCCTGATTTCTTTTTAATACATCCATTTTTTTAATGTGCATGTCTTACTCTCTTTGAGGAAATATTATTCATACTCAGTTGTCGCGCTGCATTAACAGAGAGTCCAGATGGCAACTGATGCAGGGAACAGCATCCCCCCTACAAACTAATGTCATTGTGCTGCGGGAAACCAATGATCCCTGACACATTTTATGTCATGAAAATGAGCTGAAGTTGGCTATACTTTAACTCCTGCAGAGAGAATTTAGCAACACACATTAATTATCAAATGGCAAATTATTGCAAATGTTAAATCCTTTTTATCTGTTCACACCGCTGGCCAAAATATATGGAAATAAAGCATTTTTTTATTTTATTTTATTAATATATCCAAGCTGACATAAACAAATACATGCATGCACATACTCAAAACTAAATTAAAGGTTAAAACTGGAAACTAAAACTGAATTTTTTTCACCCCCTCCATATAAAATTTGACATAGTTTAAGAATTTGACCATAAACAAATAAATAGGTAAATAAATAAACAAATAAACGCATATACAAATACTAGGTCACTAGTCACACAATATTTTTTGGGGGGGGAATCAATCAGACCCAGAAAAGGTTGTCATCAAAGGGAAATATAAAATTATTAAATTCACTTCAATATTTTAATTAATTGCATCCATCATGTTATTATGCTGATAATGAAACATAAAAACGTATTTAATAAGAAATATGCCAAATTTAATTTTGTCGCCAGTGGCCTGAGACATTTGGACCTCACGGATACATGTCCCTTAAATCGATAAGTTTGAAGCTAGTCCTCTTCAAAGACTTTCTCTATGATTTTGAATTTCGAAGAAATAAGTATAAAGCATTAAAAAAGCACCGCAACGGATTGAGATTAATGAAAGTCTTGTTAGACTTCAAAGCCACCGCATCTGTAATAAAAATAGAGAGCAAAGACAGCTTCAGGTTCCCTCTGCGGCTGATGTCGTTAAGAGTCGTTTTGGACCCGAGCAGTCACATTCAAAAACAAAATGCTCATAATTAATGCACTGCCTTTCATCACGAATGAACATCAAACAAGACACAACACTGCTGCTCCCAGGATGCTCTCGGTGTGTGAATCTAATTCTCCAGAGTCGACCCTTTAATCCCGCTCAGGATTCAACAACAACACTCTCTACATTCATCGTGATAAATGAAAGCATCTCCCGAAAGCCTGAGTTTTCTTTAGAGTCATCCCTATTATGGTAAGAATGTTACAAAGTGCTGATGCATTGCTGTTGTTACTGATGCATTTGTTAGACTTGTTTACTGTTAAAATGCTGAGCCAACGGAAAGAAAGTTAAAGGTACGTTAAATAAATGAAACCGCTGTCACTACTTACTCTTTTGTCATTTGATCTCATCAATTTCACATTGGAGTAAGATGTGAAAGTTCTAATATATTCAGTTATATTATTTCCGCTTTGCTTTGACGCGGTGCGTAGTTCACGCAACTTACGCAACATTTAATCAAAGCGGCAATGATTCTCCAAAACGACAATTTAACAACCAAAAATTTGCAATAAAGAAATAGTTTAGCTAACGCTAACCCAAACATTTACCTCTTACCTGGTGAAGGTATTTTAATATACTATAATGTTAAATATAATGCATGTATTAAAATTAATAATCTTTAATTAGATTAACAATATTAATAAAAATTAAGAATATGCCTTTCACCTTTATTTTTAATTTATCTTTTCACACTTTGAAATGTGTTTCTATGATTGTCCAAAGCAAATATGAATGGACCCTTTGCACGGAGCTTGATTGACATTCATAATCATACACAAATAGTCATATTTTATACAACAAAAAATAATAATAATTAATATCACAACTGTTTTAACTTGTGCCTGATTAGTGGTTCTGAAAAAAACAGGAAACGACTGAAAGTGACCAAGAATTCAAATGAAGTCGACAAAATGAAGATCGCGAATGAAACTTGTTTTGTCCTATACATATTGGTTAATTAGTTACAGTTTTACTCCTGAAAGCGCACAAATGATGATTAAAGGAGGTAAATTTCCCCCTGGTCTTGAGAGTGGCACAGATTTATCTCAGAAGAGATGTGACGGAGAGTCAGTACTTGTATTAATTTCTCACTCCAGAATGAGAATTATTGATTCAGTTCTCCCTGTGTTCTCTCCCAGGATGCTTTGCAAATGATCACATAAATCATAAAATGTAATTAGATGTGCACCATCTGCTGAAATAATTTTTCGTGAGGGGAAATACATGCTGGTTTTAACATCTGAAAATGAAGCAACAGTTGCATGGAGTCTTTTCAGATATGTAAGGGTCCTGGAAAATCGAACCATTTGACGTCAAGTCGAAATCGTTTTTCACACCTTTACGATTTTGCGTGCTTATACAAAGCAGTCAATCAATCAATCAATCACCTTTATTTATATAGTGCTTTAAACAAAATACATTGCGCCAAAGCACTGAACAACATTCATTTGGAAAACAGTGTCTCAATAATGCAAAATGATAGTTAAAGGCAGTTCATTATTGAATTCATTGATGTCATCTCTGTTCAGTTGAAATAGTGTCTGTTTTAATTTGCAATCAAGTCAACGATATCGCTGTAGATGAAGTGACCCCAACTAAGCAAGCCAGAGGCGACAGCGGCAAGGAACCGAAACTCCATCGGTGACAGAATGGAGAAAAAAACCTTGGGAGAAACCAGGCTCAGTTGGGGGGCCAGTTCTCCTCTGACCAGACGAAACCAGTAGTTCAATTCCAGGCTGCAGCAAAGTCAGATTGTGCAGAAGAATCATCTGTTTCCTGTGGTCTTGTCCTGGTGCTCCTCTGAGACAAGGTCTTTACTGGGGATCTGTATCTGGGGCTCTAGTTGTCCTGGTCTCCGCTGTCTTTCAGTGCTGTAGAGGTCCTTTCTAGGTGCTGATCCACCATCTGGTCTGGATACGTACTGGATCCGGGTGACTGCAGTGACCCTCTGATCTGGACACAGACTGGATCTGGTGGCCACGGTGACCTCGGAACAAGAGAGAAACAGACAAATATTAGCATAGATGCCATTCTTCTAATGATGTAGAAAGTACGGTGTTATGTGAAGTGTTCCGGTTCCAGTTTACCTAATTAATGCAGCCTAAAAATCCTTTAACGGATTTGGATATTAAAAGCATATTAGTATGTTATGTGTATGCCAGGTTAAAGAGATGGGTCTTTAATCTAGATTTAAACTGCAAGAGTGTGTCTGCCTCCCGAACAATGTTAGGTAGGTTATTCCAGAGTTTAGGCGCCAAATAGGAAAAGGATCTGCCGCCCGCAGTTGATTTTGATATTCTAGGTATTATCAAATTGCCTGAGTTTTGAGAACGTAGCGGACGTAGAGGAGTATAATGTAAAAGGAGCTCATTCAAATACTGAGGTGCTAAACCATTCAGGGCTTTATAAGTAATAAGCAATATTTTAAAATCTATACGATGTTTGATAGGGAGCCAGTGCAGTGTGGACAGGACCGGGCTAATATGGTCATACTTCCTGGTTCTAGTAAGAACTCTTGCTGCTGCATTTTGGACTAGCTGTAGTTTGTTTACCAAGCGTGCAGAACAACCACCCAATAAAGCATTACAGTAGTCTAACCTTGAAGTCATAAATGCATGGATTAACATTTCTGCATTTGACATTGAGAGCATAGGCCGTAATTTAGATATATTTTTGAGATGGAAAAATGCAGTTTTACAAATGCTAGAAACGTGGCTTTCTAAGGAAAGATTGCGATCAAGTAGCACACCTAGGTTCCTAACTGATGACGAAGAATTGACAGAGCAACCATCAAGTCTTAGACAGTGTTCTAGGTTATTACAAGCAGAGTTTTTAGGCCCTATGATTAACACCTCTGTTTTTTCTGAATTTAGCAGTAAGAAATTACTCGTCATCCAATTTTTTATATCGACTATGCATTCCATTAGTTTTTCAAATTGGTGTGTTTCACCGGGCTGCGAGGAAATATAGAGCTGCGTATCATCAGCATAACAGTGAAAGCTAACACCATGTTTCCTGATGATATCTCCCAAGGGTAACATATAAAGCGTGAAGAGTAGTGGCCCTAGAACTGAGCCTTGAGGTACTCCATACTGCACTTGTGATCGATATGATACATCTTCATTCACTGCTACGAACTGATGGCGGTCATATAAGTACGATTTAAACCATGCTAATGCACTTCCACTGATGCCAACAAAGTGTTCAAGTCTATGCAAAAGAATGTTGTGGTCAATTGTGTCAAACGCAGCACTAAGATCCAATAAAACTAATAGAGAGATACACCCACGATCAGATGATAAGAGCAGATCATTTGTAACTCTAAGGAGAGCAGTTTCAGTACTATGATACGGTCTAAATCCTGACTGGAAATCCTCACATATACCATTTTTCTCTAAGAAGGAATATAATTGTGAGGATACCACCTTTTCTAGTATCTTGGACAGAAAAGGGAGATTCGAGATTGGTCTATAATTAACTAGTTCTCTGGGGTCAAGTTGTGGCTTTTTTATGAGAGGCTTAATAACAGCCAGTTTGAAGGTTTTGGGGACATGTCCTAATAACAATGAGGAATTAATAATAGTCAGAAGAGGACCTATGACTTCTGGAAGCACCTCTTTTAAGAGCTTAGATGGTATAGGGTCTAACATACATGTTGTAAGTTTAGATGATTTAACAAGTTTATACAATTCTTCCTCTCCTATAGTAGAGAATGAGTGGAACTAATTGCAATATTTTGACAACTCAAAACTGTATTTGCATCATTTAATTCACTTTGCATGCCTTTAAGACCATGCAGAATGGAAGCCAGTTACTGAACTCTCATATCCTTCATCTGTCTAATAATACTTTTTTGTATTATTTAATTATATATCATATTATGCAAACAGTCTGACTAACATTCCCATAGGGATACATGGAGGATTGCATCATCAACGTTGACCTCTAATTATGAGAACAATGCTCATCAAGAGCGAATGCATTTTTGTTTCCCTCTCTCTTTCGCCTTTAGCTAAACACAGTCATTGCAAAACATGGCTCTCGTTCTAACTAGCCCTTGTGCTTTATTTGGACATTTGTTTGGCTACCACTGAAAGAGACTAGATGAATTTATCAATGGATGCATGTTAAAATGTTTTCTTTTATGGCATAAAAACACTGTGATCTAAGATCAGCAGACTTAATTGAGTTGCACTTATCACTCAACTTTATCTCTTATATTTCTCTTAAAGTTTCTTGGGAGAAATACAAACAGACACAAATGAGATACCTGTTGGCTTCCAGTAAGAATATAGAGCTAAATAATGTAGATATCTTTACTCAGATACTATGGACTTGAGAGAAATCTCAGGCTGTCGGTGGCAGACTTTTTCAAAAGAAAGTAAAGCAGCAGATTTGGACTTAAATCTCATTGCTGTGATATATAAAAAAATATCTTATTTTGGTTTTTTTCTTTCCTATAGGAGGACTCTATTGGAATAATTTGTGAATAGAGACTTGAGTGCTATTTGTGTGACAAAAAGTTTGAAAATAACATAGTATCTACACAAAACCTAACCGACAGTGTTAACAGAAGTAAAACTGAAATGAAAAACGCGTTTGCCGAAGCTACGATGCCATTTTAGCTTGCACTTTGAGATTTATTGTGACTTGGGACTCATACAACCCTATACCAGGTATGCTACCGAGCAAGTTTACTGAGATATCATCATTTGTGTGAAAAGGAATATAAGTTGTTGGTGTTTTACTGCCACAAGTGTTCATTTCAGATTTCATTTCAGTGAGTTTGGAGCAAAAATATTTTGTGGTCTTTTGAAATCCAGTGTATCCCTTTCGATGAATGTCACACAGAAGCCTTGATTGTCACAGCTCTCATTACACCCTTACACACACACACACACACTCATCTTATGATTTGATTGCAAAATTATGCAGATTAATCCCAGCCTCCTATTAGTGTCTGCATCAAATTACAGGCCTAAAGCTTCAGGCACAACAATTTGCTTCACATGAGTTAGATTCATTCAGATGGAACCCATTACGTGATTTAACATTTAACAGACGGATCAGAACATACTGATTTCATTAATCTTGGAGTGAATTTCGATGACGTCATTAATATCAGACTTGATGTGCTTGCATGTAACTTTATTGTGCCAGAAATTATTCTGAAGTTTCAAAGCATCTTCTTACAAATGAAGTTGTGTCCGTAATCTGTATTCAGTCTATAAGTGCATTATGTTAATAATTAGAAACCAGCACAAGCCCATTGTCTTCAGAAGAACTATTACACAAGCTTACTTCTCCGAAGTCGTTGGCCATTATGCATTACATTCTACACCCCGCTGGATAAAATCAATCTGAAAGAAATATTCCTCACCTAGCATTGTTTCTAAGGTGATTCGCCCTGACAAAAACACGATTGCGAAATCTTTAAAACAGAAGTGTTCTTTGAGAGAAGATAATGAGTGGAATTCTAACAAAGGGAATTGAATCCAGTGTCTCCACCTGCATGAGACACACAGCATCTGTTAGAAAACACAGGCTTTCGCCGCGGTGTCATCAGGAGCTGCCGAGTGACAATCTGCACTTTCAGACACCAAAGACTGATGGTTAGTTTCGCTGGGTCTGAAAAAAAAAAATAGTTTACAGTTTTAAAAATAGTTTTAAAAAAAGTTTACGATTTTTTTTTTTTCTCAGCCTCAATGATATTATTTTATAAAATGTAACATCAGCTGGGGCTTAAGGTGAGTGGAATGGTAAAATGACATCACAGTGTGAATAAATTTACAACATGGTTATGATATGTAGATTACGTTGGAGTGGTAATGGTTTATATTTTAAACAAATGTGTCAACCAGTGCATTTTAAATAAATAAATACATATTTTTTGTTTTGTTTTGACTTTGACTTATGTGTAAGTAACATAAGCCAGTAGACACACACACACACACACACACACACACACACACTGGGTGGCCTGGCCATAGTTTGTGCCAACCCTATGAATAAATTTTAAAGTATTAGACGATATGACAGGTTAGTAGGTTGGCCTTGACAGACTACATCTGCCTGCACTGCTGCTGCAGAACAAGTACAAGACTTACTGCTAAGCGCATCCACAGATATACATCCCACCAACACAGAAGACAAGCTGCACAATCACAAGACACGCACCCCTTAACAATGCAGATCCATGCTCATCAAGTCTGCCATGTAGGGAGCTCATAGAGAGAGAGAGAGAGAGAGAGAAAATGAATGAGGTTGGACAATTTAAATAGTAGAGATAGAGAGAGTTTATGACTGACAGATGACGTGCCAAGGACCGATCAGTGCACAAAAATCATATGTGTGCATGAGCTGTTGAGGTCAGGTTTGATTCTGTGCTGTTGGTTCCACCAGTGATACTGAGAAATGTTATTTCATGGCTTGTTATGACTCTGTCCTTCACCCTTTGGCATCGTAATTACACGTTGCATGTATAAATGCAATGGCATTTTGCATTACTCACACATGAACAAATATCGGCTGAGCGTCTTCAGTGCAGTCAGGTATGAGAAGTTCTTTCATTACACACACAAAGCCATTACCAGCAGGGACACGGACACACACTCACAACAATGATAGCCGAGCTGGGAAACGACAGACACACTCAAAGTCATGAGCACGCACCCTGAAGGACAGCCTCCACACCTGAGAAAAAGAAGGAGCCTTCTCTGAAGTTACCCATTAAGTGTGTGATGAATGAATTCCTGCGCTTGAATCGAACAAATCAGCCTACCCTGAAAAGTTAAGTCAGGCTTAAATCAATAAGACATTCCACTTATTTGCATATCAACTCAGACCCCTAAAATTCTGGGGGGAAAGGCTTCATTCATGTGGGAGATGTGTGGAATGACCCCAAGTTTCACGGTCGTGTGAGGATAAATCTGAAATGAAGCACAGCCTCTTCCCACTTGACTGCTAAGATTCAGTTATTCATTAGCTAATAATATATTTACTTTTAACATTTATTTCAACAGAAGGTTAATTAGCCTTTTCTCCTTGGTAATCAACAACAACGTCACATTGAGTATACGAATGTTGAAATCTGAAATGTGCTCAGTCACACATAACCAGTGTCTTCAATTTTGCATTTCAGTGTCATTCAAATGAAAAATCACTTATAGAATCGTCAGACTTTCATAAATGTCAGGGCAGCATTTGCATTGCTAAACGTATATTAGAGATATCTGAGAATGCATGCTATCTGCTTTAAGCACGGGTTCAAATTTGACTGAGACATAGTCAGTCGTCCTCTATACAGAGAGAGACACACATCAGAATGTAATCGTCCACAACGGGTGAGAGCAAAACAGACACAAAGCCTGAGGGCTTCTTGAGAAACTGAAAACTTCATTTCTATCCAGATTGAGGGCAACATAGTGAGGTCAAAGACGTGCAATACCAAAAGAAATAAAAAAATTAATGTACATGAGTTTTTCCCCCTCATCTGAGAGATTGTAAATGGCCAGCAATGACTTGCGCATAACAAAAATCGAATTCATGTATTTTGTATTTGAGTTTATATACATGCCTGCAGTGTCAAATATGTTAGGAATTTTAATGGGGAATATTTGAAGACGCTACTTTAAACCTTTAAAGTTTCATTTTAAACCAAGGGCATCTGAAGCTTACATTTTGTTAAAATGTATTTTCATGTTAGAATATGGTGCAAAAATATTTAATGTGTGAACTGTACCAATGAGACTCCAATCCAATACGGGAAAATATAGAATTAGCATAAAGAAAGATAGGTCACACTTTATTTTAAGGTCCAATTCTCACCATAAACTACAACTTTTGCCTCAGTAAACTACTAATTTGCTGCTTATTAATAGTTACTAAGGAAGTTTTTAAGATTAGGTATTAGTTAGGATTAGGATTGTAGAATATGTCATGCAGAATATGCGCTTTATAAGCACTAATAAACAGCCAATATGTTAATAATAGACATGCTAATAGCAACTAGCTAATAGTGAGGATTGGTCCCATACTAAAGCGTATTAAATTCCCCTAATACATATAGCATAAAAATTCAATTGCATCAGTATATTTGTGTTAGTGTTGACAAGTGACTGTCTTTATGAGCGAGCCACTGGATCAAAAAATTCACTCAAACAAACTGATCGATCCTTTAATCAAGCAATCGACTGCCTTTATGACTGGATCACTGATTCATTCAGGAACGGAACAATTTTACGAGTCATTCAGTCGATTTAAAAAACAAAATAAATAAATAAAATTGAATATTTCAGGACTGAATCGCCTGTTCCTCACTGTTGCAGTGGTTCTCCTCCAACTTTGTGAGTTACTATTGTCTTTGGCGAAGATAACTGCCAATGTTGTGTTTAAATTTAAACTACTCAATAGCTATTCATTTCCTGTTTATTGAACATTGCAAAATCAAGCACATCAGCCCTTTAAAATGAAGCAGATTGCACAGATGTATGTGCAAAATCTTTTCTTTTACTCCCAGCTCTGTCCTGCCTTTGGTCATTGCTCACAGTACAGTCACCACATGACCTAGAAGACCGTTTTCTTTCTTGCTGTCTTCACTCTATTTTATGTTTTTCTCATCTCTGCTTTTTGCCTTGAAGTGATCAGCACGTAAATTTTTTTTCTATCACAAAAGTGTATTTTATATTTACTGAGACCACTCAATACATTGCTTTGTGATTTACGACACGGCTCAAGCAATGGTATGGGTGTGGGCGGGGTTATTGTTCTGGTCGTCCAATGGCATTCATGTGGGTGGGGCTATCGGTCAGGTCAACCAATGGCATGTATGTGGGTGGGGCTATCGATCTGGTAAACTAATGCGTCAGTGTGGGTGGGGTTATAATTCTGGTGGATCATTTTTTATATATTTGCAGTTGGTGACCATAATAGTTTAAAAATTTCACACCTTTAGTCAGTACGTTTATTTATAGGCCTCTTTTTAGCCATTTTAACATTTTGTAACATTACTTTCATGACAATTATCCACAATTTATCTCCAAAATCTCATTACAGTCATTAATATAAGGAAAATTAGGTTTATGTAAGTGCAAATATGATAATGTAAGTGTGTAAGTTATTACGTTAATGTAAAATATGCTTGTAATTTTCATGAAAATAATGTCACAGATTATATAAAAATATGCTTGATGTTACAGAGGGGATAAAACATGACCTGTACGTGTTTTTTTCAATAAGAATTTTGATTTGTTATTTATAAAACCAACCATAATAGAGCAATCAAACAAAAATATAATTTTATTTCACATCAGTGGCCACTTGTCTCAGTATCAGCACGCTATTGCCTCATTTCCACCCGATCAATATTAGTCCATTTGAGGATTTCGGATCTCAGGGTTGTAATTAGAGGGTGGATTGTCCTTGAAGCTTTCTTTTGAGTCCCTGAAGGTAGCTGTTGTTAAGACTAATGCAAACTATTTCAATCATATACACCCTGAGGTGTGTGTGAGCTCCGAGCTACTGAAATAGCATTGCATACATGAGCTAAAGAGAAATGCAAGGGTTTTGCAAGCTGATTAAACTTAACAGTTAATAAAATAAAAAAGTATATTAAAATAAGCAAATGGGGCTGCACAATTTAAATTCTGTTTGTGAACCCAATGTCATTTCATTTACATTTGTATAATTGACAACATTTTGTGGACAGAGGTGTATAGCATTTTACCAATATATTCTACTAAATAAAAGTTTGACGAGTCGATATGTTTAATGCTCAAGTGTTTAAAAGTGAAGAATTTAAGACATGCTGTAAATATGGGTATTGTAACTTGAAATTATTTATTATATTTATTTGTATTTAATTTTGTGTGTGTATGTGTGGATGTATCAGCAAACAAAATATAATAAAACAACAAAAACAACACAAAACAATCAAAACCCAACCAATCAAACCAATAAATAAACGGCTTACTTAAAAAATAAAAAATAAAATGATTCAGATTGGACGAACTTTTCACTGGAGAAAGCAAAATTATTGATAGAGGAATTGTACTTTAACCTATTCTGAAGTGTTTTTTTCTAACAAAAAAAAAATGCATGTTTTCACTTCATAACATGTTAACAGATGGAGATGGAGTGGTGTGGATCAATTGTGGGTTATTGTGTATAATCCTGCTTTTTTTTGCACCTATGACTTCAGACACGTCTACACTGAGACTATTATAGATGAGTCTGAGAATCTGTTGTAGACTTCTTTGAAATGCTAGCTGTAGTCTGCTCATGAAACACTTTGTTTCGTTTTCTTGTTGTTGTTTCAGAATCCATTCCTTGCACACACAGAGGTCACCTTTCATTCTATTAGACGTTCCTCACAAACTTGCTTGGTAAGCACAGAGGAAGTAACGATTTTTATTCTCATTTAAAGAAGTAAACAAAACAAGCTGGCTCTCTATCAACCTCTGTCCTGATCATGCCATTGATTTTAGCGCCAAAAACACGGTTCTGTCCTACTCAATTACATCACGAGTTACAGTAGCTGAGGGCTGTGAGGAACGAAGAGCATTAGAAAGCACTGACAGATCTATCTCATGTACAAAGAAAAGGTGTGTTCATACAATGCATCTGTGTGTATATATATATATATATATATATATATATATATATATATATATATATATATATATATACAATAAGAAAAAGTAGAGTAATGGAGAAGGTACTGCCTTAACATACATTATCCATTTTGAATAAACCTGATGCAATCATTAGAAATATACAGGTAATATAGTGATACAGTGACATAGTGTTAATATAGATTTAATTCTAAACCCGCATGCTAGTAAATTCATAGTTATTTACAAAGAAATGTCAAGTAATATTGTATTAAACATTAAACTTTTATGTAAAAGACTCGTAAAAACAGTCTTTTTTTTAATAAACAGTGTATATTAAAAGTGAATAAAGATCTATAACATTAAAAATGAAATGCATTCACAGAAGATAGGGATTAGAACTGATGACAGATTTTTTATTTTCAAGGGAGCGGTCCCTTTAAAATCCCACGGCTGTTTTGAAAGCCATATTTTTATACAATAAAAGGTATCATTTTGCATCTCAGCTTGTTTATTTGACCGTCGTGGCCATGATTATGTAGTTTAGAATGCCATCTTGCCTGATAAAAAACGGTGTCAGAGAAAATAACATGCACAGAAAAACAGAGGCTGCATATTTATGTTTGATTACACAAGAGATGCTCTCAGTTTTCTCATTTTCATCTATATCAGTACATCGTCATGTATCCATACACACACTGACTGTGGTTCTGTCATGCTGAACCGTTCAAATTGAATTCCCTTCTGCTTTAGAAAGGTCTTTAAATATCCATTTTCTTCAAACGTCAGACTGTTATTAAAGTGTCTGCGTGCCACTTAGAAATGAAGGCGACAGGTAAAACAGCCTCGAAATGAATGACAACCATTTAAACTAACGCTCTGTCTGTTTGCTTTTTGTTTGCTGCGTTTAATCATCCAGAGTGGGTCTGGTGGACAAACAAAAAAGAAAATAATATGTCATCAAAAATGCAACTGCACTTGCCATCTCTGACTTTCTACTTTCAGCTTTAAAGAATCCCTCTTAAAGTCCGGCTGTAAATATAACTCAACAACAGATATCTGTCGAAAACGAATCATACAAATGGCTCTATGTTGATGTTCAGTCACCACTGCCAATTATCCTGATGACTGCATCTCCAGCCAGTTTCCATAGATCTGTCCATGAGCTTGCAGAGATACAATCCTTCATAATCCTTTGGTAGAGCACCGAATACTTTTTAAATCGTGTTAATGAAAAATACAAAATGTGGTCACTGACAGCAGAGCAAATATCATGCTTGATGCAAATAATTAAATGCAATTAATCATGCAGTTAGGAATATAGAAATATAGAGCTGAGTATCATCAGCATAACAGTGAAAGCTAACACCATGTTTCCTGATGATATCTCCCAAGGGTAACATATAAAGCGTGAAGAGTAGCGGCCCTAGTACTGAGCCTTGAGGTACTCCATACTGCACTTGTGATTGATATGATACCTCTTCATTCACTGCTACGAACTGATGGCGTCATATAAGTACGATTTAAACCATGCTAATGCACTTCTATTAATGCGAACAAAATGTTCTAGTCTATGCAAGAGAAGGAATATAATTGTGAGGATACTACCTTTTTGTAGTATCTTTGACAGAAAAGGGAGATTCGAGAAGTGAAAATCTGTGTGCTTGTAAGAAACAAATAATTAAGGGGTTTTAACTTAAAAATACCAGTCTATAATTCATAATAATACTTCCTCAGTGAAAAAGTTTTGTTTTTTTATGTCCCTTAATCCTTAACCAATAATCTGAAACCTGAATTAACCTGTAACTAAATTGATAAGTTAATGAAATCATCATATTAATCAGTCCAGAACATGTATAATGAGATTGGTTCACAACAACATATCATGATTACATTTTGTATTTTCTGTTTTCTTTTTTAATGGTGAAGTTATAAAGTAATTTTATTGTGCATTTTTATCAGTTTTATTTGTTTTTGTTTTTTGAAGCATGCATTTTTAATCAGTTTTAATTTGTTATTTTAGTACATTAGGTTAAACTACATGGAAATGAGATGTTGCCTTGGCAGCTAGCTGAAAAAAAAAAAAAAAAACGTTTATGTTTTCACATTTTAAGTAATGAAAATATTTAATGGCTTTCATTTTAGTTTTAATTAACTAAAATAACCCTGTCCTGCAATGCTTTTCAGAACATTATATGCGCACAGTTACTATTTATTCTCTGAATAACATTTTTTTTTTTTTTAAATGTAACCAGAAATGTGGCATGTGCAAAGGTCCGGAGAGCCATCGGTCTTTTCTGGCACAATGTCTGAACATTTCTTTTCATTCAAGGTATTCAAGTCTTTTTTTATCACTTGCCAATCAGAATGCTTGTGATTTAGGAATAACTGTAAGGTTTACATGCACAATGGAGTCAGGTGAGGGTATAATACAGTGCAATAATAGTTCATGCATTAACTGTAAGAAATTTCTTCCAAAATCATATAAAGTGACCTCTTTCCAGGTGACCATGAAAATACTCTTAGTTTTAGATTTCTTGTCTGTGTTTGACACAATACTACATCCATTAGAGATTTATTTCATCCTTCTTTTAGACTGCTTATATCCACTATACACTCCAACAAATGAAGATATTCGTCTGTCTTTTATTCTGATGCACAGGAGACGATATGTTTTTAGAAATACATATTCTGTCAGAATTGGCCTCAGGGCCGAGAGTACATACAGGGCAGCCTCCCACACAGCGGAGGGAAGCAGCGAGCGTTTGGGCAGAAGTCAGTGCACTCGGCAGGATCCTACTGTAACTTGCCCTCAGCTAAACCCATTAGAGAAGACAACAAATGCTGCTGGAAGCTGAATGTGCATCAGAAGAAAAAGGACAAATGGAACAAACAGGGAACAGAGTTGCTTTGGAGATAGAGATGGGCAGATTTGTTTCTTTTCTATGCATCTCACAATACATCAGGCTGTGATGTGCCCCTCGGCCATGTGAAGAAACATTTCTATAGTGAAGCTTAGTTCAATTTGAACCAGTGTGTTATTTTTAGTTATTTTTTTTATTTTTTTATTTTTATGTATATATATATAGTTTTATTTTAATCTTTCATTTAATATTTAATAAAACAATTTATTATTAATCTATTTATTTTTTTCTTTTAAAATTATTTGTTACATTTTTAGCATTTCGTTATTTTATTTATTTAAAATATGTCTGTCATTTGTAAAAAGTTGGCCTTGGCAACCACAAAAAAAAAAAAAAATAATAAAAAAATAAATAAATAAATAAAAAAAATAAAATGGTTTTGAAACAAGTTTGCTAGTAATTTCACAAATAATTACAGTAAGAGCAAGTAACATTAAATTAAAAGGGTCATGCACCGAGAAACCAAAATGATGGGGGGAGTTAAAAACAGGACAGAAAATAGCCTTTATTACCTCTAAATGATGATGTTTTTTTATATAAAAATCTTGATTATATTATAAGTGGACCTCAGAGAACAATTCACAAAAAATAAAAAATAAAATTCCTTCATGACCCCTTTAACCATTAAATGTTGCTTTAGAAAGACCAAAAGAGTGTATGTGTGTGTGTGTGTGTGTGTGTGTATTACTGTACTGTACATTATATAACACAATGCACGACCAATACAAAAGCATGATTGTGAGTAAAATAATACTTTGACTTTCTTGTAAAAAAAAAAAAAAAAAAAAAAAAAAACTTTTTTCAAGGCTAATTTGAGACAATATGGTTGTTGATGACAAACCGAAAAATAAACATGTATCTGTGATCTGTTTTTTTTTTTTTTTTTTTGACTAATGGGCACCACTTTAAGATTATAGGACCAGGAACATGTATGAAAATAAATTTAAATGTAAAAATTATTGCGAAAGAATCTAATCTATTCTGCAAATATGCTTTTCATAACAGTCATTAAAATGAAAGTATGACTAATCATGACATTAAATTCAAAATAAAAGATATGGAATCTGTCACACTCCCTGATTTTGACCTTTATTTGCTGTGTTGTGCTTCAGTTTTATCAGCGTGCTTTCTGAAGTAAAAACAATTAGTCCCACACTGTTGCCTTAAATTGCTTAGTTAGAGAGAGAAAGATGAGTTCACACGCATTTATGAAACATATATTTCCCTGCAGCTGGATGAATCATTTTATCTGATTTATCTTTGAAAAATCAAACGGGATATTTTGAGCCTCCGGGCTTTTCTGAAGCAGGGCTCTACACAACACATCATGAGTGACTACCAACCAGTTTTCATTTGAGTGATCAGAATCATTGTAATTAGGGTAAATGGCACAGTTTATCGTAGATTTGCCTTTAAATTAACTTTATATACTTTCTTTTCTCAGTTGTGTGTGAGTGTGTGTGTGTGTGTGTGTGTGAGAGAGAGAGAGAGAGAGAGAGAGAGAGAGAGAGTGTGTGTGTGTGTGTGTGTGTGTGAGAGAGAGAGAGAGAGAGAGAGAAAGAGAGTGTGTGTGTGGGTGAGAGAGAGAGAGAGAGAGTGTGTGTATGCGTGTGTGAGAGTGAGAGAGATAGAGAGAGAGAGCGAGAGAGTTTGTGTGTGTGAGAGAGAGTGTGTGTGTGTGTGTGTGTGTATGTGTGGCTGTGTGTGTGAGAGAGAGAGAGATAGAGAGAGAAAGAGAGAGAGACTGTGTGTGTGTGAGAGTGTGTGTGTGTGTGAGAGAGAGAGTGTGCATGCGTGCGTGTGTGTTTGTGTGTGCGCGTGTGTTTGTGTGTGTGTGTGTGTGTGCGTGTGTGTGTGAGAGAGAGAGTGTGCATGCGTGCGTGTTTGCGCGTGTGTTTGTGTGTGCGTGTTTGTGTGTGTGCGTGTGTTTGTGTGCGTGTGTGTGTGTGTGTGTGTTTGTGTGCGTGTGTGTGTGTGTGTGTGCGTGTGTGTGTGAGAGAGAGAGTGTGCATGCGTGCGTGTTTGCGCGTGTGTTTGTGTGTGCGTGTGTGTGTGTGTGCGTGTGTTTGTGTGCGTGTGTGTGTGTGTGCGTGTGTTTGTGTGCGTGTGTGTGTGTGTGTGTGTGAGAGAGAGTGTGCATGCGTGCGTGTGTGCGCGTGTGTTTGTGTGTGCGCGCGCGCGTGTGTGTGTGTGTGTGTGTGCACTCTGCAGGGTCCAGTTCTCTCTCACACGTTTCTTTCACTCTCTCTCTCCTCTTGTCTCTGAGTCACATTGTTTAACACACACATATAAAAATACCTTCAGTTCTTCTTCCCTGGGTGTGATACTGGAAATTAAATCTGCATGCATTCTGTGATCTCCTGAAAAAATACACCAGATCTTTTTCATTTCATCTTCAAACAATCTGCACAGTTCTCTCACGCTTTAGTCCTGTGAATCTGCTTCAGGGTAGGGTTTTTTTTAAGTCAAGCACCTTAATGTACGTTTTTACCTTGAAATATGAGTTTTAGAATAATTATGAAGGGAATCACATACAACTACTTACAGTTACCTTTCACAACATACCTTAATTACTTCCAGCAAAATATAAACAGGTCACTTAAAACATATTGACCTTGTGTGACAACATGCCCCTAAAGACAGACATGCTGGAAACTTGGTTTTATTTTGACTGTTTTGAAATATAAATGATGTGTGAAATAGTTTCTTGAGCAGTAAATCATCATATTTTCATGATTTCTGAAGATCATGTGACACTGAAGACTGGAGGAATGATGCTGACTGTGCATCACAGAAATACATTACATTTGAAAATATATTAATATAGAAAACTGTAATAATATTTCATATTTTTATTAAATAAATGCAGCCAAGATTAAAAGGATTTTCCTGAATCCAAACACTGGAAAGGTAGTGTATTTTTTTAAATACAGAATAATATGTAGTGTAACTAGGTTGATTTTTATTTTATTTTGAGAGCCAAATAATTTAGCATCATGCTTGAGGAAGGAGAGAAAACGAGCTCTGCGTTGTCACAGCAACACTAATTGGTGCTCATTTTGTGCTCAATTTTAATAAGAGGAACAAGAGACAAAGTGGTGTGTCCATAGCAGCGGGAAGAAAAGTCACACACTCGACTGTGCTATATACGCTCTGTGTGTGTGTGTGTGTGAGCATGTGTGTGTGTGTGTGTGTGTGTGTGCGTGTGTGTGTGTGTGAAGAGTGAGCAAGAGGAAAACTGATGACATTCACAGTGTGTCAGGAGCCATAAAAAACGCAGAGGACAGTGAATGAGATCAGATCTGCGTACAGCTCTTTCTCTCTCTTTCAGGTTTTACTCATCTATGCTCTCACATTTGAAACTGATGCAAAGTCATGCAAAGTCTAAATAATCATCCTTTTACACCAAATCATTTCATTTGTTTGCACCAATATACATACCTTTACATTAAAAACAGCACAGTTTACTAAATAATTTTAATAGAGTATACTGTTCGAAAGTCATTTTTGAAAGAAGTCTCCTATGTTCACCAAGCCTGCATTTATTTATCAAAAATACTGTAAAAGGTATATTGTGAGATATTATTACAATTGTTTTTATTTTATAAATAATATTATTTCTGTGATGCACAGCTGTATTTTCTGCATCATTCCTCCTTTACTGCTCAAGAAACATTTATTATTATTAGTGTTGAATACATATTTGTGACTCTGGAGCCCAAAAGCAGTCTTAAGTGGCTCTGGTATATTTTAATTAGTAAAATGCATCGCTAATAATTAATTTTAACAACTTTAAAGGCGATTATCTCAGTATTTATATTTTTTTGCACCCTCAGATTCCAGATTATCAAATATTGTCCTCCGAACAAACTATATGGAAAACTTATTTATTCAGCTTTTAGATGATATTATAAATCTCAATTTCCAAAATTTACACACAAGACACTTGACATATTTATATAGTCATATATTGTATGTCAACTGTCATGCTTTGATTAAAAGAAAAAAATATTGCAATATAAATTGTTTACAACATTTTAAATGTCTTTCCATTTTTTATATACATTTTATATACATTTCAAAACTGTATACTGTATGAAAAAATTCAAAACAGGAATGTTAAGTGATGCATATGAATGACCGAATCAGAGTTTTGATTGATTGACACAAATGAATTGAAAATATGTGATGAGAATATGAGTGAAATATTATGACTTAAATAATTGTTTATTAATAGTTCACTAGTTTAGTTCCAAACCTACTTGTCTTTCTTCTGTGGAACACACAATGAGTTATTTTGAAACACAGTGAAAGTTGATGTGAATTATTATATCTTTAAAAAGCAGCTTTTTCTCACCCGAAGATGCTATAAACACTCTCACACAGACATGTTTGAAATGTCTTCGTCATGTTGTCAAGTAGTGAACTCCTGACTCCTGCGAGATGTTTACTTCTCCATCTGTTCCTTCTCAATAAAAGAGCAGTTCTCCGACTCTCGCTGTTCTCTGGCAGTAATCAGACGTAGGCTGAAGAGAACAGGGCTGATCGATTAATCGCTAGGTTGTAGAAAGCACAAAAGCAACAAATGCAACATGCACCGCTGTGCTTGAGCCCTGCTGCACTCGATCATGTGGAATACACGTGGCTTTATCGATCTATAGTGATGCCATCCGTTCCCACAGCAGCAGCTCTATAGAACAAAACAAGCATGCAAAAGTCAAAAAAGCATGCAAAACAGTAAAAAAGCATGCAAACAACAAGCAAAGGGTGATTTATCTGTTGTCCATAATTCTCTCTCTCCATAAAAAAACTTCAAATAATGCACAAGATTTGATTGCATTTTAAAAGCGAGTTGTTGTTGTTGTTGTTTTTTTAAGATTTGGCACCAAACACTGTGGAAACACAACAAAACAGCTCATATAGACCAACAAACTAATACTTTCTCTCGTGCAGGTATTGACCAAGACTCGCAACACATAATTAAGCCATTATTCCCTCTACGGCTCTAATTTCCCCTCAAGAAACAGAGGTGTGTGAAATATCACATATTCATGCAGCAGCTGTTAAGCATCAGCGTGCAAGAATACAACATGTAGCCAGAGAGATGTAAATCAGAGAGATGTAAAAAGAAAGGCTGTGAACAACAAATGGATTTTCACAGTCACAACTTAAAGCAGATGATAAATCTCGACAAAGAAGGTCTGAACACCACAATGCATATTTGAATAGAAATGAGGGAAAAGATTATATAGACAAAAGCGTTGGATGAAAGACAAGAACAAGCAGAAGAAAATTGCATGCAGCCACTTTAAATAACTACATCAAGCTTGGAAAAGGAATAGTTCAGCCCGAAATGAAAAAGTACTGATTCTCAGTTCATCCGAGATGCAGATGAGTTTGTTTCTTCATCAGATTTGGAGAAATGTAGCATTGCATCAGTGTCTCATCAATGGCTGCTCTGCAGTGAATGGGTGCCGTCAGAACGATAAAAACATCACAGTAATTCACAGCACTCCAGTCCATCACTAAATATGAAAAGTTGTGTGTTTGCGAGAAACAAATCCACCATTGAGACCATAATCCATAAAGCTTTGTCCAGGAAAAGAAACTCTACATCTTGGATGAGCTGAGGGTGAGTACATTTTCAGCAGATTATTGGGTGAATAAAAAGAATAGTTTTGTCATCTTTCTAACTCACTTAAGTGAAACAAAATGTTGCTCTCTACTACTGTACCTTAACTTTAGATATAATATTTTCAAAATTTTAGTTTTAACTGTATATGGTTTGAAACATACAATTCTATAAAAAATTATATATATTTGCTCAAATGTCAGCTTGAGAATTCAGATGTAAAAAATACGCTAAAAAAATGAAATATCAGCCTCAAGACATTCAATCCCCCCCCCCCCCCCCATCCAAAAAGATTCAAAATACTTTTTTTTGTCATTTTCACCATTCACCAAGTTTAAAGGCAGAATTGGTAAAAGTGATTTGAGAGCTACACTTAAAAAAAATAAAGGTGCTTCAAAGGTTCTCCAAAGTGATGCCATAGAAGAACCTTTTTTTTTTTTTTCCAAAAGTTCTTTAAAGAACCATCTCTTTCTTACCTTTTTATAATCTGAAGAACCTCCACAAAGTACCAAGGTTAAAAAAGAAAGCCTCTTCAGATGTTAAAGGTTCTTTATGGAACCATTTAGACAGAGAGAGAGAGAGAGAGAGAGAGAGAGAGAGAAAGGTTCTATGGCATCACGAGGTTACAAAGGTCACAACACTTATTATATAATATAATGCTGCTTGTTTGCATGACAGAGACAAAAAAAAAAAAAAAAAAAAAAAAAAAAAAAAAATTACAAAAGTTTAGAGATTTAAAATTCTCAGAATGTACATTTTTGGATGAACTATTAACCCATTAAACAGAACTTGATCCTTCAGGATGGCTGAAGTGGCTTAAATGCTCAGCGTTGAAAAGCCTTAATGAAATCCTTTTCCCAAGACCAAATAATAACAGTTTAAAGACAACAGTTTATTTCTAGAGAATAGATGATGAGAATAGATCACTTGGTCATTACTATGTATTTGTATCTAATGCACCCTTGCTGACCCGTACTGATATCGATTTCAGTAATTAGGGATCATTGATTTGACTGGTGATTTATTTGATTCCGATCGACTGGAGGAACCGTGCATTTAAATGCAATGACTAAATGAGTTTGTGTGGATTGTGTTTTTACAGAGGCCATGCAATAATTAGTGACAGGTCTTTAAAAAGGAGTTTAAATATTGTGTTTTAAAATTTGACATATGAGGGTAACATTAGGCATCAATCCGATGTTTTTAACAGTGTAGTCTTCCATGTATGGGTTCCACATTTACAGTGAACACTTTTTTTTTTGTTGTTGACTTGATTCTAGAATAATTTTTCCCATATAGGGATTTTTTTTTTTTATTCGTTTTTACATCGTTTTACATCACTGCTGATTTGCATGATACAAAAACAAAGATGATGATTATTTATTGAATGCTGTTAAACAAGTACGATTTGACCACAAGCAACAAGATGTCAAGGGAGAACATTTCTGTCAGGAAATAATGCAAGACGTCTTATAAACATCATGAATTGATTTGACACCAAGGACTATTTCCTGAAGAAGAAAAAAACAACTTTAAAATGGACATGCCGTCTCAGTCTTTCCGAATTCATAATAATAATTAACAGAGAGTATTTAAAGACTCAAAATCACAAGGACAACAGTCTAGTTTTCATTTATCTTTTTCTAAGTGAAGCTGTGTGTTTGTAAGAAACAAATCCATCATTAAGATGCTCTAAGACCATCATCCATAATAATGCTTCCTCATAAAAATCCCCCGAACTTATTTGCTTGGAACGGTTTTGGACAGTTTCCACTGGATGTGTGCATATTCCTCTCCTGATTGAGACAGGATGATGCTTTCTGAGGTAATTATATAACGCAAAATTTACCCAAATCTGTTCTGATGAAGAAATAACCTCATCAAACCTATCATAAAGGTGTTATAACTTTAAACTATCACTTCCAGGTAAAATTCGAGTCCATAATCCATAACAACAATTCCTGCAGTGAAAAAGTGCATTAAAATAAACCAACATATCTGTTCAGAAAACATTTGGACTTTTTCTGTCCATATTTCTGCGCTGATTCAGACCAGAATACTTTTTCAATGCAGACAGACTCATGTGAAGTTAAAAGTGTCTTAAATTGGGAATTTTCATTTTTTTTGGTAAACTAGTGCTTTAATCATTGTTAGAATATAAACAGAACATGCACACCAAAAATAATACAAACCGTGAGATCCAAGCTTAGTTTACCTAGGCTCTACAAACATCTAAGTTGTTTGTTTAAAAAATTAATAAATAAAAAAAAGCATCTGCCAAGAACATAAATACAATGTAAATGAATGCTTCGGATTATACATGCAAGTAGAAGGGCATTAAATACAAGGTCAACTTACGGCACAAAAACTGTTCGGAAGAAACAAATGTTGTTTTGCACTGTTTGAGCCAAATTTATTTAATATTCAACTGAATACAAAATTAAAACTAGCAAAGTAATTTCAAATCCTGTAAACTTTCAAATGCATGGAGAGAACAGATTATGGCATTACATATCAAAGAAAAGAAAAATACAACTAAATACGATTTGTAAATGCCTCACTGTAATAGAATACAATCCCAAAGTGTTTTGAGCTCTTGCTGAGTTCATAGAGAACAAAAAGACAAAAATAAACATAAACGGGAAACATTTCATGATATTCGTTGGGAAATCTATTCCATATGTGTGAGAGTGATAGAAAAATAATATGAGAAGCAGGAGGAAATTTCATGCATGTAGTAACTGACTTGGTAAAACAGGAAGAGCTTAAAAATGTTTGTTTAAAAAAAAAAAACACACACACACACACACACACACACACACACACAGGACGTCTACGCTGCAGATCGGCGTCGGATGATGAAGGCCCCTCGTTGCAGCTGTCCTAAATAGATCCTCATCTTCGTACTGTCGCTTGTCTTTCTCACCCAGATCTGCAAGAGAGTCGAAAAGCAAGACAAAGCACTTCAGTATTCATCCTGCACCACCTTCTTCCAGCATCCAAACGAATCCCAAACAGTGATTTGTGCTCCACTGGCTCAGCAAGTAAACGTCCAGATCTATGCAGTGTGCTACTGACGCTGGCATTAAAAGGATGCAAATGAGACAAAAGCTACTGGAAAGACATCCTCGTTCAGTTTTATATGGATGCAGAAGATAATAAATAAGAGTGTATAAGAGCTGATGCACTTGTGCTGATCTCAATAACCTGCTGTTTATTCCCCCTCTGAGCAGCTCATTAGTTTTGAAGAGCACAGTCATTTGTTTAGCACCAATCAGAGGAGAGAATCAGACACGAACCTCATTGGTCCCCACAGAGCTGATGACACAGCTGATCTTGGTGTTCTCCTTGGACTCCAGATAGATTGTTTGACCTTTGTGGTACCTGAAACAATAACAGCATTGGTCATTTGAGATCCTGAACTAAATGAAAGACCTTTAGAGAAAACTCCCTTTAGGGGTACTGTATGTGAGCTTTTCTTAAATGCAATTATGCATGCCTTAAATGCAATCATTTCCTTTTATTATTGCATTATATTTAAGCACACAAATTGCATTACAGTTAGTACAGAATACAGGAAAACTTCTCTGTTTGTGAATCACAAATACCGTTCGCACTGTGTGTTTGTTTCTGGCGTGCAACCTGCTAAAGAGGACAACTTAAATCTTTTTGTTACATCACAGTGAATACAGACTGCAAACTCACTTTTACAAGTCAAGTAAACTATGATTTATTTTACTGAGGGCACAAAAGCAATGCAATGCAAACGCCACTAATTAGAGAGAGAGAGTTTGTCATCTATTAAAACACAGAGCAAGAGTCGCCTGTGGCTTTAAACTTCTCACATAAACGTCGTCTGGAAGAGTTCAGATAGCAGCATAACCATAAATAGTATAATAGCAGAATAAAACTGCATTTAATGTACATGGAACATTATACATTTAATGCCCGTGGTATCACCCTAGACCACACGTCCTCCTCCGCTCACTTTCTCCTCATCTGCACACAAATATTCCGGTTGGATTGCATTTCTGAAAGCTACGGCAGCCCACTGTCTAAAGGGCACGACTGGATGAATGCATGCTGACACACTCATAAAAATCCAGAGGCATTCCTGACGTTTAATGTCACAAATGCACAAGACAGAGTCATCTTCAGACCTCATCCTAAACAACAAGCTTCCTGTGCACTACGATCACACAAACAATGAAATATAGATCATGTATTTAGTCTGTACTGAGTACTGCGTGTCAGAACATGTGGATGATATCATGACACAGACGGCGGTAAACACCATGTCTGCGATGCATGACCTGAATCCTGTCTCAGGAAACTTCATCACACACACAACCTCATGCACACACAGCTACAGGAATAACTGAGATACTACAGACAACAGCTTACAGCACACACACAATATAAATCTGAACGCTTCCAGCTTTAGAAATGTACACTTAAATAACCTCTTCTGCATTCCATGCTACTTTAATGCCAGAATCATTCTGAACAAATTGAAGAAAAAATTAAAATAAATTATATTAAAAATAAGCCTTTATAATGATGATGGATGGATGGATGGATAGATAGATAGAACGGTAGATGGATAGATAGAACTGTAGATTGATAGATGATAGATAGAACAGTAGATGGATAGATAGAACGGTAGATGATAGATGGATAGATAGAACGGTAGATGATAGATGGATAGATAGAACGGTAGATGGATAGATAGAACTGTAGATTGATAGATGATAGATAGAACAGTAGATGGATAGATAGAACGGTAGATGATAGATGGATAGATAGAACGGTAGATGATAGATGGATAGATAGAACGGTAGATGGATAGATGATATGGATAGATGGATAGATAGAACGGTAGATGGATAGATGATATGGATAGATGATAGATGGATAGAATGGTAGATGGATAGATAGAATGGTAGATAGATAGATATAACGGTAGATGATAGATGGATAGATAAAACGGTAGATAGATAGATATAACGGTAGATGGATAGATGATATGGATAGATGATAGATGGATAGAATGGTAGATGGATAGATAGAACGTTAGATGATAGATGGATAGATAGAACGGTAGATGGATAGATGATATGGATAGATGATAGATGGATAGATAGAATGGTAGATGGATAGATAAAACAGTAGATAGATAGATATAACGGTAGATGGATAGATGATATGGATAGATGGATAGATATAACGGTAGATGATAGATGGATAGATAAAACAGTAGATAGATAGATATAACGGTAGATGGATAGATGATATGGATAGATGGATAGATAAAACAGTAGATAGATAGATATAACGGTAGATGGATAGATGATATGGATAGATGGATAGATATAACGTTAGATAGATAGATAGAACGATGGATTGATGGATGGATGGATAGATAGTGTGGTCTCAGCTCTGTGATGTGTCTGTCCTTTGTGTAACTCTAATGAATCATTATTGATCATCAGAAGGACGCTTGCTCCATCTTGTGGTCAGTATTAAACTCTAGAGAGTGACTGGAAGAGTTCTTGAGGAATCAGAGGGTCAAGGTCACTGTGCTTTACCCTGAGACATCATCTCTTTAAACCGTCATTAATAATCACTGAGCTCATGAATACACAAACCATCATGTGCTGCCAGAGATGAGAAACATCAGTGTGAACAGAGTGAGACACAATAACGAGAGAAGCTTACCATCTCTTATCATAGTAGAGTTTGCCCTCCTCGATCCGTGCCTCGTAGCGCTGGGATGGAGCGTCCACCGGAGTCGACGGGAAGTGCTCCGGAGAGGACGGGGACACTGGAAACATCACACACACAACTCATTTCACAACCTTTGTGGCTAAACTGATGGGAATTTCTGGTGAAGTATATGGGGAATCACCTCTAAAAGACAAAACGTCCGTACCTGGTCTTTTGGGAGATTTAAGCTATAACGGAAATAAAACACATGAGGAATATCATTTTGATTTTCTTCAGCAATCTCGGTTTAAAAAAACAAACAAAAAAAAAACAACAGATAGAGACTATCAAGATGATATATCACGGTCAAATCAGCAGTACATCCAATAGTACATAATTACTGTTTTTGCAGCTTTAAAAACTAATCTCATGGCCTGCAAACGGATATGCAAGTGTTTTTCAATTTGACTGACGATAGTATTGCTGTAGAATGAGACATATTGAAAATCAGGCCAAAAAGCACTGTATCTGTGATGCAGTGAAATTTGTACTTAGCTATGCTTCATAAAAATGCAGCCAATTAGAGTCTTGCTGAGACGTAACCCTACCTTGTTTAAGGTTCTCAGATCCTCCGTGATCTGTTCATCAGTGAGTAAATAGTTTAACTGAGGTGAAGAGAGTTAAGAAAACCTGCTTATTAAAAAAAAAGGAGTTAATTTACATCATAAGCTCTTAAAGGTACAGCATCAACACCAGCCTGTTTAATACTAAAGCTCATGCATTCCATTGTTTTTGAGTTTGACTAGCACTAGAAATGGAATTGAATCAAGTGCTACAGATGCATAAAAGACGAGCTCTTGTTTCCGGTGAGGATATCAGGTGCAGGCTTTCTCCGCTTGTCTGGAATCGGCACAGGGTCATTGGGTCGTCTCCGCAGCTTCCGGGTCATTATAGGTTTCATCTCCATGGAATCTAAAATGAATAAATAAACGGCCAACAAGATTTAAAGGAATATGTGTAAGAAGTCAAAAACGAGGAATTGTCAAGGCTGTATCAATTTTTTTTTTCATAAGACTGCAATGAATGGCTTTCAGCCTTCAGAGAATGATGAAAGAACAGCATAGAAATATAATTAAAGCATCTTCTCTCTCCAGTGAGTTAACCACTGTGACTGGATCATTGTGTATTGAATTGTGGACTAGTGAACAAATCATTCAGTTTGCTTTTATAAATCAGAACAACGATTCTTTGACTCAAAAGAATGATACATTTATGAATTGTACACTGCTACTTTGCTCTTGTGAATTCACCAGAGAGTGATACTTTTATGGTGTTTTTTTGTTTGATCTTTTTGAACTCCCTTTTAGTGTTCCGTTTTTTTTCTTTTAACACAAAAGAGAATAGCTGAACATTCTGCTATAGGGATGAGATCTGCGATATAAAGAAAAGCTTGCAAAAAAAACCTCCTGTCAGCTCCATAGTTAATTTCTCATTCTCGATCATCTTCTTCTTCTCCTCCAGCTCTGCAATAAGATTTTCCTTCAGTTCCACTTTCTTATCGTCAAACTCCTTCACCGCTGCTTTCTTCTCTTTGATGTAGTTCCTCTCCACCTGCTCTGTCTTCAAGACATTTATCATTAATTAACCCTTCACAGTTGTTTACAAATCCACAGGTATAACTTGCAGCTCACCTCAAGTTGTAGAAAGAGGTCTGAGGAGATAAAGAGATGGGAGGGGAATAACATGAAAAGGAGATACTCATTAATAATGCAAGGTTGTAAATGTAAAAGCTTTATTATATCTGATCTTCACCGGCGCTGCGCAGTCTCTCTTTATACTGCTGATCAAGCTTCTTCATTCTCTTCTGGTACTCCTGCAGTGTGCCTGTGGAAATACATATTCATTTAGTTATTAGAAACTGCAAACGAGAAATCAGTTTGTTTCTGTGTGCTGTATGATAGTAGACGGATGTATAGAAATCATATATAATTTCTATCAACGTGTGTGTGTTCTAAAGTGCTCGAATAAACGCAAAGGATTCAAATAATATTAGTCCATTTATTCTAAGCAAGCAGCTATTTAAAATATTAACACAAAAATTAGGTTTAATTGGGTTTAATATTTATTGTATTGCTTACAGGGTGTTTAATATTTCAATGAGAAAAATAATAATGTTTTATAGAGTTTATACACGTTCAATACTCCAATAGTTATATTAAAGTTAACAGTAATTTAAAAATTGTCTTCTTTTTTTTGTTGTTTTAAGAGATTTTTTTTTTACTTATTAAGAAACTGTTGATGTACAGTAACATTTGCAAATAAAATAAACAATAAATTCTGTGTACTTTCGTGTTCAAAGTGCTTGACTCCAAAATGAATTGTGTATTTCTAAAAATAATAATACTACTAATATTTTTTTAAATAGTGAATTTAGTGATTTCCCGTCACCTTCTTGCAGTTGTTGTAGCTGTCTTTTCAGGGATGCCAATTTGTCCTGATACATCCTGAAATCAACATAAACACAACATCTCAAAGAAATGATGCGTGCAATTGTCATTAATAAATGATAATAAATTAGTAAGAATACTTACTGTTCTTTGATCTCAACATAATCACCCTCATCGTGTTTGGCCAGATCTGTTTCACTGGCATCTTCTGTGTCTACAATAACAAAAATACAGAAAGAAATTAATTAAACACGATAGAATCTTGCACAAAACCCAAACTTGACTCCACTGAACTCCTTTTGGGATGCAATCCAGTTTATTAAAGTGATAATAACTGCACATATACAGCATCATCTAGTGGACACACATGGCAGTTTCAGCTCATTCTTAAAGGAGTCATATGATGTTCCTAAAAAGAACATTATTTTTTGTATTTGGTTTAATGCAATTTGTTTATGCGGTTTAAGGTTAAAAAAAAGATTATTTATAGCCCAGATATATAGCCCAGAATATGAACACAATATGCTGAGCTGCATATTAAGCTTTTTCTTGGGGTAGAACGTGAAATAAATCAATACAGATATATGTTTATATTATACATGTATAATATATATACAAACTGCACAACGCACACATTCCCGCAGCCGTAAAAATACAAATACCCACACTAATAGACAAATACTACATCATCAGCTGCTTCTAAAGACACTTGCATTCAAGCAGTTGCATGCTTTAATTCAGCAAGGATGCAAAATTGAATAAACTGGCAATATGTATTGTTACCTGTAATAAATGCTGTACTTGTGAACTCTATATCAATTAATTTTTGATTGCACTTCTTCATTTGATTGTATATTTGACCAATGAAGTTTGAAAAACAGAAATATTCCATTTAAAGAGGGATTTGTAGTTTCTAAATTATTTTTACTAAATGATAACGGCATGCACGAGCAGAATACATATAAAAAAATGTAACATTTTAAAGTCACAAAAAAGAAAAAGAAAAAAAGAAATGTCTTTGGGGACAATTTTCAATGAACTTCTATATTTTTTCTATGAAGACAATCGCTATTTTGTTAATTTCAAAATAATTGTATTTTATGAGATCATAATTCAGTATTGGTGAGGTGACATTACAGAATGCTATACATCTATTTCTCTCAGAACTGCATGATGAGCTTGATACATATTGGAAAAAGTTAATAAAGGTTAAAAAAAAAAAAAGTTTTCTTTCTTTCTTTTTTTTAAGAGTTGATAGATTAAATAAATGACGTCATGCACACTTGATCTGCTCTCAGAAGTCGCATCTCCTGTGTTTATGACACCAGCAGAGGCTAACATGTTTATGTTTGCCAACATAAATCATCTGTTTCCTAAAACATGTTACATTTAAACAATAAATCCCCTGGTGCACATGACTTCGAGGCTTTACGTGTGAAAACGACAACAACAACAACAAAACATCTAACTTCATGTATTTGTTTCCTGTCGCGTGCTAATTGCTAACTGTTTATCAACAGGCTGAATATCACATAAAACATGAAGCTATAAGAAAATACATAACCGTAATTCGGTTTAATGCTTACATAACCATCGTTCAGCTTTAAAAATATCAATATACGCATTTAATGACACATAAACAATCTAGTTAGCTCTAAAATACCGTTAAACGGAAAACACCTCTAAACACGTACAACAGAGCCAGCATTTCATTACCAATCTACAGCCAGTTCAATCATTAACAAATTAAACATGTCTCTCAGTCCATAAATCATACGTGAAAGAGATTAAAAGGTAAATAAACGTGAATTATCGTGCGTAATCACCTTCTTCTGAGTCTCTGCCTCTGAAACTGCGATCTTCATCTTCATCCACACTGTCTAGCTCTTCCTCGTCGTTATAATAATCCACCATGGGTGACAGCAGAGTCGAGGCCATTTATTATATTTAATATATATATATATATATGTGTAAACAATAACACTGCACCGACAACGTTTTCAGTCTCGTCTCGAGCCTCTTTTTTTTCAATGGGTAGGCCGAGGATTCTGATTGGTGGAATTTTTCGAGCAGTGCATGATGGGAAATGTAGTTTGAACAGCTAGCGCGCAAGTGTGACGTGTGTGAGAGAGAGAGAGGTAATCGTATTTATGTCATTATGAAAAGACATTCATGAAAATTATTTATAATTTAGTTCCATTATGTGTCTGTAATAGGAATTGCTTTGAATGAACCTTGAGTTTAATTTCCATCCCACAAACTGGTTTGAATAGGGCTGTTTCATTCATTGTGCAAAGCTCATATTATAGGCTATTCGTGTAATTGTTTATCATAATTTTTGACATTTTTGTTTTCCTCATGAGCAAGCATGATTTATTAGCCTAAGTGAAATAGTTTATTTCTAAAACACACTTTCTAGGTTTTATAGATAAGTCAGTAACACTTACAGCAATAGGCCTATATCATGTTTTTAAAAAGCATCTCTCCATTGTATTGCAAAAAAGGCATACTATTACTACTTCTCCTGCTACTATAAATAATAATGCATGAATAATTATAAAAATAGACTGTTAAAGGACAAATAATAGTAAAGAACTGGATTAGAAAACTTGATATGAATTAAATATGTAGGCTACAACAACATAAAAACAATAATAATTATTATAACGTCATCATTAAATGGATTTTTAGGTGATCAGTTAGCTGTTAGATTCACAGATAACAGGTGTTGAAAACATACTGTAAGTTTGAGCAAAAACTAATGCTTGGTCAGACATATCCTATGCATAAATATTGTAAAATATGATATTATGGCCAGGAGGAGTAACCTCAAACACCTCAAACTAATCATCATTACACTAGATTATAATCCTATCATAGCATTTTTCTTTTAAGTGATCTGCGACTTCTGTCATCATCTCTATTGTGTGTTAATGAGTTGTTCCTCGCTCAAGCGGCAGGTGGCGCTGTTGGGTTCCAGAGCTCTTTGATATAATAGTATCCCCCTCGTTTATCAGCGCGCTGTTACTTTGTAGCAGGTGCGAAGGGCTCGTGAAAGACGCTCGTGCTCGGGGTTTATTATACAGTATCTGAGCTGGAGATCATAACGTCATCTGTATGGACGCTTTATCATCACACCGACGGGAGAGAGAAGAGATAGAAATAGAGAGAGAGATAGTCATGACGTCTGTGGAAAATAAAACAGGTTGATGCATTTTCATGTAGGAGCCCCAAGACGCCACTTGCAATGAGTTTGGAAGTTGATTTCGCTCGACATTCCTCCTTGCAGGGGCTACAGGAGAAATAAAGTGGAGTTGTACTCTGTTCGTCTGAAAACATTCGCTTATAACCGGACTTCTATGGAGTTTAACCTGGATTGACTCGGTAAGGCCGTGTTCCTTGGCATGTATATTTATTACGCATATTCATCGTCTTGCAGAGAGGTATTTTTGTTTGATATTAGTGAAACGCTGCGTCATAATTAAAAGCGTCTTAATCGTATCTAGTGTCATATTCGTCTCTGCATAGATTCCCTCTGTGCTCGATTGATGTCCCCTGAACCTTCATAAAGTATTTATTACTACAACTGGTCAAGTGATACACAGTGTTTGTTTACACAATCAGTATATCTAGGATCCTTTTATGATTGAATGCATTTTTTTAATGTTTAAAGGGGTCTTGAATTGAGAAACCAAAATTCCCTTGATCTTACTATTAAGAGGTCATTATTTTATAAAAACACCCTCAAAACTATTGAGGGTAGTTGAAGCCAGTCCGCCGTAAACTTCAGCTTGTGCTCCAAAGACACAGATAGCATGCTTTAATTAGGCTTTAAATATTCATGCAATGTTTCATATGAATCCCCCATTTTTTTTGTATTATTATTATAATTTTTTTGTAATATGTGATGCAATGAAATTTTATACTTTAATAAAGTTAGACAAGATTATGTTTTTCTAACACACACACACAGAAAATGTTTGTTAATGATATCTAAAGCTACTGCTATCATGATGTTAAACTCTTAAAATTAATGACATTTCTGATCTTCTGCTACAATGTCAGAGATTGCATTTTTTCTGAATTGACAGTATTTTTAAAAAGTTAAAGTATTATTTCCTGTTTTTGTAAGAGACTCATGCATTTATTATAGAATCCATTTTTTTTAAAAGGAACAAGCCCAGAATTGTGAAATTCTTGCAAATGTATTATTACAACACACTTATGAGTTTTTTTTTTTAAGAAGCTATTCTATACTGAAATAACTATGCGTTTTTATTTTCTTTATCATACTTAATAAAGATCTATTCATATATAGTTATTTATCGGCTTATTTTGGACTGAGGGTAAAAGTGCTGCTTTGCATACCCTACTTTGTGGAAATGTGCATTTATTTCCGTGCGCGCACGCATGTGTGTTCGTGAACTTCAGTATACGCGCACGCGGCTGTTCATCCAGGAAGTCCGTTTGACAGACAGACAGGAGAACATGGGCCAACAAAACGTTTAAAATACGAAATTGTCGGCCGGAATAAATGTTTTCAGGACGGTGAATTTTTCCCTTGAGCTCTCTCAGTCACCCCACAGAAAACAGGTCAGTATCATTCATTACATTACCATGAGTTTCGTGGTTAAAACTGTCAAAGGGTTTGCGTGACATATATCCGTGCACATTAATTTCAAAGTCCGGCAAATATAATTAAATACAACCCAAAGTTGTTTGACGCAGAGATCTGGGTGTTAGGACTCAGTTTCTTTTTTGATTTAGCTAACTAACTAACACCTGCTGGATCTTAGTCTGTTTGCTAATCTAACTGTTCAGCCCTATACACCCAAACTTTCACTTCCTCTGCAGCGCAAATCCTCACTATGTTCATATTCGTATTTCTTGAACGCATACGGACTCGTCTAAAAACGGAGCGCGCCAGAAGCATTATTCGCTTATAGTGCGTAAAGACGCATTCAATCGTTAAAATGAAAGCATGCGTCCAGTTTGATATACATTTAGAGAAGTGAGGTCTGATGTCATGTTGGGCTGTTTAGTGCGCGTCCTCGGCTCTGTTTAAGCCTCGCTCCTTGTGGAGCTATTTTAAGCAGCGCATCTCTTTCACACACTGCAGCGTGGATGGATTCTGTCATCATGAAGTATATGGTCATTAGGAGCGCAAGATAAAAACAATTCACCACTATGGGGATGAAGTTTTTTTTCTTTTTTTTCTACCGTTATTTGGCGCTGTCAGCGTTGTGCATGAACTAGTACAGTCGTTTTGGGCTTTATTTGTTTGTAGCCTAAACAAAGATGATGGTAGTATACTGTAATTCCAGTTTGTATTTTCCTATTGGCTAATTATATGCATTTCCTTCACGATTTGCCTTGTGGTCATGATGAATTATTAATGTCCGAATGAATCATTCTTGTGAGTCGAATCAGTCTCCGAATCGCTCCGAGCGGTTCTCGAGTCAGTGAACTCATTGAACCGATAACCATCTTCTAATGCTCTTTTTAACCAACAAGAATCATCTTCGACTCGTAAACCTGTATTCATGACTGCAATAAACTGGCACATGAAATTACAATACTTGCCATAAAGCCATTACTAATACAACTAAATAGAAAACAAATAGAGAAACGCTGAATCATTTAAATGAACCATTTGAAAGAATCGATTCATGTTTGGTGACTGGGACATTCCTAAATTAATTGCATTGAGAATCTTGTTTTCATTCCAGCAAATGCACTTGGACATACACTGACATACTTTACAGTGTTATCGGTTTAAACATGAATCTGTTTTTAATGTTGCTGTCACAGTATTTGCCTCTAGTTTTTGTTCATTTCAGGTCCTGGTTTGAGGTTGGCTTATATTTTTGCTCTATCTACAAATGTATTTTATTTTTATTTTTCTAAATATGGGTTGATGTTTAATTGACTTTAATACTTATTTAATCAAGTATAACTTAATTTAATAAAATTAAATCTATTTCATATATATATATTTTTTTTTTATATATATAATTTGTATTATAAACGGTATCATGAGTTGTTTTAACACAGAACTTCCAGGTTGACAGTACTTTAATTTAAAAAATAATTTGATTCACAAAATTCAGAATTGAATGTTGTTTTTGTGTACAATTTTTGTTGTAGCTAGAGATAGAAATGCACCTGTTTTAGTCCTATCACCATGCACTGTTTATATACACTCTGAAGGTGTTAAAGGATGTTACTGATGTTAAAGGTTCTTTAAGGAACCATTTATACAAAAAGGTTCTTCTATGGCATCGTGAAGCACCTTTATTTTCAAGAGTGGATGTCAAATATTTTCTCTTGTCTAGACCTTGTAAAAGTGTCTTTTGTAGATCAAAAGGTGTTTGATCACACTCCCAAGTCTTTCCAATAGTGCATGCATGCATTTATAAAAGCCAAATGGTTAAAATCATCTTCCACTTCATTATATATCAGATGTTTCAGAGGAGTGACCAAACCCATATATAGATCCAGCCTGCCAAATCACCATCTCGACTAATCTTAGTTCCTCTAAAGTACGAGTTAATGATGTAGGTTCAAATGAGTTGACCTTAGTCCACGGATGCTGTTTTTGAACTGACTTGCCTTCCATCGCTGCTTTGATGTCAGCGCAGGGATTCAGAGAGTGGCCTGAAAACACCCAGCTCGTTATAATTAGCGCTACTGATTTAGCCTCACGGACTGCTCTGCCTGTGTTTATAATTAGTGGTCGACTGATATTGTTTTTTTTTGATAGCTGATGCCGAAATCTTGGAATTCAGGGGGTCGATAGCTGGTATAAAGCTGATATATTTAGAATTGATCAATATTTATTTATTTTTTTAAATAATTTGACACCTGGATTAAAAAATAAACTTATATTTTAGATGACAAAGTATTTTTCACAAATAAATATTTAACAAAAATATAATTAAAAAGGAAGTAAACGCTGTAACCAACGGGGCACTCAGTATTCTTGGAAGTTTGTGTGCATTGGGAATCATATTTTTCACATAAAGCCAGGCTAACCCTCATTTTACATCCAGCACACTGAGAAATTTACAAATATGAATGGCAAATATCGGCCGATATATCGGCCTTGGTGTACACAGACAGTTCTTTCACTGCGCTTCATTTGAGACTTTAGGTTTAAACTCCCTTTTTTTATTCTGTGCTCAGTGAGGTTGTGTTTCTGTTCACCACATAGAATGATCTTTGGCCTCAGGTAACCTTTGACCTTAATTATTTTACTTCAGTCTAGCTGCCCCATAGCTTTTATGCCGGAAACATACATACCCTAGTGACAAAATGCTTAGAATGCAATGTTTACATGTCATTTTTGCACTTAAGAGGGTACAGAGTAAATTTTTAGGTCTTAGTTTTTTCAGGTCTTGACTAAAACCAATTGTCTGATCTGATCCCTTGAATAATAGTGGTTTGTCAACTCTTCTGCTATGCATTTTTCATAAATATTGGTTTGTTCTAAGATGGACATGCTCTGATGATCTTCTTACTTGAGCGAGAGGGATGAGTCTCCCATTTCCCTCTGCTACTGTTGTGTTCTGGGACTGTGATTATTATTTTTCCAAGTCTCTTCCATGTGAGCTCAACATCTCTGTTAAAAAATGCATCATGATGGGAGTAACCATGGTGGGCGGCTTGAGAGTGCATGGCCCAGTAGGAAAGTACATTAAAAATTAAACCTCTGCCATCAGTCGTAATGTTCAGATGTGATCAGCTTCAGCGAGCCTCGTAGAAGAACACCGTTTAAGATAACACTCACATGTGCAGATGTTAATGACGGTCTCAAAAGCTGTGTGAATTCCTAAAAAGACACTTGCCGCAGATGCTTTAAGGTAATTGCATTGCTCTCGTGGATTGAGTTACCGATACTTAGTGCTTTACATGTTCACAATAGCATGCCTGTCACAGTAAGGTGGCTCTCCAGGTCACAGTATGGGGAAATAAATGCTCTGCTGTCATGCAGAAATGTCAAGTAGATAAAAAAATGGAGAAATAGATGGCTGTTATTAGGCTTAACTAGAGAAACATTGAATCAATTGTCTGCCGCTTTAAAAACAAAGACAAGGAAATTAATTTAGTCATTTACTAAACTGGAAGGTAATGTTGCGCTCTTGTTATGTTTGATGCATGCACAATATAAAATGCGCCAACAGCCTGAATACACTGAACTAAGTCATCAAACAAACCTGTAGAATAGAATAGAAAGTTTAAAAGACACTTTAAAACGTTTTAATGCATACATGTTAAATAAAATAATTCATTTATTTGAAAACAGCTTTTGAACAGTACTACTATATGCTTCATGACCAGGTGAGATGCAGTTAAAAAATAAAATCAATTATATATATTGTATCTTCTGTGCAAAGCTGAAAAATATAGCTTTTAGTTAATTTGGTTTTTATTAATGTCTAATATCTGTGTGGACTTTGATTTTTATTTTTTTTGGTCAGGTTGCATTGTCATAATTCACCGTTTAATATTTAATAGCAAGTGGCACAATCTTTATTTATTTTATTTTTTTATGTGGTGTGATATATGTCTCATATGCGTGCAAATACGTTGGAGAAACATGTCTGTGTTCACATGCATCTGTAGTTCATGGATAGCTTTTGTGTCACACCTCATGTGGCCCTCCGTCTCGGATCACTAGAGGACAGTGCTGGAGTTAATGGGGTGCAAAATGTTTGCCAATCCAATCATTGAAAGCACATTCAGAGGCAGACAAAATGCATTAAGACAAGACGCTTCCTCTGTTGACATTTGCAATCTAATAAATATGTAAATAAATATGTAAATATTTTGCGTGCATGTACGTGATTTGGAACAGGCCCCCTGTTTCTCTCAATGTAAAGAGAGCGTGAGGTAATGAGTTATGTTCTATAAATAGAAACCACGCCCCCGTCCTAAAGCCCTCTGTTTCACCCATCTGATGTGCCACCACACAGAAAACAGCGCTCACATGCAGTTTATAGCTTCACTGAGGATTTTAAAGGGATCGGGATGAATTTTGCCAGTGTGGCCTAATGCTTCTATGAAACCACATCAAAATGACAACGGACACAAAATGACTGAAAAATATATATTAGGGGGTTCTCAAAGTCTACATTCAAAGTTTCAAATCTGAATTTTCATCAATGTTAAAGGTTGATACAAAACTTGTTTTTAATAAGCATGCATGCATGCATTTTTTTGGCCTTCTGCGTTAAAAATACATAACAAGTGCAAAAATTGTAAGACAATTAAGTTTGTGTCAGCAAGAGGTAGGCCAAAAGTAACAATACAGGGGTGTTTAAAATGTCTGTGTTTTGTTTCATTGTTGCGTTACATTTCCACTCTTCTTGTTACAAATCAAACAGATTAGCTTCATGCTGGATTGGAGCTCAACGAACACATACCTCTGGCAAAGCATCTTTGAAAATTCTATTTTCTTCTCAACTTTTCTTTTCCTTAATTGAAACTGACATCCTCACCCATTAAAAAACGCTCACTGCTGGGACGTGTCACCCGAAATGTATATATCTCACCTTCGCTTTCAGTTTTTGAGAAGTGCTGATATATATTTTGTAATAATTATAATATCAGTGAACATCAGGCTGCCAATAAACTGAACCAATTAAAATAATGTGACAGCTGTGCATGTGAATTTTTATTTGTAATATTATACAATGATTGTAAACAACAATCATGCAACAATCTTTGCCAACTGATGATGATGATTAGTTATTATTGTGGTTGGTTTGCATATTGCCATATGTTGCGTATCATAAAAAAAACTCTATTGATTGATTGCAATTATCATGATACGTGATGTAGTCCAGGACAGATCTCCTACTGGAGCTCTCTCTCTGACAGACCGATCGTATCCCATAATGCCTCATCTGTGTGTGTGTTCGAGTGGCCTGCTCTGCTCTGTTCACATCAGTGCGATCCAATGCTTTTGCATGATTCAGACTCATAAGAAGGAGGTCTTTCTTGTTTTGTCACATTTACATTTTTCCAGTTTGTGCACTGTCCGGGGAATTCTCTCTTTCACTTTCTTCATAACTCTCTCAACATCTGACATTCCTCCCCTGATGTCATTCATCTCTCTCTTGCATAAAAAGACATCACTACATCAAACCCCAACACATTAAAGGAGCTTTAACCCCAGCTCAGATTCCCTTCCTCTTTTTGACATCCCAGACATTTGATGATCTCTTCTCTTCTTTACATTTGACACATAACCTCACCCTTGTTTCTAGTAACATTTGACACCGAACCAATGTAATCCAGTAACCAATCCAGCATTTAAAAACGATGATGGCTCTACAATACATTTTCAGGGGATTCTTCAGATCATGTTGTGTGTGTTTTGTTTTCTGATTATAACCTAAATTTTAACATGTAATACTAAAGGACCCAGGCACATTATACAAGGGGATAAAGATTAAATATTTGTGTGTTCATGTGAATGTAGTCTCGCTTAAGGCTATTTACAGCCTATATGCATTGAAAATATTTATCATAAAGCTTGTGGTTTTACTTAAATATATCCTGCATATTTCAGCATCAAGTGTGGCACTATTCTTAAACTTTTTTTTTAATCACATTTCAAATTAGATTTGATTTAAAAAAAACAAAACCAAAATTCCACAGAATCATTCAGCCCTACATTGATCTTCAATCTATTTTTGATGCTGTTTCAAAACAGAGCTCAGTTGCAAATCCAGTGATAGCTTCTTTAAAAGCACTCTTACTGATCTATAACCTTATAAACACAATCTTGTTTCCAGGCAGAAACCGTTCACTCCCTGACTCTGTCCAGTTGCATCAGATTCACCAACCAGATTACAGTACGTTCTGTCAGATCTAGAAAGTGTTAGCCATTTAAATATGCAGTTTGCATCAGACAGAAGTGAAGGGACTGTGGGCGGAGGTGAGGCGAGCCTGCCGATCAGGAAGTGGATGTTTTAAAGATGAAACGATAAATGTTACCTGTGCTGGCAAAATGAGTCACGATGAGCAGATTGTCAAAAATAAATTCAGTCAGAATAGTTTTTTTTGTGGTGTTTTGGACCAATCACAGAGGACTTTATTTTTACTAGAGATGTGAATCTTTACTAGACTCACGATTCGATTATGATTCAGAGGGAACTGTTTGATTCTAAAGCGATTCTCAATGCATCTTTTCCTACAATTATTTTCTTAACAATTAGTATTAATCATAATATCTTGAGTTATTTTATCGTTGTTATTAAAAATAAGAACAGAAATGCAAACAACAAATATAGAAGGAGACAAATTCAATGTATAGTACTTTCTTAAATTTGAATCTAAACAGTCAAGTAAGAAAAACAAACGAGTGATTCCCTCTTTTATTTAAATGTTTGATTAACATTGAGACTATATATATATTAATACCTACTGTAATGCGCAGATGTAATATAATATTACACATCAGATGTTAAACAATCGTTCACTTATTGCATGATCTTTTCAGAAATGTCAGACGCAAGTGCTTTGCTTCCAGCTGACAAATTCAACTTTTTAAAACAAAGAAGGTAGACTTCTTAGAAAGCGTATAAATAAAGATAGTTTTAGAGGTTTTGGAGCATTGGGATTGCTAGATGAGGGGATTTTTCACTTGTTTTCCTGTAGCTTGTAATTAGGCTTTGTGCATTCTGACTCATTTTGCCAGCATGCGTCACAGATGATGGTTTGAAAATGTCTTTTTTATCCATACAGTGAAAGTCAATGGGTGCCAATGTTGTTTGGACTTCATCAAATATCATCTTTTGTGTCCCTCTGAAAAAAGTAAAGCATAAAGGCTTTGGCATGGGTTATGAGCAAATAGTTTTTTTGGGGTGAACTTGGGTTTTCAGGGTTTTTAGGTTTGCCTGGCGCTCTCCGTCTGGAAGGGAAACACTAATAGTAACTCACAGTTAGTGTCTTAGATGCAGTAATTATTTCCTGTGGTGACAGATGCTCATATCCTGTGTTACAGGAAGTGATCTCATGGCACCTAACCGTCAAGTTTTGTTTATGATAGACGTGCGGTGCATTTTGGGTTGGTTCGTGGCTGCGCTGTCTTTTCAGCTATAGTGCAACATGACAAAGTGACAAGCAATAAAAGTCTAAACTGACCCCAACATGCTGCCAGTGTGGACCGACCGATTGCTCGGTCATCGTCTGATTCGAGAACAGCGTGAGGCATGAACTGAATTGAATAACAACAATTATTCAGTGATCAGATATCACTTTTGATGTCTGTTTTTACTGGTGGGTGCATACTGTCAGTTTGTGTTTTGTGACGCCAAACCCGAAGCACGAGCGATGATTCAGTGGCCAAGTTGTGCGTCGCTTTTACTTGCTGAGGTTTTCCTTCACAACATTTCATCGCTCAGTTTCCTCTTTCCTGCTTGTCTTTGCACACTATTCATCTTAAGGTTGTATAATCGTTCACCTTCTGTTTGCTAGAACACAGTTGGATTGAGTTCGTCATCGACAGGTTATCTCTGCAGTGATATTAAAGGAAGCATATCATGCAACATTTGCCACATGCTTTGGCCTCTTTATATCATAATTACGAGACCATGCAACAATTTATTAAAAAGTCCTGTATGCGTAGTAAGGGGTCTTGGCTGAGTGTCTGTGTGTGTGTGAATGAGTGAAAATAGTAGTGCTATTTTAGGTGAGCTACTTTTAAAGCCACAAATTTATGCAAATGAGTCCCGAATGCCCAGAGACTTTCAGGGCCTGATGACATCATCATCATCATCATGCTCTGCACTGCTCCTCCTTAAACACACACACACACACACACACACACATACACAAGATAACTCAATTGTAAGTTTTATAGTGTGTGTGTGCGTGAAAATAAAATGATCGCTAATGTTTTTCGAGATTATGACTGCGCTCGAGCTGTGCAGCTTTAATTCAGACTCTTTAGGGTCTAAATATTTAACAGTGTAAAAAGCTGGTGGTTTGCGTTTCGTGCCAGGGAAGTGGTAGCACGTGTGTGTGTGTGTGTGTGTGTGACTTCCGCATTAATCTCTCTGATTGGAAAATCCTGTTGGGTTTAGAACAGCTCTTCTTTGAATCTAGAGCGTGTGTGTGTGTGTGCGCACATCTGCATACGTTTCCAGGCGAAATGAGTGTGTATGTTTAATTTATTTTTGTATTTTATGTGATTTAAAGTGTAGAGTTGTAATGTCAGTATTTTGAGGTGTGTGGTTAAAGGGGGAGGAGGGAAGTGAGCATTTTTCTTGCTGATTTCCTGTGTGAGCTTGAAAGACAGAAACCGTTGTGCTCATATGTAGATGCAGGAGTGTGTGGGGTACATTCCTGTGTGTGTGTGTGTGTGTGTGTGTGTGAGAGAACAGATGCATTGAGTTGATTCATCTCCTGTGGTGATCAAATCAGCCAAATCCACACACAGACATGCAGACATGCAGAAATGCAGTATGTACCCTGTGCTTGTCTCAAATCATATTTTAGTTTTGGCTAAAACAGATGCATGAATAAAGCCTTAGTCAGTTTGAGACACAATGTAAGGTCAAGCTCATTTTCATCTTTTGACATGACTTCATGTCTTCTCTAGTGCTAGTCACTTAGTTAGTTAGTTCCCTATTTGAGAAATTGTAGTGCCCATGTCTAAAATGTTATGTTGTTTTTTTGTTTGGTTGGTTAGTTTGGACCTTTTATGATGCTACTAATAGTCCCTGTCTTAATTGTTTAAATGAAGCTGAATAGTCATCATGTTAAACAGATCACTTGTTAAATATCTTTGCAGAAAAGATCCATGAAATATGACTGCACCTATTGTACAAAATTATCTTAAACGTATCTTATTATCAATAATAATAAAAGAAAAATGCTTAAAGGTCAAGGCAATTCAAACTGATGAATGACTAAAAGTATAACACCAGTAGACTATTATTAACTATAGATAGGCTAAACGAAGAAAGTAACAGCAGCTCTCAGCCTGTCACCATTATGCACACATCATACTTATGGTAATAGTTCAATCACAGGTTTTGCATTTCACTGCACTGCTTTTCTATTATTTTTTAAATGTTATAATATGCATATTGTCTATTTCTGACATTTGGCAATAGTTTTATTCAAAAGTTGTTTTTCCCCACGCTAAAATGTTAATTTGTTGGGAAGTTCTGCTGTTACCTTAGTGCAAAAAAATGCAAGATAGCTGGTTAGTTAATTGGCCCATTGTGGGGACAATTCTATATAATCATCTATGTCTGAAATGTGAATTGGTTAGTTGTCTGCTCGTTGGGAATTGTGGTGCTACTTGCATGCTTTGTGTAGGTAGTTAGGAGATTAATCGTGATGCCACTGTAGTCTCCATGTTAGGGGATGTGCCTGAAGCCTAAATGCATTTGCAGAAAGGCACGGAAAACAACACGTTCTTTGAAGCCACTAAAGGGACATGGTTAGCCGCTTGCTAGCGGTGGACTGTTATATTATAGTACATGAAAGTTCACTTATCCACATACGCAGAGTAAGGAGAGATGACTGATAGGATAATGCCGAATGATTTGCAGATACTGAGCACCACGGCAAATATCTGATCTTGTAAAATGTGTGGTAGCGGCTAGTCTTGTCATGGTACCAAAATTTCAGTATTCGGTACCGATACCAGTGAAAATTCACGGTTCTTGGTACCTAAGCACAACACAAAAATATGCTAATATAAAAAAAAAAAATTGTGTTTAAAGTTTTTCTACAAGTAATATAATTATGAAAAACAGTAAACAAGTTTCACCCAAATTTAATTAGTCTTTTAATTAATAAAATTTAAACACATTTTATTTTTTGGTAAACAAAGGGGATTTGCTATTAAAATTATATGGAAGAAAAAATGGTGAAAAAATTATATAAAAATGGAAGAAATATTGTGTGGTTTATTTCTTTAAAAAAATACAGTTTTATAAAAAAAATTCAACAGTAGTAGCAGTATCACATACATTCTACTAAATAATAGTAATATTTCTAGCACAATGCTTTTATGTAAAAAAAAAAAAAAAAGGAAGTTATTTTGACGGGTTGCCGTGAATACCTTTAAATTGAAATTGGTTTTACTCAAACGAAATGGTAAAATGCTTGTGAAGTGACTCAGAGCAGTTCTGGTGATGTTGTTGATGTATTTATGTCCTCATTGAGATGGCAGATGCTGAAATTACTGCAAGCGTGACACGCTTCAGTCTATGTTTTAAACAAACCATTCATTCATTCATTCACACACACATAGACGCGCAGAACATACAGGAATCAGATTTCAACCAACTTTTACAGATACTGGTCCATATGGAGATTTGATTAATTTATGCCAACTTTGACAAATTCTGTGACTGTCCATATTAAAATGTAAGTTTCATTTTCATGGCTGGATTTTGAGATTCCGTCAACGTTTTCTGCTTCGCGGAAATCATAGCGCTGTATGCATCAAGAACCGGGTTGACCGGATCCTCGGTACCACCGGTACTTAAAGAAACCTAGTTTACAAGTGAGTGCTTTATTATTTGACGAATATTGTATCATGCACATTGTTTTGTAGGTGTACATGATGCGTTGATAATACTGGCGTGGTGTGTGGATGTCCAGCATTTGAACAGTTTTACTGCTGTGGACGCATCGTCATTTTAGAGTGACGTGAATATTCATAGTGAATCGTGTATTAGTGGATTACTTTTACTGATCAATGTAAGGAAATTTACTCTTAATTTAACCTACCCTCATCTAGCCTACTGTTGAAATTGTTGATCAGCTGTCATTGTCATTGAGAGCCTGTGTGTGGCATAATATGTGAACTATATGCATGTGTCTGTGTTAGCTGTTATAGAGATGTGTAAGATAGATGTGTAAGGGTATGTAGTTTACAGTTGCTTACTGAAGGCCTTGACTGAAACCCCACGGTATGCTACTACCAACCAGTACTACTGCTCCATAAAATAGAGTCCATGTTATCGTGAATTTCGAAAGTGAAATGAAAATGAGTGTGAATTAAAAAGCGGTTTCAATGCCCTTCATATTAGTAGCGGCTCCCTGATGCTCACAATTTATATACAGTATAATTACCCAGTGATATAATTGCTAAAGAAAATATAGTTTTTTTTTTTTTTATCATCCTGTCTCGTAGGCTATTTAGTTCCTTTAGGGGTTCTGTAGTACACTTATTTTTCTTTCCGAACACTGAATTGCGGGATGTGGTGGATTGCGGGGGGTATGGGGGGGGGGATCACGATGCTGGCTCAACATTGTGATGTCTGTTGGCCATCGGCGATGGACGATAACATCGTCTAGCGGCCCAACTCTAAGTAGTGGTCGACCGATATGTGTTTTTTTAGGGCCGATACCGATTATTACAGATCTAGTAGATCGATAACTAACTGATATTTTGAACTGATATATGTCAAATAGCGCATTTTAAAAATTACGTTATTTTATCAACAAATCTGTTTTTGAAAAAGATGATACCGATAATCATAAAAATGCTTAATATCGGCACCGATAATCGGTCAACCCCTACATAATGCCTACTGTATGTCTGAAATGCTAGGTCATTAATTAGTGTTTTTGTTGTCCCTTGTCGGAGTTTGTTGTGCCTCTTGCAGTGTATGTGTGCAGTTGTACATGTACCAGAACAACAATAGAGGCTGTTTGTGAATTATGAGATGTCAAGAGACTTGTCTCATGCTCTGTCCTGCAGTTCTCGCAGGCTGCTGTGAGTGTCACATTGTAGTTTGTACTCAACACCAGTGCATGATAAGTGTGTGTTTGGGTAGGCATGAGCTGTGTGTGAGTCAGTCTGTATGACTGGAATCAGTGTGCTGTGAAATGAATAACTCTGTTGCTGTAGGGAGATCGAACCGTCATAGAAAATAAAGATCAGTCCTGAGATGAACTGTGATTACACCAAACAACAATGTTGTTATGAAAAGATTCTGTTCTGTCCCCAATCCATGACTTCATGTTTATTGGAGCGGCGTGTCAACATATTTAACGCTTTTCCTGAAAACAAAATTAGATGAAAGATCAATAATGACAGTGTATTAACCCATTAACTATTTTTTGTCTTTTTCTATCATGCCAAAACAAACAACTCTTCCCCCTTTACAGGCCATGTGAGATTAGATTTTGTGAGAGAGTCTGATTCCCAAAGTCTTGGCTGTAACTCGATGTTTACTGCGTTCAATCCCACATATGTGTGACCTTGAGAGTTACAGAGATCTTCTTTCGTGTCATTTGATCCCATGATGCTGCACTGTTGCTATCTCTCCCATTGAAAGTATTGCATACTCTCGGTGAAAGGCTAAATGACATGTAGCCAAGTAACAAACTGTGACCTCATGCACGTTAACAGGTTTAATGTGTCAGACAAGTGGACTTTGGTAATTCACAATTTTATTGCCTTGTATTGCATTTTATCATGTGCTATTTTAACAACCAGTTAACTATGCAGGAACTCTTTGTGCTTTACAAATCACTTATAAAGCTTTCTGTTGTGGCTTTAACATCCTCGCACCTTGTCGTTTTTTTTCAAATCATAAATCAAATTTGTCATTTTTATCCATTTTAAGAAATAATGCACTATCCAGTAAATATTAATTTTATCAAATATTTGTTGTTATATTTATAATTTGTGTGTGTGTATGTGTCTTCCATTTTTAAAAAGGTATTTAAACTTAATTACACTTAATTTTAAGTACCTATTCTTACTATTATTGTCTAGTTGCTTATTAGCATTTACATTACATATTGGCATTTTATTAAAGCGCATATTCTGCATGACCATATTTTTGACGCCTTAATCCTACCCCGTACCTAAACAAAAAACTATCTTACTAACTATTAATAAGCAAGCAAATTTGGAGTTTATTGAGGGAAAACTCTTAGTTAATAGTGAACATGGGTTCCTTTATCTGAAGTGTTACCGAATACTGACATTTCTGAAACTTTGTTGATTTGAAAACCGGTTCCAGTTTTGCATCTGGAGTGCAGTTTTGGACGTTAAAATCAATCAATAAATCATTGCTGTTGATGCTGAAAGTGAACTGCAGACTTTGGCTAGTCTTCCTCTGTGTATTCAGTCAATCGGGCAAATGAACCACCAGAATATCAGATTGGATATCAGTTGACACCTGAAGGGAGGCCAGAGGCAGAGTCAGTGTCTGTGTTTTGGGACCAGAGATGCTCTGATTTACATTGACGTGATATTGACGATGCTGCAATGTCACGAAAAAAAAGTGAAAGTTAATATGAAAGTTGGATCAAAACGAGGACTGAAAATGTCTGGTTGTTTATCCTCTTTGATCATTCGTTTGATCCCTCATTTGTCTCGATGTGCTTTAGAAGCATATCTACCACTACTATTCTTTTTCTTGTGGAAGCGCTATAAACTAAACGTATGTGATGGACCACAAAACCAGTCATAAGGGTCAGTGTTTTAAAATTGAGATTGCTTCATCTGAAAGCTAAATAAATCATCTTTCCATTGTTGTATGATTTGTTAGGAGGAAAATACTTGGCCGAGAGATAACTATTTGAAAATCTGGAATCTGAGGGTGCAAAAAAAAAAAAAAAAAAAAATCTAAATATTGAGAAATCACCTTTCAAAAATCGAAGTGGTCCAAGTTCTTAAAATCCAGTTTTGATATAGTAGGAAATTTGCTAAATATCTTCATGGAACATGATCTGTAATTAATATCCTAATGATTTTTGGCGTAAAAAAAAAAAATTAAAACAGAAACATGGAATTTAAAAAAAAAATAAAAAAAATGAAATTTGGGGAAAAAATAAAACCGGTGATTCCCTTAGATCACGTCTTTTGATAATTCAACTACGTGATTATTAATTGCGTGAACGATTTCGGCCATTTGTCGTGATTTCGCAAAATCTGTCAGCAAGTGAAGAATCAGGCTAAAATCATGCAGTGTGAATTCAGAATCACCCATGTTCCTCATCAGCTCAACCGTACTGAATACCAACAGTCTTCTGCATCCCTGTGCCTGTGACCTATATTACATGAAGAGGATTAATTCACCTTCTCTCCTCTCATCTGTTTGGGTTTGTGCAGTTGTGTTATGCAGATGCTGCTCAGCCTTTTTTCAGCATGACTCTAAATGAATGGGTAACACTTTAGAATAAGGTTCCATTAGTTAATGTTAGTTAACTACTTTCGTTAACATGAACTAAGCAAGAACAATCCTTCTACAGCATTTATAAATCTTAGTTCATGTTAATTTCAACATTTACTAATGCATTATTTAAATCAAAAGTTGTGCTTGTTAACATTAGTTAATGCACTGTGAATTACCATGAACTAACAATGAATAACTGTATTTTCATTAACTAACATTAAGAAAGATGAATAAATACAGTAATAAATGTATTATTCATTGTTTGTTCATGTTAATTAATACATTAACTAACATTAACTAATGGAACCTTATTCTAAAGTGTTACCAATGAATGCGTTAAGTGCTGTTTAATGATGGCTTTCTTGTGAAGCGAGATGAAAGTGGGACAGGAAGGAAGGGCATATGCACTTGTGCGTTTGTACTGTTATGCAGCGTAGTAGACTGGCATAAAAATTGTACAATCTGTTGTCGAATTCCCTTCGCTGGGAATCCGAACTGGTTAATTCTGAAGCCGGCGGAGGGTAATGGAAACTGAAGCGCTATCAGTGATCTGCTCTGTCGAATGCAGGCCTGGCTCAGTGCTCCGGCACACATTCCCAATGCATACTTAATTTAGCTTTTAGTTCCCATGGTTGGGGAAAACCTGGAAATTTAAAATTTAATACAAAAAAATCTGTTTGGCTGCTTTTATTTGTTAAAATAAAATAAGTGACAGTTTAAAAAATTGCAGGTGGTGTAATATATTTTAAAATGTAATTTATTCCTGTGACAGCAAAGCTGAATTTTCAGTAGCCATTGTTCCAGTTTTTTTTAAGAATTTTTTTTTCATCATTCTCTGATAAATAGAAAGTTCTAAAGAACAGTGTTTATTTGAAATAGAATTATTTTGCAACATTGTAAATGTCTTTAGTGTCACATTTGATCAATTAAAAGGTCCCGACCCCAAACTTTGACAAGATAAATGTCAATTAATTGTTTGTTTGTTGTTGTTTTTTTAAAAGAAACCGCAATCCTTGTCTATTATAGTGTACTATTAATGAAAAGAAATGCATGTGTTCTTCTCTGGTTAGTCAAGCATTAAACCCTTTATTTTCTCTTGCATGTTGTTCAAATTGTTATCTTATCTCTCGGGACATGAAGCAGCGCCCCGGGGGCCCAAACTACACTGACTCACACATCTGCTTAAACTAGAGTGTTCTTCTGCGGAGATAACCGTAGCACACAGGCCAATCTCAATGCAGATACACTGGCCGTCTGCATGCACATAATCACTCATTAAAATGGCTTTTGGGTCAAAATAACATATAAATTGAGCTGCAGATCATTAGCAGTACAAGTAAATAATAATAAAAAAATTAAACTAGTGTTAAGCGATGTAAATAATATTTTTATTGTAACATAATGTAAATAATACAGGCCTATAATGTATATGTGTGTGTGTTCGCATGTATAGTTTTGGGTTAAGAAGATTATTTTTATTATTATTAAGAAATTGATGATGCTTATTCGGCAAAGTTGCTTTAATTTGATCAAGTGACTGAAAAGACATTTATAATGCTACAAAATATATTTCTCATATAATTATTTTTTCACATAAAAAAAAAAAAAACATTAATAAATAATTTTTCTTTAGCACCAAAATCGTATTTTCTAAAGTGACACTAAACTTAAATGTTGATCTTCACGCCTCTTTGGACCGAAATCTTGCTCTAAATGTCAAATAAACCTCCGCCTGATGTTTAGACCCACTTTAACATTTTAGTTGTACTCTGTTACTGTCTCTGACCTTCAGTACTTCCCCAGGTGCAATCTGTGCAGCCTCCTACAGACTTCCTTTTGTGATTATTTGTAAAGCTTTTCATAGTAAAGCGTGAATCATTCTGCAAACTTCTACAATTTCTCTTTATTCATGTATTTATGCCACCCAGTATTTTTATTTTTTATTTTTTTTTTTTTGTGATCCAGAAGTCTTAAGCAAGCAGTAGAGCACCAGTCCATCTACATCAGTCTCTTAGTTTAAAGGTCTCTCTCTCCTCCTCTCTCATTTCCTCTCGCTGCATGAAGGAGAAATGTTACAGCGTTTGAGGGATGTTACTCTAAATAGAGTCGTCTATGTGGAGAAGCAGCAGATCTTACTGAATTAAAGCAGTCGGGCAGGAGAAGCCAGCTCTTTCTAGTCTTGGCCTGCTCTAGATCTCTCTCTCTCTCTCTCTCTCATTCTATAACCCCAACAGGGTCAGTTGTGAGCATCACTGTCTGCTGAGTCACACAAACAGCAGAGAGAGAGAGAGGGCGAGCGAGTGAGGATGTGAACATGAGGGGAAATGTAAAGGAGGTTGTTTTTTTGACCCTCTTTCTCTCTATTCCTCCTCTTCCTCTCCGCTCATGTTTTCCTCCTCTTTTGTTATGCATTCCTCTGTTTCTCAATGATGAGCTGCCTGAGGTGCCACACTGAGCTGTTGGGAATCAATTACACTTTTCATTTAGGTTTAAAGAAGCATAGTTATTTTCTAGCGTTTTATTTTACCCCCCCAGAAATCTTCTTGCAATGCAAAAAAAAAAAAAAAAAAAAAAAAAAAGAAAATCTGTAATTTAGTTTATTTTACATCCTTTGACCGATTCTTACAAATAAAGGGATAGTTTATGAAAATATGAAAATTGAGTAAACTGTTGTTGTTGTTGTTATTAATCTGGTTTCTGTTGAGTCCAGCAACTGGATAGTTCAAAAGTAATGTTTTTATTTTTATTTTTTAGCAATGCTTCAAATTGGCTTCATCTACAGATGTTTTTAGATATTAATTTAATCAATTATAGTTGATTTAGTCATTCAGACAAACTAAGTCGATTTTGAAACTATGCAGTTTTGCACATCCAGTTTTTACATTTAAAGTGTTCCGTTTTTAAGATTTAATTAATGATTAGCTTCTTCACACGCTCCAGTTTGGGAAACCGTGTAGATCAACTCATCCATTGATTTCAAAAGAGCAATGAAAACGCTGTTTGTTTTCAGTAATATTCACCATTTAAATAGATGCAGGATTTGATGTAGTTGACTGCTGTTGTGTTTTGAATTTTGCTCATGTGTAGGTTATTCTTTTATTTGTGTCTGTAGCGTTAGGAAATGCTCATTTCTGGCACTAATGATCATGTGACTGTTATTAATTCGTCTGTGGTGATGAATGGGTGCCGCTGATGACTGCAAAGCTCATGTTTGTGCTGATTGAAGAGTTTGACTTAATGACGTAAGAACTGATCTGTGTGCTGCTCACAAGTCATATCAAAGATCTTCGTCTCTTCTCACACAGTCATCAGAGAAATTAAAAAACATTGGCCTCTCTCATATGCCATACACATACACACAGCATCACAACTTTTGACTTTTCATTTGACTCTAAAATCATTATATTGTTTCAATTCTTAACCTTTAAATTTGAAAAGCATGTATATAGGCATTACCACATATAAACCATTTCCCTCCACAAATTACTAGTGTCATGTAGGGTTGCAAAGGGGTGGAAAATGTCTAATAAATCCATGGAATATTCAAGAAAAAAAAAAATCTGGATAGTTTCCAAAATTTCTGGAATTTTTCCGAAATTTGCTGGAAATTTTCCACCTTTTTGCAACCCTAGTCATACATAGTTTCATGCTGTGATGTAAAACTGGACTGGATTTCACATGTTTTCCAAGGTTTCTCCGTATGAGGGAGGCCTGTGGTTTAGAAGGACAGGACGAATGTGGACACCAACATGTCAAACGTATGTTTTATTCAGAGGTTTGATGCACTGCATACACACACATGCATTCACAGATACACTAGTAATGTTGATACCTTTCCACTGGGACCTGATGGCACAAGGAGCATTATATAGAGGAAAAGTCAGAGTCTAATGAATTCTCTCTCCTCGTTTCTACCCTCCATTAATCTGAAATAAACCTGCTGGCTAATCTCTCAACCTTAACACAAAGCAGCCATAGATTCACAGTTATTCTTCCCAAATAGATGTGGTTGTTGTTATTAGACTGACTCTCACATCTTGCAACCTGTTGGTTCTGCGTTGCATCATCAAGCAGGACTCCGGCTCTGGTTGCTGGAATCTTATTGGTTGCAGATGTCTGGATCTCAGCCTATGAGGGACAAGGAAAATGCTGTCGTATTCTGAGTCGTCGTTTGAAGCGAAGAAGGTAGAAGACGGCAACTCTGTGCACGAGTTGAAAAGTGACAGAAACAGAAAAAGGGAGAGATAAACAGACATGATGCAACCAGAAGACATTGTTCTGCCTGTTGCTGGTGGAACAGGTCAACCAATCGCTTTTGGCCTTTGCTAAATGATAGATGTTATTTTGGAAAATGTTTAGGGTTCGTGCAAATTGTGAAGGTTTATCACCAACGTCTAAATTAGAGAAATTGAAGAATACAGAAGGATGTAACCTTACACTGAAAGTGTGTTTAAGTGATTCTATCACGTGAGTTTCAAGGTGAAATGGATGTTGTTGCATCAAAGTGTAATATATAATGAAAAAACCTTTGTGAGGACTTAGTTGTGTCCATTGGTTGCTGATTTGAGTTTAGGATGTGGGTGTTACGTACATTAATGAATGCATGTTTGCAGATGAAGGTGGGGTTTAAGTATGGATGATGTCACTCTTCACTGGAAGGTCAAAAAAATGTAAAAGATATACATGGTAATTTGTTTGCAATACTATCTGTAACATGCATTTAGAAAATAGATGGGAATTCTGTGAATGTATAAATTTGCTGAAATTGCATGCCATATAATATAACAATGTGTGTTCAGATTCAATTAATTTGATTTATATAGTCAGTCAAAAAAGAATTTATATAGGAATGCATTTTATTTATATAGTGAATGTCATAAATTTAGATGGCAGACACTTTGACGCACTTTATTTGCTCGCGATCAACAGCAGACGTCTGATCTGATGCATTGTGGGAAATTGCGTTGTATTGCATTTCTTTTGCCTAATAAAAATGTATCCAAGCACATTTTGAAAATGTAAATGACGTTTGAAATGCGCTTCAGTGGAAACCCATCTACTGTTTTGAACATTTTAATGTGTTTTACTCCATTGACTTGATTTCTACAAACTATGGGTGGAGTCAGATTTCTTATTAGTGATTATTGCGAGCATGTCACTAATGCTTATATTAAACCCAGCACAGGGATAATTGACCTTAAATTAAAAACTCGGACATCATTTACTCACCTTCACATTATTTCAAACCTGCATGACTTTGTGTATTCATACAATATTTTGAAGAACGTTGGGATTCAAGCAACAGTGAGACGTTTCTCAAAATATCTTATGTTCTGTAATGACACAAGGGTGAATAAATACAGAAATGATACAATTTTTTAAATGTTGTTTTATATGTCCTGTTATGCAAGGGTTGAATGAAGCTGGACTGTAAACACATGTAGTGGTCATAAAACAAGACCGAATTGCTGCTTTTTGTTTTTTTCTTCATGTAACTTCGGCTGATTTGTGTCAACTCATGTTCCTTTAAAATCCCAAACTGTACAGCAACGTCTTCACTAACTCTAAATGAAATTATCTTAAATGATCTGGAGCGAATGGGTTTTATGAGTGCATTGTGCAGAAATGGATATATATTTGTTAGATGACTGTGAACTCTTATTAACCTTTATGCCAGTCACAATCAGAAGCGGCTTTACCTGTGTCCGGTTGAGACTTCTGTTACCCGCAGTCTATTTATCTTCATTCAGTAATTGAATAGTGAAGATTTCATTTATTTGGTCAGTGGACTAAAGGACCTCACTTACGCTTATGAAACTGAATCGTGTGTTTCATGGTTTAGGATCAAGTGTCCAGTGCGTTTGCTCGTGGCACTGGTGGTGTAGTGGTTTTAGATCAGACCGTAAGGTTGTAGGTTTAGTTTACTGCATGCTGGAGCAAGATGTTGTTTGCAGCTGTTTTCACACTAGGTTTGACTTGCAATATGGATTTTCATTTACAGTATGCTACCCTCTCCCAGGATTGAGAAAGGCTTGCAATGAAAAAATTAAATTAAATTAAAGCACTGCAATTTAAAGTTGGCATGAAATCAAAAATGACCTTATTTATATAAATGCTTCTTGGCTTATTGTGCACAATTTATCATTGCAACTTATTAAAGAAAAAACTGTTTTTTCATAACATTTCATCAGTCATTGTTTTATTTTGCTTTGCTTCTTAAACCTATTTTTTCTTCCTGATTTCACAAACATTTTAGGTTGATATAAATAATTTATTTGCAAGTGTTGTTGTTGTAGTTGACATCCCCCCCCCCATACTACTACAAACATTTGGCTGCATTCTACTATTCAACAACCTTTTTTTTTTTTTTTGCAATTCTGTTTATATTTGCTTTTTCTTTTTTCTTTTTTATATCATATTTTTAATGTGTGTGTTGGTCTCTCTCTGTATTGGATACCCAGTACTCTCAGCAGCTTTTGTTCCTGGGTCTGGGTCAGATGTCTGCAGTGTTACATGCAGGCGGCCGCTGTATTTGTGTGTGCACATGATGATCAATGCTGGCACACGCTGAGCCGTCGTCCCATGATGCCTAACCAAACTACCCCCAGTGCTAACACATTTGTGTCACACCAGTTTACCATCACAAACACGTGTGCATGCTCAAGCATGCTGAGAACAACACTGTGTAGACTTTGTGGATGGGAGAGACCTGTACTCAGCATAAAAGTATCTAATCATTTTACACTCACTAGTATCTGTGGGTATGTGAGGGTCATGTATGTGCATGAGAAAATATATTATTCCTGGTGCAACAGCATTGTGGAGATATTTATTTATTTATTTTAGTTGTTGTTATTTCTTTCTTTTACTTGTTTTTGTATTTGCTTATTTACATATTGTATTTTATTTTATATATTTTTTTATATTTACTACTATTATTTCCACCTATTTATTCATTATTTTATTGTATTTATTATAATTAAAAAAATAATAAATAATTATTATAATTATAATTAATACATTTAATTATTATTAAAAAAATAAAAAAAATATATATATTTTTTTTTTTTTTTTTTTTTTTATAAAGTTTTTTGCATTTGAGCAGGATGCTTGCTTTATTAAAATGTTTAATTTAAAGCACAATATATAGTTTTGTCATTATTTACTAAAGGAAGTTTTCTCACGAATATGCTGGTCCCTCAATATTGTGCCAATAGATCAGGGCAGAGACGCTAAAGCTCCAAAATGAATAAAACAAACAAAAAACATACTGTACCATAAATCTAGTCCACTTGACTTGTATGCTTATATTTTATATTAAAATGTCTTTTATCACTCAATTTATTTATTTTTTTTATAGAATTTCTGAAGACTTGGGAAGTGTTCCATTAAGTCATTACTTAAATTCTGAAACAAAAACGGTTTAAAATTTCAGATTTTTTTTCTTCCTCCAAATAAGAACAAGTGAAACTGGTTTGAGGTGAGGGTGAGTGAAGGATGACAGAACTTTCACTTTGGGGTTTACTCATCTTTGAAGTCTCTTGTCTGCTGATGACCCTCTCTCGGTCCGTCTTTAATGCGCTGCGTTCTGTCCGCAGGCTGAGCAGGTCAATGCCGGGCCTGCTGAATGAAGTCGAGCAGAAGCACGTGGACATCAGAGGTTCTGTCTAACTCATGATGCCGTCGTCCACGCAGAAGGGAGGACTGAAGGACCCAGAGACGGCCAATCTCTTCTTTAAAGATGACCCGGAGGAAGTCTTCTGCGACCTGCACGAGATCGGTCATGGGAGCTTCGGAGCGGTGTACTTTGTGAGTACTCATAACTTACAGTACGTCATGCACTGGGGCATGAATGATTAACAGAGTTACATTTTCACAGTTTTTGAGTTGTATTTACAGTGTTTTATGGTTGCTTTTTTTGTTAGGTTTAGTGTTCTGGAGTTCATTTTTTTTTTTACTCAAAATGACCCATTCATACTCGAACAATATCCACTTATTGTTATCATCATTGTGTATTGTTTACTTATAATCAATGTTTCTTTGTTCATTTGGGTAGTGTAACTACATTGAGTAGACATATTATCTTAAAACCAGGATTAGAAGCTGTTTGCATGCTTGCTTACTAGTTTGTAAGTGATAACACATGCTTTAAAAACATGATTTTATTCTCTTTTTTTCAGTGCTACATGAGTTAACATTAAAAATCAAGTAGAATATACTCCAAAAAAAAAAAAAAAACTGACCATGTTAAATTAATTAATTTCCTTTGCTAATTTGAAGTATGAACAGGTTGTGCATCAGTGAAAACAACTTTAGCACTGATCATGTTAATGGAGTCTCTTCTGCCAATCAAAAATCAGAAAAAAAAACACTAATATTGTGAAATATTATTACAATTTCTAATATTGGTTTACTATTTTAATATAAATTAAAATATAATTTATATCAGTGACACGGCACTGTATTTTCAGCATCATTACTCCACTCTTCAGTGTCACGTGATTATTGATGATTTATTATCAGTGTTGAAACTGTTGTGCTGCTTAATTTTTTTTGGAACCTGTGACTCTTTTTTTTTTTTTCTTTGATGAATGAAAATGAAAAAAAAAAGAAATTATTCAACTGATAACAAATAAATGTTTCTTGAGCAGCGAATCTTTACATCAGAATGATTTCTGAAGATCATGTGACACTGAAGACTGCAGGAATGATGCTGAAAATACAGCTTCGATCGCAGAAATATATTACATATTAAAGTATATTAATATAGAAACTTTTATTTTAAATTGCAATAATATTTCACATTTATTTTTGTTTTCATATATTTCTGATCAAATATATACACCCTTGATGAGCGGAAGAAACTTTTTAAAAACATTAAAAATCTAGATAAAGCTGGAGTAGTATTTTTCTCTTTCCAAGTTCTGTAGAAGACGAAAGGCACATGGAGACGTCAGAGACCAGAAAAGCTTTTAATACCTAAACTTTTTCTCTTATTCTCCCCGTCAGTCAGTACTTATCTATAGTTCAACTTGGAGAACATCGTTTAGTTTTGGAAACGGCTCCTAAGTGCGGCGGTTCTGTCAAATCCTCATGACAAGTTCTTGTGCATTTCTTATTCTGGGCGCTAATAGCATAAAGCCTTTGATTCCAAATCTGTTGCAAGACTGGAATCCACCGTGCAAATCCCACCCTTCTCTCTCTCTATCGGTCTTTTTTTCTCAAACGCTTGTTCGCTTGTATACAGACTCTCCATCCAGATGTAGATCTGGACTCAAAGGGAAAGAATAGCTAGGAGATGCTGCTTAAAGACAGATGTTCATTCGGTGTAAATGTGAGGGCCAGCTGTCCTCATGACGTTACTGACGTCTGCCACACACACTTCTGTCAACAAATATACAATCACGTCTCATCCTACACTGCTGTTCACATGTTTAGATTGATATTGATATGTTAAACTGATGCTGTTATTCAGGAAACTAAAAAAAAAAAAAAAATATATATATATATATATATATATATATATATATATATATATATATATATATATATATATATATATATATATATATATATATATATATATATTTTAAACTCTTATCAAAGAGTCTTGAATTGTTTCCAAAATAATATTAAGCGTCATAGTTTTTTGTAACTGATAAATGTCAGAAATATATATTTTTTTTACCACCAAATCATCATATTTTCATGATTCCTGAAGATCATGTGATACTGACGACTGGAGGAATGATGCTGAAAATCCAGCTGTGCATCACAAAAATAAATTACTTTATTTTGTATTTATTATAGTTAACAATTTTTCATTTCAACTGTCTTTTTTTTTTTTTTTTAAGACAGAAGATGCTAACCCTGGACATTGAATTGCAAAGTTTAATGTGTAATTTGCATCTAAATGCATGATTCTGTACATTTCAGCCATAGTCACCACTAATAACCTAGTACTCCTAAATATAATGTAGAAACGTTTGCACACTTTGCTGCTTTGCAATGATTTGTATTGTGAAAAGCGCTATAGAAATGAACTTGAATTAAAAAATGAAAAAAAGACTGTGTACGTTAGCATATCAATATTACCAATATTGTCTTTTTTTTACAATTTCAATATTGGTTAAATTAGGATGATAATGGAAACTGATAATACTGAGGCTTAATTTTTTATGCAAGTTGCATGAAGTACTAAAAAGCTTTTTGTTGTACCTTTTGGATAAAAGTGGCAAATGCCCAAAATAGTATAATGAATTGTTTTGCTTCGCTGCAGGCCCGAAACTCCTTTTCCAACGAGGTGGTGGCCATTAAGAAGATGTCCTACAACGGCAAGCAGACCACCGAGGTGAGAGACAAACTCGAGTCTTGAACGTGTTGCTGTTTTAGCCTCCAGATAAAGCAGTTCTGTATTCCTTGAACTCGTGTGAATGATTGAATCAAAGCATTTATAGCTGCAGTAACCATTTGTTTAACAATATCGTTTAAATTTGTGTTTTAAAATTGTGTCTGTGTGTTTCTTTGGGTTCAGAAATGGCAGGACATCATTAAAGAGGTGAAGTTTTTGGAACAGTTGCGACACCCAAACACCATCGAATATAAAGGCTGCTACTTGAAGGACAACACAGCATGGGTTAGTGCTGCCGCTAACAAAAAACAATCATTATTTACTATACACTGAATTATATATATTTATAAATGACAAAATATTTCTTTCCATCTCCTTTTTCTTTACGTATATTTAGCTTTTTATTCTTGTCATTAAAACAGTGTGTACATACTGGATATTATACATTACAACTGTAAATTATTATTACTATTATTACTTGTTTATACAAACGTTTTCTGCAAACATGCATATTTCCCATCTATCTGCCTGTCTCTGTCTATCTATCTATCTTTAAACTTTACAACTGCTTTAAACTTCAAACTAGTTGAAACTGAAAACCTTCAAACTTAAAGCTTTTAAAAATACTTTTTAAAAAAATTTGCGTGGCTTTTTCAAGCCAACCTAAAGGTTTGTCTACACCTTTTTTTCATCTAGTTATTATTATTACTTGTTTCAAAGTTTCTCTTCTCACATGCATCGGAAGGCTGGGGAGTTGTCCGCATGTTTGTCCTTGTTTTTTGGTGTATTTCTTTTGTCTTCTGTTATGTCTCATTTCATTAAAAAAAAATAAGAAGCAGAAGAAAAAAAGAGAGGGATATATATATATATATATATATATATATACAGTAATGCATTTGTGAACCGAGGGAACGACCGTAACAACTCCTTAGTGTACAGTACATTGAATTAATTCCCAGAATTCCCTGGGGCAGCCATGCCTCCTTTTCACAATTCATCTGCTTTTTTTTTATTGATTTTTTTTTTTTTTTTCAGCTTGTGATGGAGTATTGTCTCGGCTCTGCTTCAGACTTGTTAGAGGGTGAGTTCACACTTGAAATGCACACTACACACTCTCAAGTATGCAAGTAGAGTGCAGACACACACACACACACACACACAGAGGATCAGTCATAGTTAGAGCTGTCATGTGTTTGAAGGCCTTTATTATCCACATCTCAGATGCATGATAAAGCCTGTTGTGTTTTATTCCATGTATGCCATCGCGTTCATGTTTTTGTTTCCTTCAGATGTTGGCAACATGAACAGCTTTAATGATAGACTGTTGATTTCAATTATCGCTCCATATATATATGTGTGTGTGTGTGTGTGTGTGTGTGTGTGTGTGTGTGTGTGTGTGTGTGTGTGTGTGTGTGTGTGTGTGTGTGTGTGAAAGAGGAATTTAGAATCTCTAGTTTAACTGCCGTAATGTCATGGTAATTCAGTCGGCATGGGTTTAATTCAAGGCCATGTTCTAATCGTTCTCGGTCCTGGTCTACATGAGGATCAGGTGTAGTGTCCGTCCACTAAGCATCGCATGACTCTTTTTGAAACTTTTGCTTTTTCTTTGTTCTTTTTTTTTTAGCACCATCATAACAAAACCACCAAATGTTCCCATGCTGTTTGGCACATGTTAAGATGTCATTAAGCATGCTGCTTTTATTTTCCAGTTCACAAGAAACCCCTCCAAGAGGTTGAAATTGCTGCCATTACCCATGGTGCCTTGCTAGGACTGGCTTACCTACATTCCCATAACATGATCCACAGGTGAGCCACCGTCTGAATGATTTCTGTTTACACAATGTTAGCTTCCTCTGTGTGTGTGTGTGTGTGTGTGTGTGTGTGTGTGTGTGTGTAAATGACAGATAAGTCTTTATCTGACAATCTGTTTATAAAGCAAACTTGGGTCATATGTGCTTTTATGCTTACCATAAAGCAGTGCTATTTTTGTTCCCCTTACCTTTGTTTACAGTGACTGTATATACTTTGCAATTTAGTTTTATTTAGTTTTTGTTTTTTTTTCCCACAAGCATCGACTGTCTAGAATGATTAGAAATGGATTGCATTAATTTTATTTTTATTTCAAGCGTGTACTCTTCAGATTTTAAAGCAACAAATCCTGATGATTAAAGTAAAGTACTAATCTATGACAAATCTGCATAACGTTTATTCAGCATGCTTTAACTGCTTCACAACACGAGTGTTGAGTTCTTTTGTGTTTTATTAGCTTCTATTATTTAAATAGAATTTGCCATTCATAATTTTGTTTTAAATTCCTCCATCAGATCTCAAACCTGTACTAAACATGTATAAAATGGCAAATGAAATGCGACAACTATGTCGATACTAAGTTAAATGAAGTCGATCCAATTATAAATTATTTTTGTTGGTCATTTTAGACTTATTTTTTAATTAAAAGGTGGTTGGAATGCACTGCTTTAAATGCCACTCTAAAGATTTTATTTTTATTTTTATGTTTATTAATCTGAAGCTTTATCAGATATTGAAATGTAAAATCTTATAAAGTGCTTGTGATATTGATGTGAGTTTGTTGTTTTTATTTCTACTGTGTTACTACTATCTGTTTTGTTTTAAATACATTGATCTTGGCATAAAAATAGCCATAGATGCTGTTATGGCGATAATATAAACAAACAAATAAATAAATCCTTATTTTTCCTATTAAATATATTATATTTATATAAAATATAAATATATTATATTTTTTATATTAAATATCAAAGTCTACTCTGAATATCAAAAGAGCTATTTATTTATATATTTTTTATTTTTCTTCTTCAGATTTATAGTGTGTACTCTTTTGTATCAGGGTTTAAAGTACTGAACTATTATAGTTGAAGGACCAATCCATGGCTCATATATTTCATGATTGCATATGGTTTATTGAGCGTGCTTTATTCAACTGCTTTACAGCATGTGAGTTTTATGTTTTATTAGCTTCCAGTAACAAAGCGCTATTTTTACTTTCATTTTCTCTTTTTATTTTATTTATTTCTATATCTTTTAACCCGAGACACCCTTTCATTGCATAACATGGTGATATGATACTACAGTGAGTCTATATACTGTCTTTTTTTAGAGACGTGAAGGCTGGTAATATCCTGCTGACGGAACCCGGTCAGGTCAAACTGGCTGATTTCGGCTCCGCTTCCATCGCCTCTCCTGCCAACTCCTTTGTGGGAACCCCATACTGGTCAGTTTCACCGACACTGATGTTCAGGAAGATGATGCATCCTGATGCTCCAGGGTTAATTAGAGAGTTGTGTGTGTTTCTACCACAGGATGGCTCCAGAAGTGATTTTAGCTATGGATGAGGGTCAGTATGAGGGGAAAGTGGACATCTGGTCTCTGGGGATCACTTGCATAGAGCTGGGTGAGGGTCTTTAATTTTGTTTCTTTATTTTAATGTTCTGAGCCAATGTGTCCACTGCGATAAACAGAAGTGTAGAAGCTGTTGTGTGTTGTGACCTTTGAGGTGTGGTCACATGTGCTGTTGCTCTTTCATGGGCGGATTCCATTCATTTCAATGGAACCATCAGTTCCAATAAAGAACCTTTATTTTTAAAGTGTGCTTCTGCTAATATTGCATGCTATACGAGGTGTACTGGGATTTAGTTTGAAATAACTCTGCTGATTAGCATATGCATGTATATTTATTCTCAATCCATGCAATGTGTCACAAATTTCCTGTTTGAGAATTTCAGCACATTTGATGATTTCTTCCACCTCGGCTGTTTTCCAGCTGAACGCAAGCCTCCTCTCTTCAACATGAACGCAATGAGTGCCTTATACCACATCGCCCAAAACGACTCTCCCACCTTACAGTCCAATGAGTGGTGAGTGTCCTTCCACAGTTAGAAACAGAAGAGATATGCATATAATACTCCTACACATCAAACATGTATATACTCTCTCAACCACACTCTCCTCTCACACTTGAACACACGTCAGTTCTTTACAATTCCTGATCTTGTGCATTGTTGCACAAGCAGACTTTCAGTACCCTTCAACTCTCTGACATGCATTGAAATCAAAGCCTGCTGGTCTTTAAAGCAGCGTTGAGCCAATGTTATTGTTTTCACATTTTTTTATATGGAGGAGATATGGTTTTTACCCAACACACACACACACACACACACACACACACACACACACACACACACACACACACACACACAATTTAAACTACCTTTCACAGGTTAAAGGTGTCTCTTGTGTTCATTTAGGCTTTAAAAAAAATGTGAGAGATTATTACAAATTAAAATAGCATTTTTCTGTTTCAGTAGACTTTAAAATGTAATTTAATCCTGTGATGCAAAACTGAATTTTCAGCGGACTGGAACAGAAACAGAAATTAAATCAAAAGTTATAGTTCTGAACAGAATTTGGAAAGTTTGAAATGGCCATTAACCGGTAAATAAAATTAGTAAAAATGTGTTTTCTTTACTAAGAAAGTGGCAAGATGAAATACAACTATGTTCTGTTTCAAACTTTCACATAGCATCTTTAGGTTATAATAAAATAAAAAGTTCAAATTCCAGGTTTTGATTTTCAGAGATTTATTATAAAATATTATAATTTTTTTTTCCCCCAAAATGCAATAAATCCGTAAAACGTTATTCATTTTTTATTTTTTTAATGCAATTTTAACACTGTTACATTCATGGGAAGAAGAAAGCGGGAACTGGCGAACATTTAAATAAAACATTAATATCAAAATAAACATGCTATAAATTAATTATAGCAATAAAATAGAATTTCATTATGAGCCATAACATTAACAACATAACATTAGAGCACATAAATTCTACTTCCAAAAGTGCATTAATCTTTACCATGTTACATTAATTGAGTTGAGTAATGTGTTGTATTAACAAAAACATAAATGGCATTAATAAAAATCGAATGCGATTTTATCTAATAAACGCGAAAGAGCATAGTTTGTCAGTGATCTATGTCTTTGTGTGTTAAATGCATCTGAATAGTTTCCATCTGAAAGGACGTGATGGAGATTTACCAGTGTTATTATACACAGAAACTGCTTAACTGACGAGATGTGCATGACAATCACATGCGATTTATCGTGCATCCCTTGATTGTTGATCACGAAGTACAAAGTAGATGAGGAAAACTCGGATGCCGGGTGTATTCGAAGTGCTGCCATTAATGTCTAGAGAGCATGGACTCGCTGCCGTCAACACTAATGTTATCCCATGCCTTCTACAGCTCAAGCCAAAGCTTTTCCTCTGAATGTACCATAGATCTGTTCAGATTATTTTCCTTGGGGATCAATGGGGATGAGATCTGGACTTTGAGTACCAGTCTGAAAGCTGTTTTTGAGAACAGCTGAAACCTCTTAAATGCATCAAGTGTTTTAACAATGTTGGCCATCACTGTATTTGTACACGACTTATCCTATGAAAGTGCATAATACTGTAACTGTAGTTTGTATTTTGTGAAGGTCGGATGCATTCCGGAGTTTCGTTGACTACTGCCTACTAAAACTTCCTCAGGACAGACCCTCCTCGGCAGAACTCATGCGGGTGAGTAATCCATGCACACAAATGTTCACAAATGCAGGGGAGATTATCATGCCACATAAAAGTCACTCATAAGCATTGCTCATTGACGTCCAAGCACGACTTCTGAGTGGCCACACACTACTGTTAATTCATTCCCACTCTGAGTCACGTTCTCAAACACACTTTGAAAACACACTGAAGTACTCACATGATACTCACACATGGATTGTTACGCTTAGGCTTAGTAATGTAAATTAATGCAGCTTAATCTCACGTTGTGAGACTTTAATAGCATATGATCCGGTTTACATTACAGCTGATAATGGCAAAGAACTGCAGGATTATGCAGAAAAGCAACACAAGCTTAATTTCTGGAGTTGCATTTCAGAAATGTCATATTCATAAATTGTGCAATTCATAACAAGCAAGAACCGTACAGATGGTTTTGGGTTTTTAACAATGATGCATTAAAAAGAAACATTGTGTAAATTACAAATAATTAAATAAATAAAAATTAACTCTCTTCTTTCAAACTTTCTGTTCAGCAAAATATTCTGCAAGAAAAAAAAATGGTTTCCACAAAAATATTAATCAGTGCAACGGTTTTTAATATTGATACTAATAAATGTTTCTTGAGTGTTAAATCTGCATATTAGAATTATTTCAGAAGGATCACAGAGGACTGGAGTAAAGATGCTTCAGCTCGGCAATCACAGTCATTTCATTTTAAAATTATAAAAAAACAAAGCAGTTATTTTAAATCTACTTTTACTGTATTTTATCTGGTGCTTTCAAACGATTAATCGCGATTAATCGTATCCAAAATAAAAGTTTTTGTTTGCATAATATATGTATATATATATATATATATAATATATGTGTGTGTGTGTGTGTTCCGTGTATATTTATTATGTGTATGTACACACATGCACACACGTCATAATAAACACACACAGTACACATACATACATTTTTGTAAACAAAAACTTTTATTTTGGATGTTCTTTTAGCTTTTAATTTTTTTTTTCCCCCATTGCACAGCAAATCATGTTTTTAAATAAAAAATGTATTCTGTCTGTGTTTTATATTTAAACTATGCATGCATACATACATGATGCTGTTTTGTTAAGTTATTTAAGCAACTTAATTAATTATAATTGGTTTATAACCATTATTTTAAACATCTTGCACTTGTTTTATTTCACAGATATTTTACCTTATACTTTGAATAAATGTGCATTAGTAATATTTTGCTCGATCCGCCCTCTTGTGTCCTCAGGAGAAAAGCCAAAAGCTTTTCTTTACCCTAACTGAAATTATGCATATTACATTTGAATATAATTTAAGCACAAAATACGCCCCTGTGCAGTTGGTGAGTGCACTTCCTCTTTGCCATATCTGTCAGTACTTCCTGCTCTCATGACAGCGGGTTTCTTACTCATCCATCCCTGCTGACTCACACACAGACACGGTTTCGTGTTCAGCCCACGGAGCATGCCTTTTTGCTGTTTTTTTATTTATTTATTTGCTGAGCCAACTACATCCTTGGAGGGTTAATAAAAGGAGGATGAGTTTTCGATTGTGCGTGTCTAACGTAACTAATATAACCATGACTTTCTCTCAACTGAATCACTGGGGCTGTAGGTGGACATATTGCTGCGTGGTGACTGATGGTCGTGATGTCGTGCTGCGGTGGGAGGCTTATGGGTTTAAATCATTGCCAAAATAAATGAGTGATAGAGTATAGCAGCGCAGTTGGGATATGGGTAATTGTTGGCTGCAGGGAAGCTCTGGATACGTGATCATGAAGGGACAGTGTGTCCAGTGAGATTGGTGTGTTTGCACACTGTGTGGGTCTGTTTGTGTGGGTGCATGCTACAGGTCATGGTTGATCTCTTTGGTAGACGCAGGTAATCTTATTTAGCTCTGAGAGCTTCGGGTTGATGCTAGGCACTCACTTCAGATGGGGTATGGGGTCTTTTCCAAGGGTGCCTACTGGATTTCATCAGATTTTTTTGTAAAAACATTACATTAAAGTTTATATATATAGTCATAAAATATTGGTCAAAATTTTGGGATATTATTTAAAGAAGTCATAAAGGCTGCATTTATTTGATAAAAAAATACAGAAAAAAAACGTAATCTTGCAAGATGTTATTATGATATAAAATAATTGTTTCTATTTTAACATCCTTTAAAATGTAATTTATTTCTGTGATGCAAATCTGTATTTTCAGCATCATTACTGTAGTATAAAGTGTCTTCAGAAATCATTCTAATATGATGATTTATTATTGGATTTATCAATGTTGGAAACGGTTTTGCTGCTGTGCTTTTTTTTTTTTTTTTTTTTTACTTTTTTGAATAAAAAGTTAAAAAGAACAGGATTTATTAAAAATATAATTATTTTCTAACAATATAAATATTTGCTATCATTTCTAAACAATTTAACACATCCTTGCTGAATAAAAGTTTAATTTCTAAAAAAAATAAAAAAATATAAAAATGTACTGACCCCAAACTTTTGAACTGTGGTGTATATTGTTAGAAAAGGTAAAAAAAAAAATGTGAAGACAATTTTCCACACTGATAAAAAATCCATATTATTATGATTTCTGTAGATCATGTGACACTGAAGATTGGAGTAATGATGCTGAAAATACAGCTGTACATCACAGAAATAAATTAGATTTTAATTTATATTAAAATAAAAATAAAAATATTTTACATAATAATAATATTTAACATTTTTTTCCTGTATTTTTGATCAAATAAATGCAGCCTTGATGAGCAGAAGACAAAAAATAGATCTAATCCCAATCTTTTTATGGTAGTTTGTGTGTGCATGCATGCGTGTGTGTGTGTGTGTGTGTGTATACAGTATATGTATATGTAGAAATGTAGCGTTGCATCATTTGCTCAGCAATTCAAAATAATCCACAAGTAAAACAAACCAATCCAGTCCATTAAATAACATCATGTGATGTGAAAGTTCAAGTACAAATACAAGTCCAGAATCCATAATATCATTGATTAAGGAACAAACTCATGTATATTTTGGATGGCCTGCGATTGGGTAAATTTTCAGCAAATTTGAAGGTCCCATCTAAACCTTTGTTTTACTGACAGAGAAACCGCTTCAGACGATTCAATGTGAATCGATTCAAACTGTTTTTATAACTCATTTCTCTAAAAGGAAAGAACGGATTCAAAATAATGATTCATTTACTAATAATTAAAAATTTGGGTCATGCATGATCAGTCCATAATACCTCAAGACCTTCCTTCCAATCTTCTTAAGAGGTCATTAATCTGAGTCTAGCATCATTTATACTATTCCCAGTATCTGCTGCTTCCCAACTGCGATCATAATCTCACACGAGGTCTCTGCTCTTGACCCACGGAGGTCTGTTTCGTTTGAGAACGAGCCGTGAATATCACTCACCAGCTGATCAGATTATGTCATTTCTTGCATTTAAATGGGATAATCCTGTAGATTAGTTTCCTCCCGGGCTGGTCAGTCACAGATGTGCGTTTAGAGAAGAGTTATCAGTGTTATCACCGAGCTGTTAGCTGTAACTGACTTCGTCGGGTTTAACGCTTGAGCCGTTTGCTTTAACCCGCTCGCAACACAGACGTGACCCTATTAAACAAAATGTGTTCTCAACTCAATTTGTGATTCCTCTCCAAATCACTCTGAGAGTCTAGAGTCTAGTCCACCTTAAACAAGTTCGGAGTTTGGTAAATGTCTCGTATGCTCACTAAGGATGCATTTGCTTGGTCAAAAATACAGTCAAAACAAAGTAATGTGAAATGTTATTATAGTTTGAACTAAACATAATTGCATACGACCAATTAGTTTTCAAAGACTCATGGTTTGTGGTTGTGCGAGCCCAGTTAAGATGCACGCATGCAGCAGCTTGAACTCTCCGGTCGATTCGCTTTTTATTCCCATTGAGGAGGTGAGATCAAGTCCACATTTAGCCAGCCATGTGAGAAACCGTCCTCCACGTGGCATGTGTCCACTCGAGGCCACATTACACACAAGCACAGACGAAATATGTAATTCGGAGCACACCAGAGTAATCCGGCATGCTGAGAGGATTGAGACGTGGGTTTATTTAATGGCAGTTAAACTGCATCATGCTTAACATCCAAATGCTTCTCCCGAAATATTAGCTTTTATAAAATGCACGCATTTTTGTGATTTCCAGGTGAACACAGAACCAAATAAAAACACACTTTTTTTCTCATAAATTGAATAAAACCTAGAACCCAAGGGGTTATGGACAGAAGCTGTGTTTATGCATTTGATCACCACACATGGGTAAAATTTCACAAACACTATTAATTTCACAAGTGCCCTCTTTGTCCGTCCCAGCATGAGTTTGTGAGGAGAGAGCGTCCTCTGCGGGTCCTCATCGATCTGATCCAGAGGACGAAGGATGCGGTCAGAGAGCTGGACAACCTGCAGTACCGTAAAATGAAGAAAATCCTGTACCAAGAGAAACACAACGGCCCAATGGGGGAGTCTCAGGAAGACGAGGAGGTGGGTTCAGAAGCGAGTGTCACACACACACACACACACACGTTGACTTCATAAGTGTCTCTGTGAGTTCCTCAGTGGTCAGCGAGCTTTCTCTTGTTGTACACAGCAGATTTGGCACCGACTCTTACTAAAAAATGTCCTTTACGTGTTTGCAGCTGACGCTTTAACAAAAAACTAAGACTACAGATGGATTTGGTGTCTGTCGGTTTATTTAATGGATGTAAAGGGCCACAATTAGATTTAAGGGTAATAAACTAAACTTGACTACATTATAAAGAATTAACTTGTCAGTGTCAACTAAAGTATATTGTACTAAACTGAGGGTATATGATGCATGTACTATACTATACACAACCACAGTATATGACAAACAGTTATGGATGTTTTCAGTATATTTGTAGTTTTATGCACTTTACAAAAATGTAACATTGGTTAGAGTTTAGTTTTTTTTTTGTTTTTTTTTAGGAAATTAATATTCAACAAGGATGCATTAAATGAATCAGACGTGAAAGTAGATATGTTAACATTTTGTAAAAAAAAAAAAAAAATATATATATATATATATATATATATATATATCTATATATATATATATATATATATATATCTATATCTATATATATATATCTATATCAAATTCTTTTTAATTCTATTCATTAAAGAATCATGGAACGAAATGACTGCTGGAAATTCAGCTTTTTGCGTTCACAGGAATAAATTACATTTTAAAACAGATTAAAGTAACTTAAATTGTAACAGTATTTAAAAAACAAAAACACTGTTTTTAATATATTTTAACAAGTAAATGGAACTTTGGGGAGCATTACAGGCTTCTTTCAAGAACAATACATCATTAAAAAAATGAACTTTTGATATTATATAATATAGTGAAATAAACATAAGATACTATAACTAAACTGTGGGACTATACACTATTTTGAACAACACTGAACTATGAAGTGACTCTCAGTGATGAATGTGTGTCTGTTCATCTGCTGTTACAGGCCTAGCAGTGAGATAAACAGGGGTTTTCAGTACGGATGGTGATCAGTTTCTCTGTTTTGCACAGGATGGAGATCAGGCAGGGTGTAAGATGAACAGTTTGGGCAGTAATCACTCCATCCCCAGCACCTCGGTGAGCACAGGGAGTCAGAGCAGCAGCGTTAACAGTCTGCAGGAGGTGCAAGACGACTCCTGCTCCGAGCTGCACCACGACTACGACAGCACCCTCGAGTCTCCCACTTCCAAAAAGGTCTCAAACACATGCACAGTGCTTAAAATGCATTGCACTCCTTTTCATTTAAATGCTTACCATACTTGCATTGATGCAATGTATGTGTCCCTGGAGCACAAAACCAGTCATACGGGTCACTTTTGTGGAATTGAGATTAAAATAAATAACTTTCCATTGATGCATGGATTGTTAGGATATGCAACTATTTGAGAATCTGGAATCTGAGGTTGCAAAAAAATCTAAATATTAAGAAAATCACCTTTAAAGTTGTCCAAATTGTGTTCTTGGCAATGCATATTATTAATCAAAAAAAAATGCATAATTTTGACTCGTGCAATGTATTGTTGGCTATTGCTACAAATATACCCCAGAGACTTCAGACTTGTTTTGTGCTGAAGGGTCACGAATGCTTTCCAGTCCGTTCCTATGATTTTCTCTCTCAGAAGAACTGCTTCTTACAGTTTTAATGGTACACTCAGTCTTTCAGGCCACAGAGAAGGTATACTTAAAGTTATTATTAGATTGAAGATGAAAACGTTCAATGGCGCTCCTCTCCACCAAAAATGCAAACTTGTGCTTGAGACTACAGCTAGTAAATACTACAGGCACTAAACATGCTGTTCTTGGTGCTTATCTGACAACACTCAGGTTAATTCACTTCACAGTTGTTAGTAACAGTAATAGACATTTGACAACAAATCACAAAGGCTGTGATTTTAATATAATAAATATATGAACATTCATAAACGGTAAGTGTACTGTAAAATATTTTTATTGTAATTTATCTTAAATATCTCATTAGGAATATATCTTTTGCAGTATTTTTCTTGATAATGATATTAATAATAATTGTTATTGTTGTTATAATTGTCAGGCTGACTTAAAATCACAAGTTGTGAGTCCCTACAAACAAACAGCCAACCAGATTTTTTACAATAAAAAATGTATTTTCTCCTCTAGTGCCTTTGACAATCTCTAAAAAGTGTCATTTTTGGTGCTTTTTTTTTTCGTCTCTTTTTGAGTCATGAAAACACTTTCGTGGAGTTTTTCTTTTGCTGTTTGAGCCAAAGGGAATGCAAAACATATATATCTGTGTTTCCTCTCCCATTCACTGCTGTTCAAGTTAACCCTTCCACTGCTGAGAAACACAGAAATGTGAAAAAGATCCATTAGCGTTTAAAGAAAAACACTTCAAATCATGCTCAGGTCAAAGTGTCTAAATCATTTTTGGTCCCAATTGTTTCTAATAGTCCACTGTATGAAGAGTTTTTGATTATAAAATGTCACCGTTCACTTTATTTTCCTATCCTCACTTACAGTACATTTATGAACTATAGTGTCTTGCACCAACTATTTAAAAAAATATCTAAAAATATTTCTGGTGTCTGAATCATTTTCAGTTTGACTGTAAACTCTGGCTGATTTGATGTGCTTTTCGTCCTCAGGATCATCAGTCTATCCGTGAGGACCTTCTTCATCGGGACCAGCGCTCGGACCCGAGACCGTCCTCGTCAGAAAGAGCTCCGGCTCAAAACTTTAAAAACCATGAGCGCTTCACCACCATCAAGTCGGCTTCACTGGTGAGGAGAAAGTGTGACATCATCCTTACTGTCATCCTCTCATTACCCTCCTCTCCTGCTCTACTCATTCTTTTTCTTGTCATCCCTTTGCTTTTATACACTGTGGTCATTTCTCTCAGTGTTCTTTGCCTCCTTCAGAAAACACAGGGTCAGTATCTGACTCACAAAAATAATTTATTAGGCAGTTGAGCATGCAAAATAATCCGTTGTGACACAACCACTTCCAGTCTGATTGATGAATGAATGGAGATCAAGGGCAGGCGGTGTAGTGGATCAGTGTGTTTGGGTTAGATGATGACGTCACCTGTTTTGGCTCGGTTTCTCTGGAGCGCGAGCGCCCTCTAGAGGCAGACGAGCGCAGTGGACTTTGTCTGATACTACAGACACATTACTCATTTCAGCTGAGCACAAAGGAGTTTGGCTTAATTTTTATTTCATCGACTTGTTGGTGGAATCAAGTGCACACGGTTTAGTTATTGATATGGGTTTTATGCTTGCATGGAAGGAGACTTAAGGATCTGGGGTAATGCAGGGAAAGAGAAGAGCTGTAGAGGAAGGGTGAGCTGTAGAAACAAAGTGAGACAGGAAAAAGGAAGGAAAGCATATGTGAAAACTGAAAGCTGAATAAATAAGCTTTCCGTTGATGTATGGTTTGTTGGGATAGGAGGACAATATTTGTCTGAGATGCAACTATTTGAAAATCTGGAATCTGAGGGCGCAAAAAAAAAAAAAAACTCCTTTAAAGTGGTTCATATGAAGTTCTTAGCAATGCATATTACTAATCAAAAATTAAGTTTTTATATATTCACGGTAGGAGATTTACAAAATATCTCCATGGAACATGATCTTTACTTAATATCCTAATTATTTTTGTCATAAAAGAGAAATGTATAATTGTGACCCATACAGTGTATTGTTGTCTATTGCTACAAATAAACCTGTGATAGTGATGACTGCTTCTGTGCTGCAGGAACACAGATTGAATTAATGAAATTGATATGTCGATGCATTGGCATAGCTTTTGGTTATGGAAAAGGGAATGTGTGAATATCTTAGGTTTGTTACAGATTGTAAAATTAAATGTAGAATCTGATAAATCACACGTGTCGTTTTTCACAGTGTGGGCTTATATTGGCTCCTGCGTGCATGCATGCTAAAAACAAAAGTGCAATGCCTGTCGAACACTTTGGTGTCAGCTTCACACATGTTTACATTTGATCTCAAAAGGTCAGAAATTTAATTTAAATGGTCATCTGTGACACCATCCTGGGGGTGTATCTTACACTCCTTCTCATTCTTGCTTTGCCGCCAGGGTTCAGTGCTCTCAGTGTGGCTGATTGGGGCATTTGAGCAGAAAGCGTTTGGATTGGTGACTGTTGTTACAGTGGGTCTTCTGATTCAGGGCGATAAGGAAAGTTCCCCCTTCGACAGGCGTCTCATGTGACTGGCTTACTAAACGCTTCTTAGGCCTCTCTGAGAACGTCTTTCATTCACGGCGCACCTGCGAGGAGAGAGAAGCAGTGTTCACCCTCTCTCTCCCTCTCTTTATCCCCTCTCTCTTTCTCTCCCGGTGGGATTTGAGCGAGTGCTTTCGGGGGATGTAGTGCAGGCGGATCTCGATGTTCTCACGGGTGGTTTATTTCGCCAATATGTTTGGCTTGAAGAGTTCAGGTGGGAGTTACGAGAAACTCCACGAACAGTTTGATCTGGACGCGCCCTTCTTCCAGGTTTGTCAAGTCAAGGGAATGTTTTTTTTCAGTGTTTTGTTAGATTTAGAGGCATCTGTGACCTTCTAGATCTAGAAAATGCACAAAGGAAATGTTGAGATGTGTAATATTCACCCTTGCAACTTTTCCATTTTTTTCACAATTAGATATTGTAGTATGATTAATAATTATGGGCTGGAATGTTTTTTTTTTTTGTTTGTTTTTTTTTTTTTCAGTATGATAATATAGTGTTTGTTATTTTCATGCACTTTTGAGATCACAAGAACTTTTAGTCTTATCAGTTGCTGTGCGGTAGATTTCATGGCTTTTTCTGTTTATTCTGCTCTCATAATGTGAAACTTGACACTGATCGTCATCATGCAATCTGGTTAATCATTGGACAATATCTGATGAATTATTCCATTTGCTATTGCTCATTTTTCTTTCTAGATCCTCACATTTCCAGAGCTTATTTTTTGGGGATGCTTTAGAAACATTCCAAGGTGACGGTCCAAAATGTGCCAGTAGGCTTTAAAAATGGACAAAATGGGGAGAAATTGGAAGTTTTCAACTAGGGAGATGCATGTAGCCTGATAAGTAATTTTGAATAATCTGACAATGTCTTAAAAGTTCCACCAAATTTTTGAAATTATGCAACCTTTGGTCACCTTTTGCACTTTAGAACACTGAAAAAATCTCATTCACAATCATCTCAAAAGTTGACCGAGTTCTTTTCCATCTAGGTCACGCGTCAGATCCATGAACACGAGCAGGAAAATGAGCTCCGAGAGCAGATGTCGGGATACAAACGCATGCGACGGCAGCACCAGAAGCAGCTGATTGCTCTGGAGAACAAGCTGAAGGCAGAGATCGACGAGCACAGACTGAAGCTCCAAAAAGAACTGGAAACACACGCCAACAATGCCTTCATTGAGCTGGAGAAACTTGCCAAGAAGCACACCATCCAGACAGATAAAGAAGTGGGGGATCTTTCTTTACTCTTCTGTTGAGACCCGAAGGGTTTATAGTTACCAGCTTATTAAATATTGGTCGACTGTTGTTGACGTAATGTTGAATAAAATCATGATTTGACCAATATACCATCCAGAATGGTTATTCTGGGACATTCACGTCTTAATAATAAATTCTACAGTAAAAAAAATCAATGCACAAAGGTGCAAAAGTTCATGTAGATCATTTCATCAATTTATATTATTATTTTACATATTGCATGTAAAGCATGTAAATAGCCAAGGTATGAATGCTAAGAATTATTATAGCATATGTTGATTAATATGTTAATGAAGCCCGAGAAGAAAATGGCAAAGAAAATGATTTTTTTTTAGTTTGCAAAAAAAAAAAAATCTGCATTGCTATTGATGATAAATCTGCTTTGTGTTGCTCAGATGAAAACACTGGCAGCTGATGAGAAGAAGTTCCAGCAGCAAATCATGGTCCAGCAGAAGAAAGAGCTCACCAACTTCCTGGATAACCAGAAGAAACAGTATAAGCTGTGCAAGGAGAAGATCAAAGAGGTTCGAAACTATACTTGACCATGTTTACTGAAAAATGTATTAAAAAAATGTATTCCTTTTCCCACTTACTACATAATTTTGAAGATACTTACTACTTGTCACTGAACAATTTGGCATAGAAAAACACTAGATTACAAGAGTAAAGTGGGTTGCGAATGCCATTTCATGTTGACTTAAAAATGGGGTGCAATCGCCCTTCTTTTAATTCTTTTGTCTCTTCTCATGATTCTTCATTCAGGAAATGAGTGAAGACCACAGCACGCCTAAGAAAGAGAAGCAGGAGAGGCTTTCCAAGCATAAGGAGAACATACAGCATTCCCAGGCGGAAGAGGAGGCTCAGCTTCTGGGTCAACAGAGGACTTTCTATGACAAGAACTGCAGGGCCTTCAAACGCAAGATCATGGTCAAGAAGCACGAGTTTGAGCAGGAACAGCTACGAGAGGTGAGGAAGACATGCTGAAGACTGCTTAGCACTCTGAAGTTTGGGATGTGTTTTAAAGAAGTCGTCAAGGCTGCATTTATTTGATCAAAAATACAGAAAAAAATCTGTAATCATACAGAATGTTATTGCAATATAAAATAGTGGTTTCTATTTTCATTTAATTTAAAATTGAATTTATTTCTTTGATGCAAAGCTGAATTTCCATCATCATTACTCCAGTATAAAGTGTCACACGATCTTCAGAAAACATTCTGATATGCTGATGTTTTGTTGAAATTGTTGTATTTTTTTGGTAACTGATATTTTTTTCAGGATTCTTTGATGAATAAAAAGTAAAAAAAAAAGAGCATTTATTTAAAATAGAAATACTTTCCAACAATATACTGCAGTTCAAAAGTTTGGAGGCAGTACATTTTAACTATTTCTTTTTAGCGGTTCTTTTTTAACTTTCATATAAAAAATAAATATACTGTATATACATTTGGCAGCAAAAATGTTGATAGTTCTAATAATAAATCATCATATTAGAATTATTTCTGAAGATCATGTGACACTTTATACTGGAGTAATGATGATGGAAATTCAGCTTTGCATCATAGAAATAAATTATATTTGAAAGGATATTAAAATAGAAACCATTATTTTATATTCTAATAACATTTTGCAAGATTACTGTTTTTTTCTGTATTTTTGAATAAATAAATGCAGCCTTGATGACTTTCAAAAACATCACAAGTCTTACTGATCCCAAACTTTTGAGCGATAGTGTATGTGTGTTTACAAGTTTTGGGGTCAGTAAGATTATTGTTTTTAAATAAATTATTAAAGACAAATAAATAAATATATAATGTTATGAAATGTTTCTGCTCTTTCACGATGGATACATCTCTTGAGCACCAAATTTCACAATATAAGTACTTTTATTGTTTTTAATAAAAAAAAAATGCAGGCTTGGTGAGCATAAGATACTTTTAAAAATGTATCTAAAAAGCCTATACTTTTGATCAGTAGTGTGTATGTATATATATATATACAGGATAATCATATGAAGGCTTTGCCCAGGGATAATGCTGAATTTGAGCCATTTCTCAGGGTTGATGACTGTCTTCAATTAATCTGATTTGAGAGCAAGTAATGGGGTTTGTTTTAAACCACTAACTTTGTTTTGTAACATTGCTAGTTTTCTTAAGGATATGTACAAATATTATTAGATTTAAAAGAGACCTTATTATTTAATATCGTAATGTTAATTTGGGTCTGTCAGGAGTTGAATAAGAAGAAGACCCAGAAGGAAATGGAGCACGCTATGTTGATCAGACAAGACGAGTCGACCCAAGAGCTTGAGCAGAGGCAGCTGAAGAGCCTACAGAAACTACGCATGGATGTGATCCGACTGCAGCATCAAACAGAGCTGGAGAACCAGATCGAATACAACAGCCGGAGAGAGAGAGAACTGCACAGGAAACATGTGCTCGAACTACGGCAGCAGCCCAAGAACCTCAAGGTACCACCAATTGTGAAGAGTCCTTTTTATAACTTTTTTGTATTACTGCACGTTTCTTTTTTTCTGTTGCGCATTAATAAATAATATTACAAATGTATTGCTAATGTTAGTTAATGCATGATGGGTTCTTATAAGTGTTACCAAAAAAAGCTTGGTTTCACAATCCTTTGAGGCAAAACTGATATTAGATTGTCATTTTGTTCCTGGAAAGGCTGTCAATTTGTGTTTATTCAACTTTGAGCTTTGTCTTCTGCAGGCGATGGAGCTCCAGATAAAGAAACAGTTCCAGGACACATGTAAAGTCCAGACGAAACAGTACAAGGCCCTGCGGCACCATCAGCTTGAGGTGACCCCCAAAAGCGAGCACAGGACGGTGCTAAAAGCCCTGAAGGACGAGCAAACACGCAAACTGGCCATCCTTGCAGAGCGGTACGAGCAGAGCATCAACGAGATGATGGCATCGCAGGCAGTGAGTGAAGAAACAACACCGTTAACCATTATAGAGACCAGTTCGTTCACGTTCTCGTTAATCTGTGAGATCATTGTGAGGAATAGACACTTGGAATGTCTTTGACAAAGCTTTTAACACTTTCCCAAATACGGAATTTTGCGTGTTCTTGTATTTTCACTGGTATATGCTCAGGGACACTATTACGCATCTCCTGAATAAATCTATAAAATGCTGTAGAATGAGTCTAGAGATGTGTTAGAATAAGACTAGAGATGTGCTGTACAATAATTCTTGAGGGTGCTGTAAAATGAGACTAGAAAGTGCAGTTGAATGAGCCTAGATTTGCACTGTAGAATACGGCTAGAAATGTACTAGAATGATTCTAGAGGGTACTATTACACATCTCCTGAATGAATCTAGAAACTGCTGCAAAATGAGTCTAGAGATGCGCTAGAATAAGTCTAGAATTGTGCTGTAAAATGAGACTAGAAATGCTCTAGAATGATTCTAGAGGGCGCTGTAGAATGAGTCTAGAATTGCACTGAAGAATAGGGCTAGAATGATTCTAGAAAGTGTTGTTAGAATGAATCTAAAGGGTGCTGTAGATTGAGTCTAAGAAAGCGCAACAATGATTCTAGAGGATGCTTTTAGAATTTCTAGAATGAGTTTAAGGTGCTTCTAGAATTTCTAGAATGAGTTTAGAAAAGTGCAAGAAAAAATCTAGAGGGTGCTATAGAATAGTCTAGAAAGTGCAGTTGAATGAGCCTAGATTTGCACTGTAGAATACGGCTAGAAATGTACTAGAATGATTCTAGAGGGTACTATTACACATCTGAATGAATCTAGAAACTGCTGTAAAATGAGTCTAGAGCATACTAGAATACGTCTAGAATTGTGTTGTAGAATAATTCTTGAGAGTGCTGTAAAATGAGTCTAGAAAATGCTATTAGAATGAGTGTAGAATAAGGCTAGAAATGTGCTTGATTCTAGAGGGTACTATTACACATCTCCTGAATGAATCTAGAAACTGCTGTAAAATGAGTCTAGAGATGTGCTAGAATAAGTCTAGAATTGTGCTGTAAAATGAGACTAGAAATGCTCTAGAATGATTCTAGAGGGCGCTGTAGAATGAGTCTAGAAAGTGCAGTTGAATGAGCCTAGATTTGCACTGTAGAATACGGCTAGAAATGTACTAGAATGATTCTAGAGGGTACTATTACACATCTCCTGAATGAATCTAGAAACTGCTGTAAAATGAGTCTAGAGATGCGCTAGAATAAGTCTAGAATTGTGCTGTAAAATGAGACTAGAAATGCTCTAGAATGAGTCTAGAAAGTGCAGTTGAATGAGCCTAGATTTGCACTGTAGAATAGGGCTAAAATGATTCTAGAAATTGTTGTTAGAATGAATCTGAAGGGTGCTGTAGATTGAGTCTAGAAATGTGCAAGAATGATTCTAGAGGGCGCTTCTAGAATTTCTAGAAAGAGTCTAGAAAAGTGCTAGAAAAATTCTAGAGGGTGCTGTAGAATAGTCTAGAAAGTGCAGTTGAATGAGGCTAGAATTGCTCTGTAGAATAAAGCTAGAATGAGTCCAGAAAAGCCTGTGCAAGCTTTGGGAGTGCTGAAGGAAGCCATCTACTGCATCTTTGCTTTAATAATATTACTGAATATGATCCAGATGTAGTATTTGAAAAAAAAAAGCGATTTTCTCAGCTTTTTGCTCAAAATGTTGCTTTGTTTCAATGAAACGTACCTAAATTCAAGTATTGATTAAAAAAAAGCAATGCTTGAAGCTAGAATAAAACTGATCTTTTGTTCAAAATATTCTGGGAGCCATGAAATTTTTCAGGGGAAAGAGTTAATCTCCATAATGTGGCATTTTTGAGAGAAAAAGAATAAATAGTTGATGATCGTGTTCTGTAGGGAAATTTTATAATTCTTTTGCAGGTGAATTTGTGGTTGAAAACTACATTACCCATAATGCTCTCCACCAAAATTCCACCAATCAGTGTCATAGCAAGTTGCACCAAAAGAGCTCTTTAAGGAAATCATAAAGTCGACATAAAGAAAAAACTGAGGCCTCCTGTTTGAAATTCCAGTCTCGGCTCGTTGCCTGTACAAGAAGGCCATTGATGGTAAACCGTAACTGTGCTGTAGTGTGAGGCTCACGTGCGCTGGTGTGTGTTTTTGTGCAGCTCCGTCTGGATGAAGCTCAGGAGGCCGAGTGCCAGGCTCTGAGGCAGCAGCTGCAGCAGGAGATGGAGTTACTCAATGCGTACCAGAGCAAGATCAAGATTCAGACCGAGGCTCAGCACGAGCGCGAGCAGCAGAAACTGGAGCAGAAGGTCTCCCTGCGCCGAGCACACCTTGAACAGAAGGTCCTGTCCTGTTATTAACCTCTAAGACTCGAACTTGTTTAACATCAGTAGTTTACTGGAATACCAATACTGTACTACCAATATCTATATATGTGTTAGGTTAAAACTGTTAGCCTGAATGCACTGCAGTGTGTGTGTGTGTGTGTGTGTGTGTGTATCTGTATATTAATAAAACATTTATTAAAACTAAAATCTTAACAAAGTAACTTAAAATAAAATGTGAATAAATCATTCTTATTTAGTTAACCTGATGTGCTAAAATAACTCAATCTTAAACTGAAATAAAATCAATCAAATCTACGTGCACATTTAAAAAACGAAAAATGACAAAAACTCAAAACTCAATTACTAAAGCGTTAACCAAAGTTAGCCTGGATTCAGAAAATCTCTGAACTATAATACTAAAATGACACATTTTATTTATTTGTGCATATAGATACAATATATATTATTGTATATTTCAAAAGTACATGCACAGATTCAATACTTTTTTAGATAAATTAATATATGTGTTCACTAAGGATACATCAAATATGTTCATAGTCATTTAGAATGTGATAAAAGATTTATATTTTAAAAAGATCTAGCAAACAAGAAATCCCACTTAGCTTCATTACTTGAATTATTTTAAGTGGACAAGCTAACATTGAATTTGAGGCTACCAACTCTGTTTTCTGTTTTTAGAAGTAGAGGACAATATTTGTCTGAGATGCAATGATTTGAAAATCTGGAATCTGAGGGAGCAAATAAATCTAAATATTGAGAAAATCATCTTTAAAGTTGTTCAAATGAAGTTCTTAGCAATGCATATTACTAATCAAAAATTATGGAACATTATTGGAACATAATCTTTAATTTTTGGCATAAAAATATTTGATCATTTTGACCCATACAATGTATTGTTGTCTATTTCTACAAATATACCTGTGCTACTGATGAAAGCTTCTGTGCTGCAGGGACACGACTGTGTTTAACTGTGTTTTTAGCAAAATCGAAGGAAGGAAAAGCAAGGCATTTTTCAGAGATACTGGTTTGAGCTTCAGTCTTGTGTTTTCAGATCGAGGAGGAGCTGGCTTCTCTTCAGAAAGAGCGCACCGACCGAATCAAGCACCTGATGGACCGTCACGAGAGAGAAATCGACGCCTTCGATACGGAGAGCCTTCGTTTGGGTTTCAGTAACTTGGGTGCTTTGGACTACCCTAAAGATGACTACAGATGAGAGCAGCCTCCCGCCTCTGTCCTGCTCGCCCACTTCTCTCCGTTTCCTTCATTGTTGATTTTTGTTTTTTTGGGAACAAATCTGCTGTTTTTGCTACAGACGGTCCTGTCGATCCTCTGGGCTGCCGTCTGTTTCTACACACGTCAAGGGAGAACATGTTTTATATATGAATATTATATACGAGACGATTAAAGTGTTGATGTCGACGTTTTCTCGTGCAATGATAACACTTTCAGTGTGATTAAAATGAGAGATTTCAAGACAAAAGCAATATGAACGGGGGGTTTGTATTGCTCAGATGAATCCAGATGCACTTGTGCACAAGGTTTTTTTTTTTTTTGTTAAATTTTTTGACCGGCTGTGAGATTTAATACTTTTTTTTTTTTTTTTTTATTGCAGCCGTCTTGCTGCTTGAATCTCTATTTGGTAATGCCTTTTATTAAGTATTGAAGAAATTTGATAACGTTTGCATATTAAAACAAATTTGATAGTTGCATCTGTGACTCTGAGATTCTTATGGTCATTGAATATGATTTTTTTTGTCATATGCACGGTACAGTAATTCACCTCATCTGAGGTGCACAATGTGAATAATACATGCATCGATCCTCACATGTGGTGCCTGCACAAAGGGCTGAAGGGAAAGGAACATGTATTTTGTGTATAGAAGGCTTTATGAGAACTTATTACTTATTTTCCTATTAGATTTTAACTCAATTTTAATTTCTTTATACATATATACATCTATATATTCTAAATGTTTCCGCACCCTTTGCCTCCTGCAGTCTCTGGTGAAATTATCTCAAGGCGTCTGATTTGATGATTGGGGTTTCCGTTTGATTCTGGTCATCTGTTGTTTTTCTACAAAGTCTCGGTGGACATACAAACGCTTTACTGTCGCATGCACTTTACATTTGTTTTCAGGTTAAGAGGCATGATTCTGTCAGAGCTTTTCATTATATTTGTAAATAAAGTGCTCGTCACACAAGCGGCGTCGTGTTGTAGTCTGGAACATTTTATTCCTTTGGCTTTATTTCCAGTTTACTGCACTGAGAACCTTGTGAAATTAAAGATGCAGCTACAAATACAACAGAAATTTTCCTTTGCATTTTATTTACTCGAGGCAGAATGAAGTGTGACCCTGAAGCACGTCATAGGAGCTCATTTTTTTTAAATTTTGATTTATTATACATGGCTTTCCATTGATGTATGGTTTGTTAGGAGGACAATATTTGTCTGAGATGCAGCTATTTGGGTCACAAATGCTTCCAAATGAAGTGATGTAAATGAAGGCATAGGTTGAAGTATCTTTGATCAGTTGCCTTTACTAAATAATATTAGTTTATCAGTGAAAATGTACTTCTGCAAGGAGTGAAATTTAATTATTTCCCAGCAAACTTGTGTGTGTGTGTGCGCGTGTGTGTGTGCGCGTGTGTGTGCGCGTGCGTGCATGCATGCGTGTGTGTGTGTGTGTGTGTGTGTGTGTGTGTGCACAGAGAGAGAGAGAGCTTAATAATAATAACCTTTCAGATTTTATGCACTTAAAATAGTCTGTCATTATGACGTTTCTCAATTAAAATGGGGTAAAACTGCATGCATAATAATTATACAATAATTATTATGATGGTGTTTAAAACATTTATAATGCAATTGATAAAATAATTTAAATTACAGTATATATATACAGTATATAATGTACTATAGCCCTGTTTAGGTTATGAGCAAAACTCTTCTTGCAAACAATTTCTGTGATTGAGATATAATTTGGTGTTTTAAGATGCTTGACGGTTTTTTTGCTTACAGCTGCTGATTTAGGACAAAGAGTTGCTGTCTTGGACTTTTGTCGAACCTTCGCTCAAAGGTACATTTATCTTCATCATCGACCCAAGTATCTTCATGTGTCTTTGTGTTGGTGATTTGTTTATTAGAAATGCAGCTAGTCTGAGCATTGCCCTCTGGCACGATGTGTGTGAATGTGGGATGTATTCTGAAGCTCTCATGCATCAGGCTCACTGCTCTCAGATGCTGGGAAGTACGGCTGACAAATCCCAGAATCCCTGTCACATGACTGGTGTGTTTCATGAAGCTATATCAGAGATGACGATGACTTTGCTTATATCCAGAGCTGCTGCATTGCACCAGTCATAAGTGTAGCTTCATCCTGATCAGAGCGTATTATAATATTCATATAATATTGAGTGGACAGATAGGATTTGTTTCATATACTAGTCTTTGCACTAGAGGGCACTCCAGGTCTGAGAAAGATGCTAGGTGTTTTTTTTTTTTTTTTTTATACAGGTTTTTATTTATTTTTTCTAACGCTGGACTTAAATGCACTTTTCCATACACTTAAAAATAAAAACTGTATATACTCTCCTTTATTTTTATTTTTATTATAACACAGTATATTATACTATTCATCTTTATATATGTGCATTTACTCTCTCTCTCTCTCTCTCTCTATATATATATATATATATCTATATCTATCTATATATCTATATATATATATTTTTTTTTTTTTTTTAATTAATTGTTTGTTTGTTTGTTTGTTTTTTTAAATTTGATGTTTGTTTGAAACTGCATCTTTTTATATTTATTTACTTCCAAAAAGCATTAGTGGGAATTCTTTTTTTTTTTTCTTTTTTTTTAAATCATGTAGATCTATGGCAACCCGTTTTTGAGTGCAGCAGCTGATATAAAAAATAAAATAAGATAAAAAACTAAATCTCACGTGCATGAGGGTGTCTGTGTTGATCTGCGTTGTTGCCAGGTAAAGTACCGTCGACCTGTAGATTTTGTGAAATATGTTGCAGGTCAGTAATGGCTGAGGTTGTCCATGTGAAGTCTACAAGACACGTACGGTTTACTATTAAAACAACATCACCAATAATATCTACTTTGTTCAGTATTGTTTATATATTGTATTTAAAAACCATCTGTCAACCATCTGTTTTATTCAGATGATTATATTTGGAGTTTAGGAGTAAATAAATCATGTTAGTAGATTAATAGGTCAGAGTCTGTGTTGTTGAACAAAAAAAGCACATGTTCATCAGTGTACCGTTGACTGAGATTCAGAACTGCTGTATTGTAGTTACCTGGACTGAATTGCTGGGAAGACATGTACAGTATATTTAATATCTTTTAAAATAGAATTTATTTCTGTGATGCTCCGCTGTATTTTCAGCATCATTCCTACAGTCTTCAGTGTCACATGATCTTCAGAAATCAGAATAATATGCTGATTTATTATTAGAATTCTCAACAGTTGTGCTGACAAATATTTTGGGGAAACTGTGATACTTTTTTGTATCACTTTGATGAATAAAGTATTAAAAAGAACATAATTTTTAAAAATATAAATATTTTATATAAATATATCTTCAAAAGTTTGGGGTCAGCACATTTTTTTTCTTTCTTTGTTCTGAAAGAAATTAAAACTTTTATTCAGCAAGGATGTGTTAAATTGTTTAGAAGTGATAGCAACGATTATATTAATAAATGCTGTTCTTTTTTTATTCAAAATTCTAGATTTTTCTTTTAAGCCAAAAATCATTAAGATATTAAGTAAAGATCATGTTTGGATCAGTTTCCTACTGTAAATATATCAAAACTCAATGTTTGATTAGTAATGTGCATTGCTAAGAACTTTTTTTTTTTTTTTTAGAGATAAAGCTCTGCTTAAACCTATGCAATATTTTCAGTTCCTCTCCCTCGACTCAACTCACGCTATAGCGTCTGTGGCGGCCGCATCCTCTCGGACAGGTGATGTTGTTTAGCTGTTGAGCTGTCAGCAGTACAGGTGTGATTTCAGACCGTCGCCAGTAACTTCACTCATCCTGTGGAAGTGGCGAGACCTTGGTGACTGACGGGCATGAACAAGAACCAAGCATCTCTCAGGACAGATGAAAAGAATACCAAATTATGTGTTCAGTATAATATCAACCCTTGGGCTCAATACATAAACACCAATGTTGAAAATAACTCGTTTTGAAGGAACCAGCTAACTATTTTGCCTGTGGTTGAAGTGTCTGCTAGGCCTCATGCCGTTAATAATCCTCTGTCCCGTTATCTCTCTCTGCTGAAATGAAAGCAGGATCAGTCTGGGCAGATTTTAGGGAAGGCACAGCATGAACTTGCCGCTCTTATCAAGTGCTGACCAAGGTTGACCGAGTCTACATTAACACAGTTCCCACACACTCCCTAAAATCAACTCCCTCACACTAGTGAGACTCGAGCGGAAGAGAGTGTTATATTCGTACATGTCTACGGTTATTTAAGGAGTAAATAAGCTGTGTTTGAGCTGAGTTTTGTGAGTGTGTATGGGAGAGAGAGAGGAAATATGATTGGGTTACGATTATGCATTTTTTTTTATTGTGTAGTTAGGTTCAATATAAAAACACTAAGGAGTATGCATAATTGCTTCATGATTGTGCAAGTAAACACAGTCATTTACAGGTTGTTTCACCGTTTTCATCTCAAATAACATGTAGATTTTTTTTAAGCCACCTGATGTCCTGAACAGCCATTTGATTACCTTTTATTATTATTAAAACTCTTATATTTATTTATTTTTTCCAGAAGTTTTCCCACATATACTGTGATATTAATAACGTAACCAATTAGCATTAAAATAATTTTAAAAAAATAGTGTTTTTTTATTATTATTATTATTTATTGATTTGAATAGGCTGGGACTTTTCTTTTTTTTTCTTTTCTTTTCTTTTTGCAGGAAAGGGTGCATAGTAAAGAAATACACACATTATGATGATGATTAATATTTTAAATAAATAGTATCTCTTTTCCTTCACTGTGTGTAAAGATGTAGCATTGGAATTTTCCGGCTTTCTGACAGGCATTGGGCTGGACACCACTATCGCCTTCCGGGGCTTTGATCAGGTACTACATCTCTGTTTGGTGCCTGACATCACATCCTATCTGATGCATATGTGACCCTGGAGCACAAAATCAGACTTAAGTCCCCAGGGTATATTTATAGCAATAGCCAAAACTACATTGTATGGGTCACTTTTTATTTGTATTTTTTATATGCCATAAATCATTAAGATATTATGTAAATATCATGGTGCATGAAAATATAAATTTCTTACTGTAAATATATTAAAACTTCATTTGTTTTTATTAGTAATATGCATTGCTAAGAACTTCATTAGGACAACTTTAAAGGAGATTTTCTCACTATTTAGATTTTTTTGCACCCTCAGATTCCAGATTTTCAGATGATGCTAAATCAAAATAATAATAGGCCTAATTAAAAAAAAAAAAAAAAAAAAAACATATGACTGGTGTTGTGGTCCAGTGTCACATTTAGAAAGAATCTGATTTAATTTGTTTTGAGTTTTGAAATGCTAGTATAGCTATTATTGGTCTCAAACATTGCTTCTTTAATGTGACTCACGCTGGCAGAAGCGTCAGGCTTTGTGGCAAAAACAGGATGAGAGACCTGGCCAGACTTGTTTTATAACCCTGTTTTTTTCAAGTGTTCATCTTTAATTATTGGTTCTAGTGTTCTGACAGGAGATTTGTCATGTTGTTACTAAGCATTACTCCCGCAGTGTGTCTGACAGAAGCAATAGAATGACAACAAAGAGCAAATTGCTCAGTTGAACTAAAATCTGTGTTTAAGAAAACAAATGATGAGGAAAAGCTCTTAAAAGTATTTGAAAGCATCACTTTATTTGTAGTTACTCTTTGTTCGATTTATTATAGATGAAATATATTCTCCTTATTTAAATGGACTTGTAACTTTACATTAGCCTAGATGCATGCACTTTTTAGGCCCGATTTGTTTAGTTTTTGAATATACTTGATACTGTTAAAAGGCACATCATTAAAACAAAAAATATGAGTTCACATTTCACACCTAAACAAGCGTGGAAAACGTAATTATAACTAGCTACTAAATTAGTTAAAAATGCCTATCCATATACAGCTAATGATTTGCAAACCCCAAACTGACTCAAATGATTCGCGAACCCGCTACGAACTCCCGAACTTATTCAAATGATTCCCGATACCCAAATTGACTCAAATGATTAGCCATCCTGTTACGAACTCCCGAACTTATTCAAATGATTCGCGATCCCCAAACGGACTCAAGTGATTCACGATCCCGCTACGAACTCCCGAACTGACTCAAATGATTCACGATCCCGCTACGAACTCCCGAACTGACTCAAATGATTTGCAATCCCAATACACATAATGCTATAAACTTGTGCACATCGAGAGAAATAAACAGCAGATGTTCATGTTAATAACTTCTTTAACTTGAACAAATGCTGCTTATACACATACATTTGTTAATAAAGTAAATAAAACGAAAACATGAATGTTTTAATGCTACTGAATAAAAATAAACGATTCACTCGAAAGTCTCTGCTCATCATGACAGGACCTGGATCAGTGAGCTGCGTCTAGGGACGATGACGTCACTTCCATGGAGGAATGTTGTACACGCCCCAGTCCATTGACTCCGCCCCACGTCAAAACAGAGCCACAAAAAAGAGAGACGTGCAGAAACGTGAAGCGCAAAGGAAAAATGGTCAAACTAGACTGACACGCAAAATAAAAGCAGCATTGCAAATAAATTAATAGATATGACCATGGAAAATATGTATTGCAAAATCATTGCTTTTCGCGCTGTTTCATTTGTTTTGCAATTCTTAATTTTTGTTTGCAAAGAGCAAATGTATTTTCCTCAATACTATGTGTGTGTGTGTGTGTGTGTGGGTGTGTATTATTATTATTAGGGGTTGTGTCTTTATTTGATGTGTCCTTGTGATGCTTTAAAGTATTTTCCTCTGTGTTTTTAGTTATGTTAGTTGCTAAAAAGGCATTTTTATGATTTTATTGTTAAAACTGCATTATTATATCTGCTTATTCATTGATTTGAGGGCAAATGGCAGTTCTTTGTTTATGTGTACAGCACTCACAGAGACTGATAGAAGCTCCCTTCTGGGCTTCTTCAGGTCACATGGATGGATCTAAACACTGAAGAGGAACATCACCTTCAACTCACTCCTCTGGGCTGTAGGTGAGGCCTTTAGTGCATCTCAAACACATGCAGCTTGATTTAATGCATTAGTCACTTTTCCTTTAGATGAGTTCCACAGATTGACATTTTAGCAAACTGTATTTATTCATTAAGTTTTTGCACAAACAGTGCTACTGTGACTATAAGAAATTCATAATTCACTTCATAGTCTCTTTTTTGTGTGTAATAAAATACCTCTCTCAGTTACAAATTAACATTATCAATTTATCTGTTTATTTTCTAAGGAGCTGTGTAATAAGCAGAATACGGTTAACCAAATACACTAAATTCTTAAAAACCTTCTGGTTCATTGATTGACTGTCTGGGTTTGTTTAGCGATTAATGACTGTTTCACTGTACATTATTTCTTAACAGTGATTTAATGCTGCAGGAAAACATGTTCTACAATTGAGTCATCCGCTGTGATCGGTTATGCTTTCATCGCTTTCCAAAAGCATAAATCTTCATAATACATGTATCTGTTTGTGCTTACACAACAGTGCTGCTTTATCAGCATAACTGGCCTGCAATATAAATAAAGAGAGAGGGATAAAATCATCTAGGGAAGTGTTAACTCTTTAAGACCAGGATGCACCAGGGGCCCTGGGGTCACCCAATTCCTTGCTTTGTTCTCTCGCTCAGGGTTTTCCTGCCAGAGTTGTCTGTCTGTATGGAAACCCACCCAGAGCTTCCATGGTTTTCCCCTTTTGTCATCTCTCAGCATCTCTGTCCACAGATGCCATCCTCTGCTCTGTGTTTCTGTCTTTCACTCATCTGATTTCTCTCATTCCGGTTACAGGGACAATGAGAGGAATATAGGAATATCCGGCTGGTTTATTTATCGACGGTGTGAGAAGAGTGCGTACAGTGAGGATGAGACTTCAGCTTCCTGTCTGGATGTGTGTGACATGAGACTGAGATCTAGTGATCTGTAGTGACTCCTGCTGCATTATATGGCAGTCTTGGCTTTGGCTGTCTCTCTGACCTTTTTGTTCCTGAGATTCTGAGCCAGACTTGTTTGCCGTTGAGGGATTACAGTGCTCTCAGGTTTGCAGTCCTGCCTGTGTGTAACTTGAATTTTACCACAGATTTGTGTATTTAGTTAAGGTATGATCTTATATGTATAAGAACCCAGTGTGTAAAATGTCGTGTTTAACCGAAATCTGAAATCCACTGGTGTCACATGGCTGATTTTATGCCGATATTATGCCGATATATTTACATAATTTGAAAAATATGGCAGATGAGACATGCACAAATGGTTGAAAACAACACATATCTAACATTATTCTCTGTTAAATATGTGTATTCAGTCAAGGTATGAACTTGAGTGCATACAAACCCAGTATATAAAATATAGTGTTCAACCAAAATATGAAAAACTGGTGACACATGGCTGATATTATGCCGATATATTTACATAATTTGAAAAATTACATATGAGACATGCATAAATTGTTGAAAACAACACATATATAGCATTATTCTCTGTTAAATATGTGTATTTAGTTAAGGTATGATATTAAATTCATACAAACCCAGTGTATAAAATATAGTGTTCAACCAAAATCTGAAAAACTGGTGACACATGGCCGATATTATGCTGATATATTTACATAATTTGAAAAAAATATGGCAAATGAGAAATTCACAAATTACTGAAAAAACACAAATTTTATTTAAATGTTATAATTGTTATTATACCTTTTAATATATTTTAAAATTCTATGTAGTAATTATAATTTATTAAATTACAAATTTACAGAAAATGTGCATTATTTATTAAAATCAAATTAATACTTATTTAACTCAAATCTGTCATTGAAATATTATTTTTTATTTTTTGTAATTTATTTTTGTTATTACCTAAAATTTACAAAACTGTTGTGTATATATATATATATATATATATATATATATATATATATATATATATATATATATATATATATATATATATATATATATATATATATATATATAATAATTATTATTATTATAGAAATTGCGAAATTAATGAACACTTATTTATTTACTGCAGTTCTAACTATTATTTCACTATTTTGTTATACTTAGATTTCCAAAGATTGTAATTTCTAATAATCTTATCAAACTGTGAGTCTGATTCAAAGCCCAATAACCATGTATGTATTGCTGTGCAATGTTCAATAAATATTACATTTATTAATTGCAATAATATACAAATATGAACAGTTCTACCATTAAAGGTGCTGTAGGGAACTTTTGTAAAAAAAAATATTTTTTTACATATTTATTAAACCTGTCATTATGTCCTGACAGTAGAATATGAGACAGATAATCTGTGAAAAAATCAAGCTCCTCTGGCTCCTCCCAGTGTCCTATTGCCATTTGCAGAAAGTCGTGCGCTCCCGGTAAAAAACAGCCAATCAGAGCTGCAGTCCGTAACTTTGTTTGTGTTCAAACTGTAGAAAAATTTATATAATAAGCCAAAAACTTAATGAATAAATAAGTACACCATGAATCCATTTTCCAAACCGTGTTTTTGGCTTGTCCTGAATCACTAGGGTGCACCTATAATAAGTGTTTATATTCGGACTATTTTAGATTGCTTCGGGGGTACCGCGGCGGAGTAACCCAGTACCTTTGTGATTCTTCATAGACATAAACAGAGAGAAGTAGTTCCGGCTACGATGTTCTTCCGCAAGACGCAAGCAGTTCTGTTTATTAACCGCTAGAGCGTAAAAATTTCCCTACCGCAGCTTTAAGTACTATCATATTTATTACTGTGCCTTCATTAGCCAAAATGTAGCCGCCAAGCCAATTTTTATTTTATAGTCGAGTAGTGTTATTATAGTGAAAAGAGCTGTTAGAGGCTGATATCCTCTATCACACCCCTGAGAGGATGCTGTGGCCTCTCGTTTTCTCCGTCCTGCTCTCTTTCCCGCAGTGAAAGCATAAAAATTGGCATTTTTAATCTTCCTCACGGCACCTCCCCTTGTCTTTTACCCCAGCGGAGCTCCTCCATCCTTCCTCTGAGCTGCACCCTTCTGCAGGTGGCTGCTAAACGCCAGGAAAGAGAACGTTTCCTCCACACTGTAGGTTTACCACTTTTATGAGGATTGAAGAGGGGAAGTCATATACTTAGGAAAAATAGACTTTCCTATTGGTTCACAATTGTGCGTTTGATGTATTTTGATTATGATTTTTAGACTCCTACCATTATAACCTAATTTAAGGTTAAGCCAAATTACTGCAGTTATTGTTTCAAACATGCTGTTAACATCTATTATCCCGAGAATGAAAAATAATATTAATTTATTGTTATTTTTTAATTAGACTCTTTTACATTGGGCAAAATATTGCCATTATTACGTTATCTGTGTTGGCCAATAACCGTACACATTTTACTTATTAACATTTAATATGCATTGCTAAGATCTTCATTTGGTCAACCTTAAAGGCAATTTTCTCAGTATTTTAATATTTTTGCATAATAAGATTCCAATAGCTGTATCTCGGCCAAATATTGTCTTTTTCTAACAAAACCATAAATCAATAGAAAGCGTATTTATTCAGATTTTTTCCAGATGTATAAATCTCAATTAAAATGTACCCTTATAAATGGGTTTGTTGTCCAGTGTCACATTTTGTCATTATAATTCTGTTATATCTTTCAGTTTAATTTAATTTGTTTTTGCATTATAGTAGCTAGGGGCTTTTTTTATGCTACTGTGCAGTTAAATTATAATTAAAATCACGGTGGAGGATTACAGATCACACATTGATTTCATGTGTGACCGGAATGGAAGGCAGCTTAATCATCTCTTACCGTTTCATCCATTTTTGTCTTGATAAGGCTCATTTAAAGTCTTGCCAGGCAGATTGTTGTGGCTAATTAACATGTTGGCCTTGAGCTTTCTATCTTGTGTGACTCCAGGCTTTGTTCTTGTGCATCATCAGAGCCGGCTGTGTATGTTTGTGTGAGAGGGAGAGAGCGAGGAGGTGTGGGTGTGAATTCTCAGACGTAGTCCTTATCAGTGATTCTGTGTTGTTATGTCCAGCCTTCACAATGGCCAGCGAGTTCCAGGAGCCCAAATCAGACAGAAAACAGACAGGAAGTGCAGGAATTGCTCGCTCCAGTCTGACGCAGAAACTGGTACTTTTCCCACTTTACTGCAATCATCGTTTCACACCCGTCTTTTTCAAACGCACCAATAAAAAATGCATTCTCACTTTTATCAGGCTGGCTTTGCCCACACAAAGTCAAGGACGTTATTTTTCCACGGTGTAAAACAAAGGATGTCTTTCATGTCAGTTGCACCAGCAGAGAGCCATCCTTTAACACAGGCACAGAAATGAAATAAAATAGCTGAAAAATACACACATACATGACCCTGGAGCACAAAACCAGTCATAAGGGTCCATTTTTATTTTTATTTTCTTTTTTTTTTTTTTACATTGAGATTTATGCATCATGTATGGTTTGTTAGGAGGACAATTTTTGTCTGAGATACAACTATTAGACAATCTGGAATCTGAAAAAAAAAAAAAAAAAAAAAATATATATATATATATATATATATATATATATATATATATATATATATATATATATATATATATATTGAAAATGAATGAATTCTTAGCAATGCATAAAGTTTTTAGCAAATGTACTAAATCTCTTCATGGAACATGATCTTTACTTAATATCCTAATGATTTTTGGGATAAAAAAAAGGATAAATTTGACCCAACAAATACAATGTATTTTTGGCTATTGCTACAAATATACCCCAGAGACTTAAGACTGTTTTGCGCTCCAGGAACACATATTTAAAAATCTTAAGTTAGATCAAATAAATATAAAATGTAATGATACAAATGTTTCACAGCAGTCTTTGATCCTATTTACCAAGGCTCTTAATAATAATGAGCACAACTGTGTATAAGTGTGTGTAATCGAGGCATACATTCTAGTGTTGTATCTATGGATCAGGTCTTACTGTAGTGGAGCCGAAGGAAGTTGTTACTAATCTTGAAGCAGGAAAAGGGGCTTAAGGTTTGTTTTTCTTGGGGGCTGATAGCATCTACATGTGTCCCTCTGGCTTCGGCTGCAAACATTGTTTATTGTGATACCTATGAAGGCATTTGGACTCAAGTCTGAAGTGTGTGTGTGTGTGTGTGTGTCCTAGCCATGAATGGGGGAAGTGGGAAGTAGATGGACAAGTGTCGACAGCCTCTCTCAGCCGTCGGAGAGGAAGTGACAGAAATGGCTCTGCAGGCCCCAGGTGGCTGATGGGATATGCATCCAGGTCTCTGTAAGACCACCACACAGAAACTCTACCCCAGCTGTGCTTGTGTTTTTCTATTCTAATCACTGGATAAGATTTTGCCTGTTAATCTCAGACTGTAAAACCACCCCTAAATTCTCCCAGCAGGCCAACGGTTAACTTTCAACCCCAATCCTCCAAAAACTGTCTGAGATGTCGCTCTTCAGAATCCATCGCGATTCTCTCTGGATTTGATCATGAGCTTAGAATTTAATAGTAGATGGCGCTCTAATCTAGTTTTTAATATCCACACACTCAAATGCTGATGAAGAAGAGTGTTTTTTCACCTCAGATGGTTTTTATGATGCCAGATTAATGCAAACACAGGCCACTGTGAACATCATCCTTGTAATTCCCTTCATCCTTTTCGAATTATATGAATGATTATTTTAGGTTCAAGTGTGTGTAAGGATTTTGAAACGAGCAGAGTATGGGTGTTTCTAAAGCATGCAGCGTAAAATAAATAAAAAAAAAATTGTCAATCTGTCACAATCAAGTTAACTCTACTAGTAACCGACAACTTAAAAACTTTTGTTTATCTAATGAAAAAAAGTAATTCTGTTGAGTTTTAAAAGTTCTGTCAGATCAATCAAGGATTTTTTTATTTTTTTATTTTAGCATTTAGCTTAGCAAATCTTTTCAACAGTCCTCTTTCTTTTAGATTAATGTTTGTTTTTAAAGCCCACTACATAACATGGGTAGTATTTCCCTCTTAAAACTAAATGCACAAATTTGTGCTGATAAAGAAATTTATTAAATCCAGAAGTTGCAATGAGATGCACACGCACATTAAAATGTTCAAATGTTAAAAATATGAACTCTGATCCACATGACGGCTAATGAACAGTGACGGCATCAGAAGCATAAATTAAGCTAGTAAAATGTAAAACGATAACATTTTAATCACAATGTTTTCAAGGTGCAATGCATGCTGGGAACTTGTGCAATATCGCTCACTGTAAAATCGTTTGTTCATATGACTCCATTTGAATAGTTGGGAGAACATTTGAATATGTGGTGCACAAATACTTGTGCATCAAGTACAAAACAACTTTTGCAAATTACATGTTTAGAGGTTTTTTTTTTTCGGTTTGCACAAAAAAAATTAGACTTCTTTTAGATAATCATTGTTCTGGCTACTTTTTATTTGTTCGTACAACTTTTCGAATGTCCAATTTTTTTACAATGTATAAAACGCAGCAATTCATGTAGTTTTTGAGTTTGGTGGAAATGTAGGCAGAGGCATTTATTTCCATTGAGCTCCTGTTGAAAGCAACACATCTTCAGCATATTCTTGTCTGTCAGTTCAGTCGCTCTCCTGGAAGGTCGTCATCCCGAAACAACTGGATGTCAGGATCAAATATTAGCAGCTGTGTGATTATTGGAGCACACACAGAGCCACAAAACTAGTCCGAAGAAGCGCTTTTTACCCTTTCAAAGTGCACCCCTTCTCAATTTTTAATGAAAGAAAACAAGATTCTGAGCTGCACCTGGTTACGGCCAAGAAATGCATTTGCTATTCAGCTGCCTGGGTGGCATCCACACACACACACACACAAACCCGAGGCGGTTCCTTGGACAGGAGGATGTACAGAAGTTATCAGACTGGTTGCTGATGCCATTAGTCAGTGAGGGAGAATTCGCCCCACGGTGCTGCATGTTCCTGTGTTGTTACTGTTGGCATGTTTTTCCCAGCGCTGATTGGCAGTCTTCCACCTCTGCGCTGTAATCATCATCCTGACTGACAGCTGTGTAATGTTGAGATGATGCTAATCTCTGAAATGTCTGTTCAGGCTAATCGCACACAGATTTACACTTAACGACACGGCATTTGAACATAAGGCAAAGGAAATGATGGTTTACAACTTTTCTGTTGTATTGTTGTTGTTGTTGTGCCCAGAACTCAGAATTTACGCAGTTTACTATTATAGTATTCCTTTATATTTTGCTTTTATTTATAATGTTTCATAGTAATTTAAGCTTAGGTTTTAATAATTTTATGTTTTGTCATTTTTGGTTTATTTTGCATTTCTAATGAAATGTTTATTTTAATTTTAGATTAGTAATTGTAGACTTGATGGTCAAGTTATTTTTGTTTTAAATAAAGAAAAAAGAAAACAAGTACATAAAATGGCAATAGAATAGAAAGTGCTATGGCACCTTAAGTTTAAGTTTTTATCTAATGTTTATATTTTATTTTATTATTTCAGCTAATGCATGTGGCACTAAACTAGAGTATGGTTGTGTAGGTTTCTCTGAAGTAGAAGCTGAAAGCAGACATGCTTTAATAACTGAAGTGCGGCAAAATGTTTGTGTTTATCATTTTATAATTCCTTTGAACATGCATGCAAAATTGAAAATATAAAAAAATGCACATGATATGCATGCATTTATGTATATGTGAGTGCTGTCTGCTGTATGCGTGCATGCATGTGTACAGTGGACCCTCGCACACCTGCGTGGCTCTGAAGCCTCGAGCATTCAGAAAGGGGTGTGACTCTGGTTTGATTGACAGGTGTGCAAGAGGGCTGACTGATGCTTGTAGAGGTCGTTGAGAGATGCATCCCATTGGCCCTCACAGCTGTGTGCAGCGTGTGTCAGCATGTGTTCAATATGTATGATTTCAGGAGCCCAAAAAAGTTTAGAGCAGCAACACACGTGTTGCTTGTCTAAGATGACGAGCTCGAGTGGTTGATGATGCAGGAAATAATGATCTTGTTGTTAGTGCATCATGGTTTTTGGGTTAACAGGTGTACCATGCCTTCTACAAACCCCTGGAGTTCACCGTGGCTGAGAGAGACGCAACTCAGTGCTACATTAAAGTATTTCAAAAGAAAAGTATACAGTGGTGGCAAAAATTATTAGAGTACTTTTATTTTCACCAGATTTTGACTTTTTTTTTTTAACTAATGCTGTGAGGGTGCAAAAAAAATATATAAATATTGAGAAAATCATATTTAAAATTTTACAAATGAAGTCCTTAGCAATGCATATTACTAATTAAAAGTAAAAAAAAAAAAAAAAAAACGCTGGATGGATGCGGAAATATTTAAAAAAAAAAATCTACAAATGTGCATTAGACAAACATATGCACTTAACTAGATAAGAATTTAATTATTTATCCGGTATGAAAACATGTGCTTAAACTACAATGGAAACACTTTTACAGAATAAATTATTTAATGCGCATCAAAAAAGACGTGGATTTGCCACGGGACAGCATAAAACTGATAATATGTATATATATATATATATATATGTGTGTATGTGTGTGTGTATATATATATATATATATATATATATATATATATATATATACACACACACTTGCATGTACACATTTTAGAAAAATGTTACGTTTATGTATTAAATAAATATATATAATATAAATTATATGAATATAAATATATACGTCAATATTTTCCAAATATATATACTGGATGTGTGTGTGTAATTATACATACAGAGAACACAAACATATATTATGTGGACATACATTTTAATTTGCATGCAATTCATCGCAACAAATCATTTTGACAGCACTAGATATTTCTAATTATAATTCTGGAGGTCAGTGCTAACGAGTATGTGCTTCTGTGCCACTGTGATGTATTGTTTATAACCGAGTCCAGGAGAGCGCGGCCTGCTTTTTACCACAGCTCTTGGTAATCCAGTAAGGTCCTCGTGTTTGCTCTCCAGGATAAGAAAGCAGATCTAGGTTAGAGCAACACGAACCACAAGCGCCGCTGCGAACACATAAACACACTCATAAATCAGGATTACAGTTTGCTGAAATGAGAAACGCTGGAGAGAGTGGCCTAATGTTTCTGAAATATATTCTGCAAATATTGTTGTTTCTCTGGCTGTACTTCCTGTGCATTAGTCGTTCTCTGACACCACCCAGATTCCCCGAGACGTAGAGCTCAAACGCAGAAGAGAGCACTTGTTTAGTCCTGGACTTCAGGAGGGTGGTACATACTCTCCTGCTCCTGATCTCTCCAGGTAAAGCCTCAAAGTCCACAATACTGCCAGAGACCTAAAGGTGGCAGTGTTAGCTTCCTTTTCCCCAAAAACTCTGAGCTGGGTAGTCATTATGAATTCTGGTCATTTTTAATCAATGGCACAATGTTAAGATGAATTGATCACTTGCTGGGCATTTATCGCTCCATAGGTTTAGCTTATCGGTTGTTTGTGTGCTTGGCTAATAGCCTTGGCTTTGAGGGAAGTTAAATTGCAACTATTCCCAAAGGTTCAATTCATTTTGTGACAGGAAATCTGTGACATCTGTGTACTTTCAAACCAGATAAAAGTGCATTTTGAAATATGTTGATATATAAGTGCAAGTGCAATTATAACGCAACATTTTTCTTGGTGGGGTGGTTTATTTCAGTCCCGTTCACTGTAGCAATTTTTTTTTTCATGCAAGAAATTGAAATACAGGTTTGGAAGAACATGAAGTTGAGGAAATGAATTTTAACTTTTGGGCATAATATGCATTTAATGGTTCAATAAAATGTGTAATGAAGTTAAAATGGGACAATTTCAGAGTTAGTGAAACGACAGATATACAAAACTTATATAAGTCTCTGAATTTGCTTAAGTTCTGTACTTATACAATTGTTATATAAAATGAATATGAAAAGCGCTTTAGAAACGTTATTTTAATGGCCATGTTACATACTTAAAGGGACAGCTGACCCAAAAGTGCAAATTTTGCACTTCTCGCTGAGGTATTTTTGTAGCAATAGCCAACAATACATTGTATGGGTCAAAATTATAGAATTTTCTTTAATGGCAAAAATCATAAGGATATTATGTAAAGATCATGCTCCATGAAGATATTTAGTAAATTTCCTACCATAAATATATCAAACTTAATTTTTGATTAGTTATATGCATTGCTAAGGACTTCGTTTTGGACAACTTTAAAGGCAATTTTCTCAATATTTATATATTTTTTTGCTCCCTCAGATTCCAGATTTTAAAATAGTTGCATCTCAGACAAATATTGTCCTCCTAACAAAACATACATCAATGGAAAGATTATTTATTCAGCTTTTCAAATCTCAATATCGAAAAATGTGCTCGTCTCATGGACGGGGTGCTGACTGAAGAACCCTGACCCCAACACACTACCACCAACAGCTTGGCTCTGTCAAATCACACACACACACACACGCACACACACACACACACACACACACACACACACACACACACACACACACACACACACACACGGCCGGTGGGCTGAGTTACATCACTCTAAAATGTACAGATATTCATGCTATGAACAGTATAATTGTCATGTTACCAGTTTGATCCCCGAGTTCTGACATTATTTATGTTATATATGCGCAAATGCCGATCAAATGTGCTTTAGACAACAGCTCTGATCTCCACATTCACACACTGTCTGTGAGGGGTCAAGGTTCAACTTTCAAGGGCCCAGCTAATGATGACTTGCACTAAAAACCAAAACTGGAGAGGAGGCGAGTCTGATGTCACCTGGCGTCATTATTTTCTGTAAATAGAGAAGCCTGTTTTGGCATTAAGCCATGCACTGGATCATTTATAAACGTGTGTAAGATAATAAATATGGATTATTAATAATGATGCATTATATTCGGTCTTGTGTTTCTAACAAATGAAATTGTGTGAATTGTGTGAAAACTTAGTGTACTTACTCCCATATTACTATATAGGCAGCAACTTCAAGTGCACATTGAATTGTGTTTATGTGAAGGGTGTTAAAGACTGATCTTAAAATTAATTTTTCTATATAATAACACCACAAAAAAACCATCAAAATGCATAAACTTCAAAACTTTTTTTTTCAAATAAACATACTTTTATTCAATAAAAATAATTCATTCATTTGATTCAAGATTTCTGTTTCGAATAAATGCTGTTCTTCTGAACTATCTATTATTCAAAAAATACTGAAAAAAAAAAAATATATATATATATATTACGTAGTGCACACAACTCGTTTCAAGTTAGTGTGTGTGTGTGTGTGCGTGTGTGTGTGTGTGTGTGTGTGCTCTTGTTTTTGTGTCATATCAGGACACAACTCTGTATAATGACATGGGTATGACACAGGTATTACAAGGAGAGGTTGACTTATGAGGACATAACCCATGTCTCCATTTTTCAAAACGCTTATAAATCATACAGAATGAGTTTTTTTGAGAAAGTAAAAATGCACAAAGTTTCCTGTGAGGGTTAGGGTTAGGTGTAGGGTTGGTGAAGGGTGATAGAATATACAGTTTGTACAGTATAAAAACCATTACACCTATGGGATGAACACACTTTACACAAAAACAAACATGAGTGTGTGTGTGCTCGCATGTGTGTGTGTGTGTGTGTGTGTGTGAGCGTTTGTGAGTGAGTGTGTGTTTGTGTCTGTCTCTGTGAGTGTGTGTGAGTGAGTGTGTGTGTGTGTGTGTGTGTGTGCGCGTGGGTGTGTGTGTGTGTGTGTGTGTGTGTGTGTGTGTGTGTAAGGTCAGCTGGTGTGGTCACGGTCTGACCTCTCGCTGTCTTCACTCACAGGCTCCTCAGAGATGCCCAGCTGTCAGTCAAAGCTGCACAACAACAATAACAGAAATTCTTAAGGACGGAGTTCTCACAAACCCTGAAACTCTTAACGGAGTCACCCCTAAAACTCCCAGCTCTCTTCTCAGCTATTAAGGTGAATGTCGTCTTCATCGCCCACCGAGAGAAAACACTAGTGCGCCCTTTTAACCAGCAACACGCTTTCAGCATTTCTTTATCTTTCCAAATGGAACAAATGTACCTAAATCCACCCTGAGACACACTTAGCAGAACATGTCAACATGTCAGGGTGGGTTAGGTGGATATTTAGCGTCTTAATCCACCGCTATTGTGGGTTGACAGTAGGAATCAGTGGCAGTCTATAGTGTATGTGAGTCAGACGGCCCTCAGCACCCTTCTGCAGCGGGTTTACACTCATGTGTCCAAAGCCCTGGGACGAGAAACAAATATCTGCCTCGTGTAAACACATGCCAGAAGATTGCCATAGAAAAGGGGGCTTATTGGTAAAATGAATAGTGGCCTATTATAGTGCACTTTTTTCTGACATTCTTCAGATTGAGACGTCTTTAGTGGTGAGAAACATCATAATAACAACCCCCTCCCCATACCCCCTGCATTTTTTTGTGAATGCAGTTTTTACATTTTTATAAGAGTCAGACATACCAATAAAATGTGAGGCTCTTTAATTTTAGTTTGTGATTTGGTGAGATGAAACCAAACAAGATGAGAAGTGCTAAATTACCTGTCTGAAATAGCTAGTCTGCTATTAAACTATTTTTCACAAAAGAATAAAACAATGAATATGGCTCTGAGATAATGAGGCATTTAATTTGCTAGAGGGTTGTTTGTGTTGTTGTCTGCTTTGTTCCTGTCGCTCCATCACCTGCATGATCTCCAAAACCTCCATCGTGCTGTTTACAGTAAACCCTCGCAGTCATGCAGCACGCACTGCTTTCACTTCAGGAAAATCATTTTAGGAGTGTTTTGTGTGTGAATGTGCAGCACTATTTGAACAGTGAAAACATAGGCTTATTTGTGTTTTTAAGCATTCTCTAAACTTCCATCTGCGGTAGCTGGTGTGAACGTCTCCAAATGATATACGACTGACTGGAAGAATTAAAAGGAAATATATACAGTATAGACCAAAAGTTTGGAAACATTACTATTTTTAATGTTTTTGAACGAAGTTTCTTCTGCTCATCAAGCCTGCATTTCTTTGATCAAAACTACAGAAAAAATGTTTATATTGTGATATATTATTACAATTTAAAATAATTTTTTTTTACATTTATTATAGTTTAAACGATCGTTTATTTCTGTGATGCAAAGCTGAATTTTTAGGATCATTATCACATGATCCTTTAGAAATCATTCTAATATGATGATTCATGATCAAAGCTGGAAACATTTCTGCTGATTAATATTGTTTCAGAACATGTGATACTTTTTTAGGATACTTTGATGATTAAAAAAAGAAGCTATGTTTTTAAAATATAAATATTTTGTAATAACAATATACACTACTGGTCAGTAATTTGGGGTCAGTAATTTTTTTTTCTTTCTTTTTTTATGAAATCAATACTTTTATTCAGCAAGGATGTGTTAAATTGATAAAAAGTGATAGTAAAGAAAATATATTATTAGAATTTATATTATTAGAATTTGTTTTTTATTATTTTGAATAAATGCAGTTCTTTTGAACCTTTTATTGATCATATATATCAGACAGCAGAACTGTTTCCAACACTCATAATAAATCAGAATATTAGAATGATTTCTAAATGATCATGTGATCGACTGATGTTACATGTGACACTGAAGGCTGGAGGAATGATGCTGAAAATTCAGCTTTGCATCACAGGAATATATATATTTTTTAAAGTATATTCAAATAGAAAACTATCATTTTAAGTTGTAATAATATTACTGTTTTTTGTGTATTTTTATCAAATAAATGCAGGCTTCTTTCAAAAACATTAAAAATAGTAATGTTTCCAAACTTTTGCTCTGGACTGTATATTATTTCAATATTGGAATCATTGCACATGCAACTAATATGAACCTTTTTGTGCCTTTGCCCTTTTTTTTCATCTAGACATTCTCTATTTTAACTTGTTTTATGGTTTAAAATAACTAGAATATTGCTAAACATCTTCATTTGTGTTTCCATATAAAATCATAGAATTCCAAATGAAATGAGGGTGAGGAAATGATGATGGATTTTCATGTTTTGTGTGAATTCTCTCTTTCAGTGTGAATGCAGATACAGATCATCTCTGCACCTCTCTGTCCAGCGCATGTCTCTTACTCACTGTTCAATCCTCATTAAAGACTGATTAAATGCTCATTAATTCTGGCTCTGTGTTCTTTCACTCAAGTCTTCAGGTCTGCAGTGGAGAGAAATCCCTGCCAGAACATCTCTCCTTCTCTCCTTCACTCCTCCTCTCCATCCCGTCTCTCTGCCCTGAGGTGCTGTGATTATTATCCTCACACTCTCTCTCATAAATCACCTTATCTTTACAGGCTGTAACAATACTTCCCACTTCACAGCCACAACACTCACCCTGCGCTGTAGGGCTGGGGTAGACACACTTGCAATCGTGCCACATTTTCAAGGAAACACACACTCATTCTCTGGTAGGATTATTTTCCAGGGAATTTATGTGTTTATGAGACTTGTTGGCAGCATTTTCGTTCACTAGTCATTTTCATTCAACTCATTCATCATCAAATATAATAATAACAAATATATACACTACCAATCAAAAGTAAGTTTGTTTAAAAAAATCATAATAATACTTTTATTCAGCATGGATGCATTACATTTATGAAAAGTTAAGTCAGCTTTATTTATATAGCGCTTAAAAAAAAAAAAAAAGATTATGTCAAAGCAACTGAACAACATTAAAAAGGAAAACAGTGTGTCAATAAAACAAAAAAGGCAGTTCATTATTGAATTCAGTAATGTCATCATTCAGCTCAGTTCAGTTTAAATAGTATCTTTGCAATCATTTGCAATCAAGTCAACAATATCACTGACTTGCTTAGTTGGGGACACTTCATTCACAGAGGCGACAGCGGCAAGAAACCAAAACTCCATCGGTGACAGGAGTGGAAGTGGAGGACTATGCTAAACCATTCAGGGCTTTATAAGTAATAAGCAATATTTTAAAATCTATACGATGTTTGATAGGGAGCCAGTGCAGTGTGGACAGGACCGGGCTAATATGGTCATACTTCCTGGTTCTAGTAAGAACTCTTGCTGCTGCATTTTGGACTAGCTGTAGTTTGTTTACTAAGCGTGCAGAACAACCACCCAATAAAGCATTAAAATAGTCTAACCTTGAAGTCATAAATGCATGGATTAACATTTCTGCATTTGACATTGAGAGCATAGGCCGTGATTTAGATATATTTTTGAGATGGAAAAATACAGTTTTACAAATGCTAGAAACGTGGCTTTCTAAGGAAAGATTGCGCTCAAGTAGCACACCTAGGTTCCTAACTGATGACGAAGAATTGACAGAGCAGCCATCAAGTCTTAGACAGTTTTCTAGGTTATTACATGCAAAGTTTTTAGGTCTTATAGTTAACACCTCTGTTTCTTCAGAATTAAGCAGTAAGAAATTACTCGTATTCCAGGTTTTTATATCAACTATGCATTACGTTCGTTTTTCAGATTGGTATGTTTCGCCGGGCCACAAAGAAGTTGTACCATCAGCATAACCGTGAAAGCTAGCACCGTGTTTCCTGATGATATCTCCCAAGTGTGTCATGTAAAGCATGAAGAGTAATGGTCCTAGTACTGGGCCTTGAGGTACTCCATACTGCACTTGTAATCTATATGATGCCTCTTCATTCACTGCTACGAATTGATGGAGGTCATATAAGTACGATTTAAACCATGCTAATGCACTTAATGCCAACAAAGTGTTCAAGTCTATGCAAAAGAATGTTGTGGTCAACTGTGTCAAAAGCAGCACTAAGATCCAAAAGCACTAATAGAGAGATACACCCACGATCAGATGATAAGAGCAGGTCATGTGTAACTCTAAGGAGAAAAGTCTCAGTCTAAATCCAGACTAGAAATCCTCACAGATACCATTTTTCTCTAAGAAAGAATATAATTGTGAGTATACTACCTTTTCTAGTATCTGAAAATGTCTGCACATCACAAATAGAACAACAAATATTTGAAATTGTAATAATATTTCACAATATTAATATTTTACTGTCTTGAAAAACATTTAAATCTTACTGATCCCAAACTTTTGAGAAGTATATATAAATAATATATCAACAGTATGCAAATTTTAATATAATGTTGATATTTGTTCATACATTTTAGGTTAATGTCTGTACGTAATATCAGGATATTATCTGTTTTGTCAAGTCAAGTCTGCTTTATTGTCAGTTCTTCGACATTTATAGTACATACATGCAGAGAAGTGAAATTGTGTTGCTCTCAGACCCTTGGTACATACAGATAATATTAACAGTAGAACATTAAATACAGAAAATAAAATATAAAGAACAACTATACAAATATGCAAATAGGTCATAAACAGTGCTGGGGTAGTGATTCAAAAAATTTAATAAGTTACTAATTACTAGTTACTTCTGTAAACTGTAATGAGATTACTTTACTAGTTACTGCACAGTTACTTCACTACTTATTACTTTACTTTACTCTTTAAATTTTTAGGGGATTTTTTCCAAATTCCGTTTTCTGTTCTAATTTTTCTGGATTCCATTTTTTTCTGTTTTATTTTTTTTTCTCAACTCCTTTTTAATGGTTAAATTTAATTGTATTAAACAAAAAGCATGTCTAATTAATTTAAATCATAGCACTTATACATTTTCACAGCAATTTATTGAAAGTAAAAAAAAAAAAAATACATGTTTAGGGCCCTATGAAATGTTTTATTTTATCTTCACCATATGTTTGATTTTTTTTTTAGCATGTGTAATTATTAAAATGCCTTAAAACCACTTAATTTATTACATTTTTTCTTAAAATTGCCTTATGAAATGTTTTTTCTGTTGTGTAGCCTATTTACATTTTTCTGGTTTTCAAATGTAGGCACAAAACATTCCTTTAGATTTTCTTTTAAATATTGAAGATTAATCAAACTTTATTTTTTTGTCAACAAATGGGATTTACTATTAAAAATAAAACATGGAAGAAATGTTAAGCAAGAGATGCTTTAAAGCGTGATAAATAGAGGTGTCCCCAATAACAGCTGGAAACAAAGCAGCGCTGAGCTGACAAACGCTGCTTTATCAGGCATATAACATGCAAGTCTTCCTCAGAAATACAGTGATATAAAAACATCTGTGTCGTCGTTTTGATATTAAAGCATATAAATGTAAGGAATTATTATTATTATTAAACGTGCAGTACGTGCTCATGTTTATTCAACAAAGCCTTTTGGAAAATCGTTTAGTTTTAAAATCGTGGCAAGTCTCCAAAAATAAATAAATGTATGGGAAACACATCCCACAACTTAGGCCAGCTGAAACCGTCTATAAGATGACATTTCAGCACTTGACAAACGGAGAGCGACTCCTACGTAGCACTTGAAGCACAGCTGTGCGATTGCTTTAGGTGCAATGTTGGGAAACGGATGTCAAACAATAACGAACCATCGTAAAATTACTCGTAGAAAACACTATTAAGTGCTAAGATCAATCGTTCTCGGGAAACCCGGCCCAGAACATTACACACAGGCAATCACGGTATGTGTAACGCAGGAAAGCGTGTTCCTATAGTCTGGTAAAGTAGCGTAGTTACCAATATTATTAGTGTATTGCGTTACTTTACTTCGTTACCCAAAAAGTAACAAAGTTACTGTAATAGAAAAGATAAGTAAAGCAGCGCAAGGCACATGGTAGACAGAGTGCAAACCAGTGAATTATACAGTGCAGATATAATGATTGTAATGTAAGCCAGACAGCAAGCAGTTTCGGCCCAGATCCGGCCCACATCTGGTCCGCATGTGGGCTGGATTTGGGCCGGATCTGGGCCGAAACTGCTTGCTGTCTAGGAAAGAGCTTATTCATCTTATTCATTGAAGTGTCGAAAATCTCAGAGAGCAGTTTTTTTATTTAAACTGACAGAAGAGTTAGTTGAATGAGGTCAGATAATTACTGAATGAGGTAGTGAGCAGACCAATGCAGCACAAAGTGTCAAACATAATATACAGATGATATTCATGATCTTATGATTTGCAATCTTTGATTTGTTTTTTATGCAATTATAATGAAATGAAGCATCAATTTAATGATATTTAACTATATAAAAACAATATTAAGTATTTGGACACAAAAAAAATATCAAACCAAGTGCTGCTAGACATTTGTGCAGATGTTTCGCATCTGTGCAGCATTATGGGAAGGCACTGAGAGGGAAGGCATCAGTGAGAGCTGTTGAGAGAAGGCTGTGTAGGATCCTCTCGTCCCTTTTGCCATACGAGTGTTATTAACTTCTGCTTTTCACAGACACCATCAGATGCCTTCCAGACCCCAGCAGTCCATCCGCACCCTCCCTTAGACCCTCCACACAAACGTCCAAGACAAACACAAGAGACAGAGACATCTGAACTGAAAAAAAAATCAAACATGACATATCTAAAATATCTAAAGTAAACACACCTCTTTCCATTCATTTTTGCTTAGTTCTAAGCCAATTATAACCATTTAGAGTTTTCATTGAATGAGTTCTTGAAAAGTGTTTTTCACGTGTGTGTGTGAAGAGTTTATTTGTACAAACAGTTAACTAAAACATATAAATAATTTTCAAAAATCATGTTTTTTTATGTTATTATGTTTTTATGGTGTTAGTTACCTAATCAAAATAACCCAACTGCAGTGCTGTCAAACGATTAATCGAATACATAATAAAAGTTTTAATTTACATGATATATGTGTGTGCACTGTGTATATTTATTATTGTATATATAAATACACACACACACACACACACACACACACACACATATATATATATATATATATATATATATATATATATATATATATATATATATATATATATATATATATAAGATTTATATATATTAAATATATTTATATAAAATGTAATTTATATTAATAAATCTATAAATGCAAAATTAAATTTTTAATATCTTTTAATTTAATATTTGTACTTTTTTTAGATTTTTTTTAGATTTTGCTAAATAACTAGTGTCCATCTATGCTGATCTCTTCAGCAGGGTCATCACTAAATAATGGAGCATAGATGTGTGCAGTATTTACTGTAGTATTTTTTTAATGATCAAGTTCATGCCTGACGAGTCTAAAAGAGAGGCTTGTTTGACTAAGAGCTTATCTAATTTAGTGATGAGCTGTAAACTGACCTACACGGCCTTGTGTGAGAGAGAGCCAAGGGATTTCCTTTCCTTCTCCACCGTCAAAATGGACAATGTTGGCCCCCCTCCTCAGGCCCAGGGAGACAGCAGCGTTCACTCGGTGGCATTGTAGTGTATTGTGGGTAATCTGAGATGGCACCAATAATTCATGGTTACGTGGGGCATGGCATCTGACCGGCCCGATTAGAAGATGTACATCTAATGGTCCCCTCTGCAGGGTCAGTGGCCTGCCATTAACATTTATTGCATCTTATCACTGCCTGACAGAATAGAACACTTGCTTAAAGGCTTACTCGTCTGTCTGTCTTTATGTCTGTCTGTCTTTATGTCTGTCTGTATTTCTGTCTGTCTGTCTTTATGTCTGTCTGTATTTCTGTCTGTCTGTCTTTATATCTGTCTGTATTTCTGTCTGTATTTCTGTCTGTCTGTTTTTCTGTCTGTCTGTCTTTATGTCTGTCTGTATTTCTGTCTGTCTGTCTTTATGTCTGTCTGTATTTCTGTCTGTCTGTCTTTATGTCTGTCTGTATTTCTGTCTGTCTGTCTTTATATCTGTCTGTATTTCTGTCTGTCTGTTTTTCTGTCTGTCTGTCTTTATGTCTGTCTGTATTTCTGTCTGTCTGTCTTTATGTCTGTCTGTATTTCTGTCTGTCTGTCTTTATGTCTGTCTGTATTTCTGTCTGTCTGTCTTTATATCTGTCTGTATTTCTGTCTGTCTGTTTTTCTGTCTGTCTGTCTTTATGTCTGTCTGTATTTCTGTCTGTCTTTCTGTCTTTCCGTCTGTCTTTCTGTCTGTCTGTTTTTCTGCCTGCCTGTCTGTCTGTCTGTCTGTCTGTGTGTCTGTCCATCCGTCTGTCTGTCTGTCTGTCTGTCTGTCTTTATTTCTGTCTGTCTGTCTTACTGTCTGTCTGTCTGTCTGTCTGTCAGTCTGTCTTTATTTATTTCTGTCTGTCTCTCTGTCTGTCTGTCTGTCTGTCTGTCTCACTGTCTGTCTGTCTGTCTTTCTGTCATTCTGTATTTCAGTCAGTCAGTCAGTCAGTCTGTCTGTCTGTCTGTCCATCCGTCTGTCTGTCTGTCTGTCTGTCTGTCTCTCTTTATTTCTGTCTGTCTGTCCATCTGTCTGTCTGTCTGTCTGTCTGTCTCTCTTTATTTCTGTCTGTCTGTCCATCCGTATGTCTGTCTGTCTGTCTGTCTCTCTTTATTTCTGTCTGTCTGTCTGTCTTTCTGTCATTCTGTATTTCAGTCAGTCAGTCTGTCTGTCTGTCTCTCCATCCGTCTGTCTGTCTGTATGTCTCTCTCTCTTTATTTCTGTCTGTCTGTCCATCCGTCTGTCTGTCTGTCTGTCTGTCTCTCTTTATTTCTGTCTGTCTGTCCATCCGTCTGTCTGTCTGTCTCTCTTTATTTCTGTCTGTATTTCTTTTTGTCTGTCTGTCTGTCTGTCTGTCTTTTTGTCTGTCTGTCAGTTTGTCTGTCTGTCTGTATTAATGTATGTCTGTCTGTCTGTCTGTCTGTCTTTTTGTCTGTCTGTCTGTCTGTCTGTCTGTCTTTCCCTCTGTGTGTCTTTCTGTCATATGATTTTTAGTAACAATTTGACCATTTTGAATTAGAATAGGAGTAATGGGTTATTAGAAAGTGTGAGCAAGTAGTTTGTTCCCACACTGTTTAAGACTCACTAGGATGCGTTTTCCGGACCATCTCAAAAATTTTTATTAATGCTTTAAATTTCCTCATCTGTAGATGTTCTCACATTCCTTCAATATTCTGTGCAGCACCTGTGTTCTTGTGAATCTTATAGTCTTGTTTATTAAGAGAAATGAAGTAACCCTCGGTTGAGCTAATCCAGGGCCTCTAAAGAGGTTTAAAGTGCTCTTGTTACATCTAATCTATTTGCTCAGACTCAGCTGAGCCTGAAACCTCTTCTCCATGATCCAAACGTACAAATAAAGGTCTCTCTATCTTACCTATTGCAGGTATGAAAGGCCACTATGTGCTCAGTGGATTAGTCTGAACTTTCCCCCTCCCGTTTTCTCAATTAGAGAAAGGCTGAAATAGAGGAGGGAAACAAAAAAAGAGTTGATGCCCCAGCAGGGGACTTTTCACGTTGCACTTGATTCCTTCTTCCTGGGTTTCAGACATGGTATCATTTTTAGACAGTATTGTGGATAGTATCAGATGTAGTGCATTTACACGGAAGCCTAATAATAAAACATATTCAATGAAATAAATCATCAGTACTACCCATTACTCTCTTGAAAGCAATTATAAAAATACATTAATACAAATGTTGGAAAGATTACAACATTTCTGATGAGATTCCATATGAATATATGAAAAAAACAAAACAAAACAAAATAATTGAAGTAGTAGAATAAGTAACAGAATGATAATGTTAACTTGGTATCAGGCATCACAAAATACATTCATAATTGCAATGGAAAAAAAGCAGAAAAACTTTTCTTAAAAAATACCCCGTTATCAGCTGCCACTGTAATGTAAATATATATTTTATTATATATTATAATATATTTAAATTAGTATATTTATAGTCACCAGAAAAAAGGGGGAAAAAACAGGGGGGGGGGGTGACTCTGATTAGCATGGTTAGAGTAATTAGTAATTATTTACTCAATGTTACTTTTTCAAAAAAAATTATTTATTTTTTAAGAAAGAAGGAATGAGGAAAATTCAGGCAGTGCTGCAGACAGCTCTCCTCCGCTGCGGGGCTTATCAGTTTCATAGTTGCATGTTTTGATTTCATCTATCGCAGTTCAAACAGATACCGTGTTTATATTCTTGCAGCAAGCTGATTTTTCATATGGAATCTACACTAATACAGGATCATTATTGATGTGTGATCAGTGTCACAAGGTGGTCAAACTCTCTATTAGTGCATGCTGTGGAAGTTAACTCAGAAATGTCTGTCAGAAATGTCCATGTCCAAAAACCAAGTCATAAAAATTTGAAGCTTTGGAGTAAAAACTTAAGTTTGGTCTCATTTTAAAGTAGCCCCTTGACAGATTATTGTTGACGTTGAAACAGTTGTAAAAAAAAAAAAAAAAAGTTATAGAGGTTTAAATTTAAGAAAATGATTTATGAGCAATTTTTAATATAAAATATATATTTTATAAAACCCGTTGAACCCAAAATTTGCTAGAAAAGTTCCAGATTTGAGGTTGATATCTAAAATTCGCTTTTGGTAAAAGTTTAGTAAGATTTCGCTTTTGTTTATAGTCATGCCGGTAGTGACGTCAGAGTCTGTCGCTGGCCAACTCATTAGTGTTTTTTCGATGTATGCTTCAGACACCGGTCACGACGAGCTGTCCCCTAGCGACCCCTAGAGGACGCATTTCAAAGTCTCCTTGAAAGGGAACTATTTTTAAATACATTGAATAATTGAAAATACATGAACAATTCTCAAAACTAATCTTTTTTTTCTTTTCTTTTTTTTTAGCTAGTAAACAAGCAAAATTAAACATTCTGAACAATACTTTTAAGCAGTGCATTCGTAGTTAGTATGCTGAACTCTAAGAAAAGTCTGTAAAAGTAGGGCACAATCTACTGTGTTAAAATGAATGAATTTTCTGTATTGATTTTTCTCAAAAAAAAATTTTTTACATTATGTATTTCGTATTTTTGGGATGAAGGGTCACAACGGAGAATGGATATAGTATAATGCCCAGGAAAATACTACAAATTTTCGAGATATTTTTCTTACAGTGTACTAACTGATCAACAATAGCAGGTACAAGCTCAAAATACGGCATATTAGTAGACAAGATGTTATGCATATGTTGGATTCAAGTTGTTGTAAGATGCTTATGCCATGTTTTTATATATTGTATCTAATGAAATGTAATTCGCACAATTCAACACTTTTTATTTAACAAAAAAAAAAAAAAAAACTGGCTGCAACTTGTCGACCAGTTTCAACTCTGAGCAACAATAAAGATTCATGTAAAAACATAAAAGCTCTATAACCAGGATTTCTTGTCACTTCTTCTGAAACAGTCTAGCGATTAAAACAAAAATCTAACAGTCAAAACATACAATACTTTTTTTTTTTTTTTTGACCATGAAACTAAACTAGATAAAAAAGCAAATCAAAATGATCCACACTTCATTTTAAATGTCAGACTTTACTATTAAGAAATCATTAACTATGATTATATATAAGCGTGTGTAACCTGCAGGTCTCTTTGCTAATCAGCTCTAAAGCCCCTTAAGACCGGGTGCAATGACAAAGTGGCCACCGTCGCTTCCCTTATATACATACTGAGAGCAGCTATGCATTCAGCTCTTATCTCTGTCAACCTCAGCGTGGCATTCACGCCATGAACAGGAACAATGCAGCCTGTCGCTTACCTCCATCAGTCTGAGTGACAGTGGGTGTGGAAGCACTTGTGTCTCTCTATCTTCCACAGAGCTGTTTTTCCAGTCCAGATACTCCCCCCTTCCCTCCCATTTTCTTCACTGACTCACGGCAGGACAATAAAGGGCATGTGTGTACCCCGCACTTCCTCCTCTGTTTGTCTAACTGAGATTTAGAATGGACCTGTAGGTTTGTTCGCCAATTTTATTTTGTTTCCTTCATGGGAGAATTTGCCTTTTTTTGCACAAAAGAGGTTGTGTGTAAACCGGGGAAAGAAACGCTAAGGAATGATTATACCAGCATTGGGCTCGGTGAGGTGGAAATGCCAATAAAGTAACAGAAAGAGAGAGACAGAGGAGGGAAACCGAGATAAGAATAAAGAAAGGAGTGAGTAATATCTGAGGTATTATATCAGTCAAACCGGGGAGAACCAGCCACTGCATCAGTGCACAGCCTTTAAAGTCTACTCCCTTTGTTCTTTTTTAATTCTGATTCAGTGATGTTTTATTTTAATTGCATTTAGATTTGGGGTCGACTGGTTATCGGCGCCGATATGATGCATTTTTATTGTTATCGGTATTGGTCATCTTAAATACTGATTTGCCGATAAAATAATTGAAAAATATTTAAAGAAAGTTTTTGTCAGAGCCCTTGCTATTTTTAATTTTGACATTCATTTAAATTTTTACACCAGGCATATATATTGGCTTAAAATATCGGTTACGTTGCTTTGTGGTTGCTGTTGTTTTATGAGAGGATGCTTTATGTGGATTCACAAAAAAAAGAGATACATTTGTTTTTTTCAAAAAAAAAAAAAAAACACAACAAAAAAACAGTGTTATGTGATTATAATGTTGAGGGATGTATGTCCTGATATCAATATGAACAAAAATTGACTAGAATGCCAACAACAGATGTCTGTGCATACAAATATTTTTTAAAATTGAATTTGCCAAGTCTATGAAACTTTATATAAAACCATATATTATTCTAGAAAAAACCTCCCCTAATAAATATTAATATCTTTAACTTCAAACTTCAAAACTGTTTTTTTTTTTTTTATAATGCCAGTTATTTTTTTATTTTTACATTTTTTTTTTACCATTGATTGACTGACAAGTCACCAGTCTTAATACTGGGAAACATCAGAAGTACAGAGGCGTTGTGTGCATTGTGTGAACATGATGTAGCTGAATTTACTTTTCCTCCAACCTGAGGTTTATTTTATATTTGCTGTAAATAGAACGTCTTATATTAAAAACAATCAAGCCCTGCTCATATTCTAAAAATGTATGCATTACATTACATAAAAATTGCTAAGTAACATTAGTTACTTTTTTTTCTTTTTTTTCGGGAGTAGCCCAATATTGTAATGCATTTCTTTTAAAAGTATCTTTCCCCAACACGTATGTAAATATGTTTAATTACATATTTTTCTCAAATATATACATGCATGTGTTTATATAAAAATTCATATGTAATAAATTAACATAAGCACAGACATATATTATGTGAAAAAAAAAAAAACATTTATTTTGGATGCAATTAATCATTTGACATTACTAGGATTTTAAACTCGTAAATGGGAAAAGGTGCAGTTGCATTTTTTACAGTGTGGATATCCTTTTCCTGGATGGCAAAACATGGGATTTCCAAATTCAGATGGACAACTGGCCCCATGATCTTTCTTGATCTTATTTATGAATGACAGTGGTTTGGGCAAAAGGTGTGTGGCTGGCCATCTCTGGATCCACAGTGCAGGGGGGAGAGGAATGCAGACTGGCCCTCCTCGATCTTTGAAGCCCAGGCTGAAATGACTGGCCCCTCCTTCGGTGTGAGTCCCAGCGCAGGGGCCACAGATAGAGCCTGTGTTTGATCTGAAGGTCGCCAGCCCTTCGCCTGTGTTGAGAGATTCCTGGCTGACGTGGCTGCTGCTTATTTAATAACATGAAGGGGAAGCGAACTCGGTCTCATAATTAGACCTAATTACCAAGCAGGTGTTGACAGACGGCCCACCAAGAGACAAACTGCCTTTATCCACAGTCTTAGAGTCAGATTACTGGAGCTGTCTTATCTGTTACAGCAAGAGAGCTGAAAAACTTCTCTTCATCCTCCCATCAGAAACAGGCGTTCTCATTTCAGACCTGCCTTTGACTGTATATTTAATTACAGAGCCACAATGTTTTTTTTTTTTGTTTTTTTTTTGAGCATTTCGACACGTGATCATGGCATTTCCAAGGTTGGGTTTGTTTGATCTAAAATAAAGTAAAGTATTGTGAAATATTGTTACAAATGAAAATGAATGTTTTCTATTAATTGTTATATATTATTGTGATACAAAGCAGAATTTTCAGCATCATTGAGAATTCTGTTATCATTTATTCACTCTCAGATTGTTGTAAATCTGAATTAATTTCTTTCCTCTGTTGAACATAAAAGCTATAACTTCCCTAGTGTATTTTTTTCCAATTCTATCAAGGTCAGCGGGAACAGCAACTGTTTGGTTTCACAAATACTTCAAAATATCATCTTTTGTGTTCAGTACAAGAAATGAATTCCTAAACGGGTTTGGGACAACATGAGAGTGAGTAAATAATGGCAGATACAGGATTGAAAAAATGCATTGGGAATAAAGAACATAGCATGAAAAAGTATGAAAAAAATAATAATTGCAATCAAAGCAAACTTACCAAATTTCTGATTTCTTTGAAGAGTGAAGTAGGGTCATCCAAATCACATTGCAATAACAGGACCAAAAGTGGCATTTTAAAGTGTTACAAAAGGTTTGTGGTTTAAATAAATAAAGTTCTTTCTATTCAAAGAATCTTGAAAAAAAAAAAAAAAAAAAATTGTTTCTACAAACTGTAATACAGTGCAAATTTCTTGTGCACCAATTTTTTTATTGTTTTTATTCTCTAAAAACGTATTTGAAACATTGACTTACATTGAATGTGTTTTCTATGGATATAAAACCACTTTTGTAAATTTCTTTTGATGTGGACATCTTAACGACTTTGACCCACATTTAATAATATCATCAAATTAACTGCACTTTGACCCTATTCAGCCTTTTATTTTTGTTCATAATAACGCATTACATGTCTCTCCTGTTGTCTCTGTCAAAAAAGTAAAACATCAAACCACAACAACACAGTCTTGACTCTTTGGCCTAGTTCCTCAGCCTGTTTTTCAACTCCATCCCTATCTATATTTCTCTCCATCTCATGACTGACAGCACTATATGAGTAGAGGTATGTTTTGATGCGTTAGTGTTTGCACAACGAGAACGTGTGTTTCCAGACCCGCGTGATGCAGTGAACTTCACAATACGGGCTTGTTAATCCTCTTTAAAGCTATGAAAACCTCGCTGTCACAGACGACGATCGTCCGATAGTGCATTCCTCCACCTTTACCGTGTTTTGTTTTCATTGCGAATGTAGTTTTAAGAAAAGCAAAATAACAACTAGGCCATTAATCTTAATGCACTATAGCATCAGTTTAAGATGGAAAGTTGTTCAAACAAGCCCCTATATGTGCATTAGAAGGGTCTGGCTCCTATACAGGCCTGATGCCGACTGATAGTCACGCCGCTGCCTCACCTGTAAGAAATTATTGGGGCATTTAGAAACTGTCCCCTTTGTGAGGGGTTCAAATGCGGCTCGACTCTTAATTAGGAAGGTAGGGCAGTGAAGAATCTCCGCTTGACAGATTAACATGCACAATTTAATCACTAACCTACCAAAAATGATGAGGGTCCGGTTTCAGTGCGAGGGCAGAGGTGACATTGAGCAGAAAGGTCTTCATAAAGCGGGCCGCTTCAATTCTAAAATAGCAATATCGGTCGCGTCTCAAAGGAGAAACACTGCTCTGTTTGATGTTATTTTTTAGTTTCAATTTAATTGCTATAATTTTTGCTTGCCTTTTAAATTTGCCAACTGTTAGTTCTGAAACATTTTAGGAATCTTTTTGTAACTCATGCTTTGATTCATATCAATCCTTGGTGGTGAAAATTTGATTACGAATCGATTCATGTTTTTTAACGGCGATTCACTATTCTTCATCAAATTTTTGTGCACACTGGACATCAAACACAACAATATTTTGATACAAAAACACACCTATAACATGGGTTGTCCTGACTCAAGAAACCAGCGTTTCCTATTAACTTCCTAATAAATCTAAAATATCTCACACTTCCCATAAGATCAATAATTAACAGTAATGTACAAATTATTTTATAACAGACTTACCCTGCACATGTTGCACTGTATTTTGTTTTTTGAAGTGATTCCAATAATATTTCAAGCAATTAAAAATCATCACAGCGAACAGTATGCATCTGAAGTATGCATCCTGTCTCTGCAGGAAATAATGCATTATTTATCGGCTTTAATATATCGGCAACATTTTATTATCAGTTCAGTAACGATAATATTAAAAATTAACATTTATCGGCCGATACCGATATATTGTGCATCCTTAATTAATATAATAATTTTACAAACACTTGTCCACACTGAAAATGGGGCAGGATGTATCTATTATAATATTAACTAGAAAATAGTTTTTTGAGATTTGTGAATCGATGCAAACTGCTAAAATACTGAATCATGATTCATATGTGAATCGATTTTTCCCTAGCTCCTGATCCTAAGCATTTCTAAAGAGAGTCAAAACTGTCTTTTATGATGTCTTACAGGTTCAAAACCACATCAGTGTGTCAAGTTATAAAGTTTTCCTTTATTAAGACCTCAACCGATTTAGCTTTGCGCGACAGTTTGAAAAGGATTCGTCTGCATTTTTGTGGTCTGTTGCATCTCCACCGAGGCCCTCAGAGCCATTTTCACTTGTGTGTTCTTTGAAGCCTTTTTATTTTTTGTTAGCTGTTGATGAAAATTTAAAAAAAGACAGATTCCAGTGTGTTTACTGTAATTAAGTTGTCAAGCTCATGATTTATGACATATTGAGAAAGGTTTTACAAAGGATGAGGAAGACAAGGAAAATAACATGATCTTCCTTTTGCCCAAAGGCTTTTAGTGTTTACTGTGTTAACTAAGAGATATCAGTGTTTACATATGGGTTGATGCTAATAATATGTGAAAGTTGTGTAAACAAATTCCTCCAGTGTTGGTGGTCGATTAAATTACACCATTTCATTGTTTTTGAATGTCAGAATTTTCATTTTTAATTGCATATTGCACATTGCACAATTTCCATTATCATTATTCCAGTATAAAGTGTCACATGATCTTCAGAAATGATTCTAATATGCTGATTTTTTTATTAGAATTATCAATGTTGGAAACAGTTACTGAAACCACGCCTTCTTTCTTTGCGTGAACATTTGGGGAGCATTATGCAAATATTTCCACACAGTGATGTAGACGTGGGGGCGTGTTTAAACGACGTGTTTTAGGGGGTCGTGGGAGAGTCTTAACTTTAATGAAGAATATCTCTTTGGATTTGAGACTTTAGTCTTTGCAACTTTACAGATCTTCATTATGCACCAAGAGCTTGTAACACTCCAAAGAGAAAGGAACAATTGAAATCACATAATATGACCCCTTTAAAAAAAAAAAAAAAATGTGTTATGTGGACACCGATGTCACACATCTTGGATGACATGAAGCTGTCAATTATCAGGAAATTTTAATTCTTGAAGTAAACTACTTTAACAAGCATGGATCGAAAGTTAACATGCTCATAGGGCCCTACACGGTGTTAAAAATAAAAAAAAAGGAAATGTGATTGTCATTTTCTGCCAGGAAATAGAAATTTCTGTTAACCCTAAAATACAATGCAAAATTCAAAATTCAGGTAAAACAACTGTATACTGTAAAATAAAACTGTAAAAAAAAATGAAAAAAAAAAAAATATGGGAAATTATTTCATATTAATACAGTGCATTGCACCCTTTTTTGTAAGAAATGTTTTAATTTTTTCCCAAAGTTTTTTTTCCCCCTATTAATTGTTCTTGATTCTGTTTTAATGGTTAAATCAAACAGTATTTCTTATCAACTGAAATCAAGAAACATGAAAAAAAAGATGACAACAACATTTTTTGTGCCATATAAAATCCATTGAATTTTTTCCCAAGTTCTGTGTTTTCTGTTTTACTTTTCCTGGACTCCATTTCAATAATCAAAAAGCATGTCTAACCCATTGAATTTATAACATTTTAACAATGTAATAATATATAGTTTTTTACAATAATTGGGCTATATGGAATTTACATTTTTTTCAGTGTTTTTTTTTTTTTTTTGGGAGTTATGTTTCATAATCAAAACATAAATACACTATACTTCATATAGATAATTAAGTGTATGGCCCTTAAAAAAACTGCCAAATTCTGTGACATTACAATTATACTGTGATTTCCATGTTTAGGAGTGGACTTCATGATTTCATCTGTGTTTTCTGCATGGTGGAAAACATAGGGCCCTATCTTTACTTCTTCCACTGTTTCCACTGCCCTGTCTGTCTTGGTCTAAATGGGTTCAGGTGATTTGTGATGCTGCTGTGGTGGGCTTGTGTTATGTGTTTTCGGCTGTCAGTCAGGGTCGGGACATACAGCTGTGTGTGTGTGGGATCTGACAGACTCTCTCCTGACGGTCAGCGTGGGGTTCTGTCAGTGCTCTCTGCTGGACACCCGACCCGGACACCACACCAGTAAGCTGATGACTCACAAATATCAGCTTTTCCCGTTTACATGCACAACCTTAACCTGACAATGCAAGCAAACTGCGTTTACATGACTTCATTAACAAAGCAGGTTAATTCAGGAATTTGATGGTAAAAAAAAAAAAAAAAAAAAAAAATCTAAATACTGAGAAAAATGCCTTTAAAGTTGTTCAAATGAAGTTTTTTGCAATGCATATAACTAATCAGAAATTACGTTTTGATCTATTTACTGTAGGGCTAGCATGGCATTAAAAAGTGAATAAAAAATTAATTAAAAAAAAATAATTTACGGTAATAAATTTACAAAATATGGAACACGATCTTTACTTAATATCCTAATGATTTTGGCATGAAAGAAAAATTGATAATTTCGACCCATACAATGTACTTGGCTGTTGCTACAAATATACCCCAGTGACTTAAGACTGCGTTTGTGCTCATATTATCGTCTAATGCAGTTATAAATGCAGCGTTTTGAATGAACCACTTCTACTTCTGCTGCACGAGATTAGAACACATTTTTATACTTTTCTTTCATGAAAGAGTCTGTATTTGTGATACATTCAACGCTATCTCACAGCCAATTCGTACGTATTTTACGAGGTGGCTTATTCGTACGAATTTGTACGACCTCACTCGTACGATTTTATACGATTTGTCTAAACCCCAGTGACGGTTAGGTTTAGGGGCAGGGTTAGGTGTAGGTCATTCATACAAATTCATATGAATTGTGCAACTCATAAAATACGTATGATTTGGCAACAATCGTATGTATTTGTACGAGTGAGGTCATGCGAATTTTTACGAATAAGCCACCTTGTGAAAAATGTGAGATCGGGTTGGATACATTCCTCCTGTCTTTACTGCTAAATTTTGCTCTGTATAAATGCACTTAAATCTGCAATAACAATGTGTTCCTGTCATGTATCACATGTGCACTTTAATAAGTCGATAGAAATCCTGTTATTGTGTTTACTTTTTTGCTTATTAAGCATAATCGGCTTAAGAACATGCATGTACAGTAGTTAAAAAAATATATTTTTGTTTTCTCCACTGATGTCACATGGAGTGTTTTCCAATGTTCCTACTATGTTTCTGGGTCGGGAAACATTTCAGTTCTATTGCTGTCTATGGAGGGTCAGAGCGCTCTCAGATTTCATCAGAAATATCTTAATTTGTGTTTAAAAGATGAACGAAGGTCTAACGTGTTTAAAAGGACATGAGGGTGAGTAATAAATGACATAATTGTCATTTTTTGGATGTACTATCACTTTAAGATAGTGATGTCAATATTCAGAATTTAGGATAACAAATTAAATGATGCTATTAAGAAATGTTTGTGGTCTTTTGCTTAAAAAAAAAATAGACTCTTGGGTTTTCAAAAAGACAGAATAATTATTTACATGTCTGTTATTTGCATGCTTGTTTTGCTTAGTAATTAATAAATGTTTCTCGAGCACCAAATCAGCATATTAGAATAATTTCTGAAGGATCATGTGACACTGAAGAGTGGAGTTATAGCTATAGAAATAAACTACATTGCAAAATGTATTAAAATAGATTTTTTTTTTTTTTTTTTTTTTTTTGTAAATTCTAATAATATTTCACTCAGTATCACTGTTTTTACTGTATTTTTGATATACTGTATATGCAACTAAATGCAGCTTTGGTTAGAGATATTTTAATGATTTAAAATTGCATATGTTTAATGTCATTAACCAAGCAGTCTTCAGAATTTCCAAAAATAGCTGAATATTGACAGGTTGATCAGTATTTGAATGCAGCATAGTTGGAACCTGTTGCAGTGTATAGTTTTGTCAAGTGACGCGAGTATTTCAATCATTGTTTGAATCATGTAGGTAGAGGTCATTTTTGGTAAGATTCATTCAGATTGTCTGTGTGATTTGTGCAGTCGAACAGGCAACAGAAAGCAGAGAGTGTGAGTTCTGCTCTGTCCTGGCTTTTGTTGCATCCAGATTCATGTTTCACCATCCAATCTGCCAACTCCTCGCTTGAGAGACCTGAGCTGTCACTCGATCTTCATTTACCATGTTTCAGCTACCAGCAGCCTGCAGCCAGACCAAACACTGAGCCTCCATATTACTCTTATACTTCTCTTTTTTTCCTACAAATTGGATTATTTTTACACAATCATAAAATATAAAATGTAATAAAAGTGTGTGTATGTGTGTGTGTGTGTATATATATATAGTTATTTAAAAAATTATATAGAAAATTGATAATAATAATAAAAAAAAAATATATATATATATATATATATATATATATATATATATATATATATGTGTGTGTGTGTGTGTGTGTGTGTGTGTGTGTGTGTGTGGTGTGTGTGTGTTATTTATGGTTTTAATAAAACATTTACAAAATCATATAGCAGAATATATATATATATATATATATATATATATATATATATATATATATATATATATATATATATGAAATATTAATTATTTTATTTATTATCCTTTTTTGTAAATATTTATATAATTTTTAAATAACTATATATTTTAGGTCAATTACAGTTTTTTATTATAATTGATTAGATGATGTGTCGATGATTAATCACGAAAATAATATTTAAAGCTATTATTTGTGTTAAATGAGAAAGTATAAAGTAGATGTTTCAAATAGTAGCTTTAGAAATAAATATTTTATTTGATCCAACATAACATTTATTACAGTAAAACACTGAGGTTACAGCGGCCGAACAAAAATGGAACATAAAAGAAGATAATTTGAGAAAAATTATTTTTTTTTCATTCATGCAAATGGAAGTCACTGGTAACCCAAACAGCTTCGTTACCAATTGTCTTCAAAAAGCCTTTAGTATGTTCAACAAAAGAAAGTGAGTCAATAAGTGTTGAGTAAATTGTGTGCGTGCTTGTGTGTGTGTGTGTGTGTGTGTGTGTGAACTATCCCTTTAAAAAAAAAAAAAAAAAAAAAAAAATTTTTTATTATGAAGTAATACAGTAACATTCAAAATAAGAAACTAACACTGCCAGCAGGTGGCGGTAAATGTCTTTGAGTCATTCATTCATTCGATTCATTCAATGTAGATTTATTTAGATATCATTTAGATTTTTTTTTCTTAATTAAAATTCAAGATAAATAATAAAAATATGAAATAAAATCTTTTTTTTTAATGTAATAACTACATATTTACCATTTAGATGAAAAGGGGGCATTTGTCACTTAGCGTTTAACATAGTGTGCACTTCCCAGTGTACTCATTTCCTTGTATAGTGTTCAAGCATATGGAAACATTATGTCTCGCTTTTACAGTGCTTTTACAGCTCCTTGTGCTCTCTAATGAAAGTCTTGTCAAAAGGTCATCAAGGCAATAACCTTCACAAGATAACTGCAGGCAAACTGCGTCACTATACATCTCTTAAAACACAAAACAATGCTGCAAGGCATGCTGGGAGTCCGGAACTCAAACCTAGACCTCATCTGTGTCTTCTGGTTTGCTCGGAGGCTTTCATGTTCAGCGTTCCAGTGAAGCTGACAGTGCAGGGCTTTAATTAATAGACTCGATGTTATTTATCGACTGTTTAACTCATGTCAAGATCTCTCTCTCTCTAACCTGGGGGGATGAGAGCTGCCCTTCTCTGCTGTTTATAGTTACAGACGTAAACACATGTAGGACGCACAGATGTGTCTTAGTGTTAAAATATGAATTGGTCTAAAGTCAGAGATGTTCAATTGAACTTAATTAGGAAGCTTCTTAATCATGGCCGCCTGTGCAATCAGGCCAGACATATTGGCCTCAACCAGTTACTATAGTGTTATTGTATGCATGCTATTTATTTACAGTGACCCAAAAAGTATTTGGATACTTATATAAAAAAAAAATGCATTGCATTAGCTAAAATATTAAACCAAGTTGCATTTAATAAAATGATTTTGATTGCAAAAGATTCCTGGACTATGAAGTTGGAAAATGTGATGAACTGCATCTTGTGTTCACTGGAAGAGAACTGACTTCATACATCCTCTAAAAATCACCTTGAGACCAATTATGCATCATCACTGGTGTGCAAATGATTTTGTCGTTCAATGTAGTGTCCAGAATACTGTTGTAGTTGCCAAGGGAATAAGCATGCATGCTCACACCATTTCGGATATTGTTAGTCAGAAACATTAGTGTGTCAGTTAGTTGTTGTCATTAGTTATAGTCATGGCCGTTCTGTGTTGGAAACTGTTGAGGTTTTTTGACTCATTTCCCTCTTCTTGGAGTCAGACGAGTCAAGACTTGATGAGGCAGTGTGCAGGAAAACGGGAAGCTGCTGGCAATCAACCCAGTGATAACAGCTGTGAACATGCATCACGGCAAACCAACAGGACAGTTGTCTAATGCACATCTGTGCAGAGCGTTTCTGTGATTATTAGATTACTTGCACTCATTTTAGCGTGGATGTGAGAATAACATCTGCTAAAAGAAGAGAAGTTACAACTGATCATGAATCACATCAAAGTGTATTCAGCTTGCAGTACTTTAGCATTAATGGTGGATGGTGGTGACTCCTAATGACTCCTTTAACCATATAACCATTGTAAATATGCTTAAAATAATAATAAATTGTGAGTATATATGAAGAATTTATTTGCAAAAACGGATAACTCCGTTTTTTTTTTTTTATGTAATCATGTTTTTATTGTGTGTTTTTTTTTTAACTAACCAAATTAACCCAAATTCAATTTGACTGAGATTAATTGGAATGCACAATAAAGAAAAAAAAAAAAAAAAAACATGCTATGTTTTTGCAAGTGAACTCTTCATATATATATATATATATATATATATATAGATCATTTCAGCATTGCATAAAACTATCACTTTTATTTATTAACTTATTTTTATTTATTAATATTACCACACATTTTTGTTGCAAATAAATTAGTAGATTTTTTATTTTTTTTATTTTGCATTGCTGATTTTAATTTTTGTCTTGATTGCTTAAACTGTTCTTATGTTAAAAGTAGTTAGGATGGTTAGCATTGGTCAAAAACCCTAAACTGACAATTGAAAAAAAAACAAAAAAAAAAACATGCATGTTTTTCATACATTCATGTCTGCGCTTTATTGCATGCGTGAAAATATGCTTGGTTGCAATGGAAAGTCAATCAGCACTGTCAGATTTTCCGAGGTTTGTTATAATGTTGTTGTTGTTGTTCCAAGTTTGACATTATGAAGCATTGCCTTTTGAAGTTCTGACAAGCTAACCTAAAGCTCACAGAGAAGCAGAGCAGTTGGCAAGTGTGTAAAGAGACAGAACTGGTCTGATTTATGGGTGCGACCTGTCCTGGCTGTTCTTCCTCCTTTACCCTCGCTACACTGTAATCATAGTGTTAGGACTAACTTCACTTCACTATGGAGATGGATGGATGGATAGAGAGAAATTTATATATATATATATATATATATATATATATATAAAGAGAGAGAGAGAGAGAGAGAGAGAGAAAGAAAGAGATATAAATAGATAATCATGAGGCAGTTTACATTTACATTCATGCATTTATCCAAAGCGTCTTACTTACCTAACCCTAACCCTATCCCACAATCTTTTGTGCTGCAAACGCAATGCTCTACTACTGAGCCTCTTGTTATCCTCAAAATATGTGCTGGTGCAGACAACCTCTCTCACAAACACACGCACACACACACGCACACATACACACACACACCACCCCTCTCTCTCTCTCACACATATACACATACACATACACACGCACACACACTCTCTCTCTCTCTCTCTCTCTCTCTCTCACATATACACATACACACGCACACACACACTCTCTCTCTCTCTCTCTCTCTCTCACACACACACGCATACACATGCACACACACACTCTCTCTCTCTCACACACACACATGGACATACAACTTATCTCTATTGGTCATTTTTTGAATAATTCCATCCTTATTTAACATGCACTTTAAATATTCGAATAATGCAATAATTTGCTGTTGATTTTGTGTAATTAAAGAGTAATTTTCAAAAATGGTTTAATAATACTGAAACTGCACAAGTGCATTGCAAATTTAAAAAACAAATTGATAATGCTTGTCTACATACAAGAACATCTTTGTCACTTTCTCAGCTGTTTAATTACTTTATAATAACTGGTTTAGCCTGATCATTGTGTAACGAGTGAGATCCAATCTCCAGCAGCTCTGCGTGAGTGTTTCAGAGCCTGGCCTCTTTGGGCTCCTCACTACAGCCCTGTAAACCGTTTGACTTTGATCAGCATGTTCACACATCTGTGGGCTCTTGATCTAGATGTGGCTTACACACACGCCACCCACAGTCCTTCACACGACTCGATCTAGAGGAGGTCCTCTCTCCTGATCTTCCTTTGATGAATCGTGCGGTTCCTCTGGTGCAGGCGACTTGTTGCCATCGAGTGGAACGCTGCTGTTCTGTTGTGGCTGATGATGAATCTTTCCCTGAAGCCTAAGTCCTAATCCGGCTAAAGCGCCCTCTTGTAGACCAGACATGGAGGATATAATGAATTAGGTGTCTACCCAGGGTTCCGTGACCTTTGACCTGTGACATCATCAATCAGGGAGCACCTACACTTAACTGAAGTGCAGGGGCCAGAGGGCAACAGACGGCAATGCTTAATAACTGTCTATGAGGCTTGGGGATTGATTTCAAGTTGTTGTATTTTTTATTTCACCCTATAATACGCTCCGATGATGTGTTTGCGTGCCGTTCGCGATTCGAGGGAAATTTGGTTTAAACGTACCAGGATGAAAAAATATACCGTGTGAAGAGAGGACAAGGGGGAAAAAGTGAGTCCCAACTTTTTGGGCCTTACACATATGGAAATGATTTTCCCTCACCAGATTTTCTGGTACACTAATGTTGCCCGAAGGCAGATGATTTGTCGTTTCTCATCCATCTGTAGGTAAAACCCAAAACAAGCACAAAACAAACCTACTGGACTCCCGAGTCAACCATCATGCATGATTTTTTTAAATAATATTTTGTCGTTGTATGTTAGTTTTTATCATTGGTTCTTGTTTATCATTAAAAATACACAATCATTTAAAAAAAAAAATTTTTTTTGAATGATTTTTGAAGTTTTGAAGCACACGAGGCTGCATTTTTTTGATCAGAAATTGTTTTTCTTTTTTTTTTAATTGTATTTTTATATTATAAAATTAAATGATGGGTTATTATTATAAAATTAAATGATAAAATGAAAAGCAGAAAAAAATATATTACTTGAAAAAAAATATTTAAAAAGTGTTATTTCAGCTAGTTGCGAAGACAACATAACTAATTTTAACTTGATGTATCATCTAAGAATGTCTAAAACTAAAACACAATAAAAAAATAAGCAAAACTTAACTTAACTTAGCTTTACATTACTCCAGTCTTCAGTGTCACATGATGCTTCAGAAATAATTATAATATTCAGATTTCTACTTCTAATCAATGTTGTGCAGCTCAATATTATTGTGGAAACTGTGGTATTTTTTGAAAGGTTTTGAAGGATTCTTTGAAAGTTCAAAAGAACAGCATTTATTTGACAATGATACATTTTTTTTTTGTAACCTTATAAAGGTCTTTCACTTTTCAGTAAACTGAATGCATCCTCTGTCTAAAAGTATCTTGTTAAGAGTAAACCTGCTGACCCTAAATATTTGAATAGTTGAGTGTGTCAATGCTGCTCGTTTGTAATAAGTAATAAGAAAACCCAATAAATGTGTGCTATATTAAAAAGCATTTTTTATTGTAGTTGATATTTGCATGCACGCCATTGTGTAAATCAAGTCCGGTAAATATCAAAACTGTGTTGCCACTTGCACAAGGAGACAAATGATCTTCTGGAGATTGTGTGTGTGTGTGTGTGTGTGTGTGTGTGTGTGTGTATCTGAGAAAGGAAGGGAAGGACACGTCCATTGTAAATCTTGTGTAGACAGCACGCCTGCAGCTCTGTTCTGAGTTATGAGACTTTAGGCTTTTATCAGCTCTCTCATTCTGCTTTTCTCCGCTAAACTGATTTATGACACAACCTACTGCGTGTAGCTCCAGCGCTTCTCCTCGCAGATAATGAACGGGGAACCTCGGAGGTGCTGTAAATCTGAGTAAACACACACACACACACACACACACCTGAGCTGTCGAAAAGGTCACAGAAGGTAAACGGAGAGTCAGAGGTCACAGGTATAAAATGACCGCAGGCTCAGGATTAAGGATTATAGTGACATGTTAAAGCAGTTTTGAGTCTTATATGCAAATATGGGACTGTTCTGTTTTGTGGTTTGCAGATGTTTGTCTATCTATTCATTCTATTCTGTTCTATTCATATGTATTCATTCACTCTGCAGCTGTAGTGTAGGGCTTGGTGAAATATTACCGAAAAGTTAAGTTAGCTTTTTGAGGTTTGTGTTTGGATTATTGTATATGGTTGGATGATCCAAACATGGTCCATTATACGATTTCTAACAGAGTCAGTCACTTACCGTTTTTTTATCTGTAGGTATTTGATAGAATCAAAAACGCCATGTATCTAAACAAGATGTCCAGGACCTCCAGCAGAAATATAGGCCAACAACATCAAAAATACGTCTGTTCTTTTCCTCTCTCTTCCTAACCCTTCACTATTTCTACAACTCCCCAAATCAGAAAACGCTGGGAGAAAAAGAAAGTAGTGATTTCTAAATTTACTTTGACTTGTATTTCATTGCAGACGATATGAACACAAAATATTTCATGTTTTGTCTGGTCAACTTCATGTCATTTGTAAATATGCATCCTTTCCTGTCATTCAGACCTGCAACACATTTCAAAAAAAGTTGGGACAGGAGCAATTTAGGGCTAGTAATGGGGTAAAATGGTTAAATAATAATGTGATTGGAAGCAGGTGATGTCCACAGGTGATTGTGATTATGATTTGGTACAAAAGCAGCATCCAAGAAAGGTCTAATCCTTTAGGAGCAAAGATGGGCCGAGGATCGCCAGTTTGCCAACAAATACGTGAGAAAATTATTGAAATGTTTAAAAACAATGCTCCTCAAAGAAAGATAGGAAATGATTTGGATATTTCACATTCAACAGTGCATAACATTGTTAAAAGATTCAAGGAATCTGGAGGTATTTCAGTGCGTATAGGACAAGGGCGCAAGCCTAATTTCAACAACCGTGATCTCCGACCCCTCAGACGGCACTGCATCGAGAATCCTCATTCATCTAGAAGCGATATCACCACATGGGCTCAGGACTACTTTGGCAAACCTTTGTCAAACACCACAATACGTAGTTACATCCACATGTGCCAAAAGGAAGCCCTATGTTAACGGTGTCCAGAAGCGCCGTCGACTTCTTGACGTATGCAAGCAGAAAACCTCTCGGGGACATCAGAGAAGATCCTCTAATCCTGGACACTTGACAACCAGCCAAACCTTCAGGTGAGATCACATGTGAAAGTACTGACCATGTTCTTCTACCCTCTTTACAACCGGTGCATTAAGAGAAAAATGTGTGTCTTTGTAATCTTTTTTTAATGTAGTATCTACCTTATATTATTATCTAGCTAGATTTAATATTAGCCAATGCCCACATATCAATTTATGCATTGTTTACATAATAGTTGCGAAACAGCCTTTCTACAATTTTGCCGGCAAAAAAAATTATAGGTCTGCATGATGAAATTTAAGCAAAACTGAAATTGCAATATTGCTTACAACAATTATGTAATTACGCAAGCTGTGATTTTTATAAAATAAATGCATTCACTTCAATTTTTAACTTGAGACTTTAAGTTTATTCAAAAAGCCTCCTCAAATTTTGCTGCCTTTGATATTTTGGAAGTGGATGTTTAATAGGGTTGCAAAAAGGTTGAAAATTTTGGAAACTTTCCGGGATTTTATTTTTTATTTTTTTGAATATTCCAGGGATTTCGGAAAGTAAGTTTGCAGAAATTTTCCACCCATTTGCAACCCTAATATTTTAGATATGTTACTGCAAAGTCAATTTCCGTTCCATGTTTGTTTGTTTTTTTTATATATATTATGGCCATATCTCACATTATGTAAGATGTAGTGGTGATGACATTTGTTTTTTTTATCTATTTATTTTATTTATTTGTATGCAAGAAACACGGGTGCCAGATGTTTGCTGTTGGCTATTTTTAACCATAGTAATATTTGTCCTAAGAGATGTTTTTATAATTGTTCGTTGGTTATCGGTACGCTGCTATTACATGCTCGTTCTCTGTTGAATCAGTAACTGGTTGCTCAGTTCAGTTCACTAAAAAACAACTAAAACCAACAAGTGTTGAGGACTGTTTCGCGGCGGTGTGTACGTGGCCATGAACACACACCAGCTGATACACTTGGAAAGTATTTGGCTAGAATATAAAGTTTCCGCAGTCTGTTGGATAATAAATCCGTCTCTTTTACTTTAGATTGGCAACTCTCAGCTACACCGTGATGTCATACTGACCAGATTTGGCCTCTTCTCACACAATACTGTGCACATACAAATGCTTTTATATTTTTTACAGCATTCTTAAAAAAATTAGTACACACCAGATCTGTGCTTTATCTTGCATAACACTTTACTCATCTGAAAGGTAATGCCTCATTAGCAGCCATATTCTCTGCTGATTTCAGGTCTTACAGATTCAATATTTCATAAGCGGCGAGAAATCTGTGTGAAAAGCTCTGTAATTCAACACTCCAGTCCTGTGAATGCATTGTTATTCTTTCCAGCGCCTTTAACACATGAATGCATGAATTAGACATTTTTGTCTAGCATGCATCCACAGTAATAAGCATTTATTCACAAAATAGGAGCTGTATCGATGGTTTGGTTTAATTTGCATGACTGAAAAATATATATATATTTTTTTATTTCAAATGTAATTCTTGGCGGACATCGCCTACAAAAAAAAGCAGCTTGGAAAAGGAGTGAGCGAGGGCTTTTAAATGACGCTGAAGTGCAGCGCAGTGTGACGTCCAGACAGCCGCTGTGAGCTCTTCCCACAGACGTGTTTTTGTGTGGAGGTAGAGCCGGGGTAATAAAAACATCAGTAGTTCACAGTGGGAGGCTCTACGAAAGGCTGAGGAGAGATGAAGCTACATGCTCCGACCTTCACCTGCTACTGTTTTTTATGTTGTTGTTTTTTTTTTAAATAGTATAATTAAAGTTGTTTTAGTCATATGCAATTTGAACCATAAGATTGTTAATGTTTTTAAAGAGGTCTCTTCTGCTCCCCAAAATACAGCAAGAACAGTAAATTTGTAAAATATTTTCTTTTCTTAAAAAAAAAAAAACTTTTCTTAATGTAATTTATTCCTGTTATTTCCAGGCTGAATTTTCATCGTCATTACTCCAGTCACATGATCCTTTCTCAAATCATTCTAATATTCTGATTTGCTGCTCAAGAAAAACTTTGATTATTTTTATTATTATAAATAATATAATAATACAAATTTATTTATCTGAATTTAAATCATCCTTGCTAAATTAAAGTATTAATTTCTACCCCACCCCAAAAAAAATTACTGACTTCAAGCTTTTGAATGTTATATAGTGTATAATGTCACAAAAGCTTTTTATGTATGATAATTGCTTTTTTTTTAAAATATCAAAATGTTTATTGAGCAGTAAATCATCATATTTTCATGATTTCTGAAGATCATCTGACACTGAAGACTGGAGGAATGTTGCTGAAAATACAGCTGTACATCACAGAAATAAATTACTGTTAAAATATAATTTAAATAGAAAGCAGTTGGTTTAAATAGTAAAAATATTTCACAATATTACTGCTTTTGCTGTACTTTGGATCAAATAAATGTAGACTTGGTGAGCAGAAGCGTATTCTTAAAAAAAACAAAAAAAAATCTCACTGTTCAAGAACTTTTGACTGGTAGTGTACTTTGTATTTTTAGAAAAATATTTGAATTTAGTCAATTTTTCATGTTAAATTGTAGGTTTACTTCAACTTAAAATTGTATCTAATTTTAGTTGATGATAGAAAATTAAACTAAACCAAATATTAAAAATGTTTGGGTTAAGGATATATTAATGCTTAAAGGTGATTGAGTTGTAAATTATTTTTTGTGTACAATTACTCATGTCGTTCCAAAACAGGTATATTAAAAAAAAAATAAAAAAAAAATAAACCGTATTAATTTTTTTATTCTGTGGAGACGCATTAAATATCGCAGAAGTAACAGCAATTAAGTTTATAATGCTACAAAATGATTTTTTTTAAATAAATGCTGTTCTTTTGAACTTTTCTATTTGTAAAAGAATCCTGAAAAATCACACTCTTTTCAGAAAAAAAAATATTATGCAGCACAACATTTTTCAGTATTTATAATTAGATGAAATATTCTTGTTCCTCAAATCAACATATCAGAATGATTTCTGATGGATCATGTGACACTGAATAAATTTTTATATTTTGAATTATTTTTATTACAATCCGTACATATTTTTCATCAAATAATTGCTTCCTTTGTGGGCATAATAATAACAAAAAAATAAAATTAATAATAACATTGTGCACATAATTTATTATTATTATTACAATTTGTACATATTTTTCATCAAATAATTGCTGCCTTGGTGGGAATAATAATAATAATAATAATAATAATAATAATAATAATAATAATAATAAAAACATTCTGCACATAATTTAAACAATAACCTTCCTTTTATGTTTTATTTCTTCAAAAACATTTTTAGTACATTATTAATGTCTTGTATTCATATTTCATGCAACAGTGGAAAAAAAATATAGATTTCACCATGATGTGCATTTTTTATTTTTTGTCTTTCATTGTCTTTATGAAATAACAAAAAATCTTTATTTAATTTTTTTTCAGGAACTTTTGACATTTAGCTGAATAACCATCAGTATTCTGTAAGCTTTAGTATGTGAGCTGAAGAAAAGCAAGTGACTCTAATCAAGCACAGATAAGCATTGATTTGCATCTGACACTGACTAAGAGTGATTACGCTTGCATATCACTTTACATGTGTGATTGCAGTGGTTTGTGAAATGGTAAATAGGCAAGACGTTTGTTGATCAAGATTTGGCTATGGGTGGGTAGCCTCGCTCCTGACTATTGACAGATGTGGACAGACTAGATTTTAAAGGGTGAGGCAGAGATGGTTGTTGTATGTGTGTAAAAATGAGTCTAAATCAAGCATGGCTGTCTTTGCATGCTGTTGGAGACGTGCTGACAGCACTCACAGGTGCATCTCCACATCTCTTCACTTTTAGTCCCTACATTCCTGCCGCCTTCTCAATTAAACGTCCCTCCCTCTTACGATCGCACCAGACTCTGTGCTTCAGGTATCTAGCATCTGTCAGCACCGGGCTGGAGGTATCAAGAGGTCAAGAGGCATTTGAAAGCTAAAGGGGTGTGTCTTAAAACACGGTTGCTGGAAAATGCAAGCACACCCCTTACTGTACTAGACTGTCAGGCTCAAGTGGACAAGTGATGATAACTGGTTTCAGTGATCAGTGTGAGGTCAGAAACACATGCCTAGTCCATGCCGCAGAAAACAACATATTGCACTTTGAACATCCCTTTAGTTGCTGCCAAAAATCGATCTCAATTGGCAACCAACTTGTTGCGAACTTGTTTCAATGAATCACTTTCAAAAAAATTATCTGTGACTTTTCAATAGATGTTTTCTGTAGGCCAACTTAGAAGTTAGCATCACTGTGGTTCCCTTGACCTGAATAATAACAAAGAAAAGATGTTTTGTTCCTCAAGATAATCTTTACAATTGAACACAATGTTTTGAAACCTAAATGCAATCACTGGAAGTTTAAAGCTAAACATGAACAAACTACTTCAACGCCACTGCTATTGAGCTTATAAAAACTTTCCATGTTTTTTTGCAAAATCTACATTTTTTTTTTTTTTAACTTTTAGTTGGAATGGAGTGTAATTATAAACCCTATGAGTCTGAAAGTGGACTAGAGAGTCAAAGGGGTCTTATGAAGTTGTTAAACAGAACATTGTGTTATGGAGTAATGCAATTTGTTTATGTGGTTTAAGGTTCAAAAAACTATTTTTTTTCCCCACATACTGTACATTATTGTTTCTCTTCCTTCCTGAAACATGTTGATTTTTACAAAGATCATTGGTCTGAAAAGCAAGGTGTAATCTTATTGGCCAGTTATCTAGTGCATTGTGATTGGCCAAATGCCTCAAGCGTGTGATGGAAATGTTATGAATTTTTACCATCATAACTCCAATCATGTGATCCTCCAGAAATCACTTTAATATTTTGATTTGCTGCTCAAAAAACATTTATTATCATTATTATTTTTTTGTTGAAAACAGCGCGTACATGTTTTTTTTTTTTTAAGTTTCTTTGATGAATAGAAAGTTTACAAGAAAAAGCACTTATCTGAAATGGAAATATTTTGTAATATTCATCAAAGAATACACATTAACACACAAAGAATCCTGAAAAAAAAAAAAACAATTACTCAAAAGTTGTTAAAGTTTCCTGAACTGCAATCAGCATATTAGAAGCATTTCTGAAGGATCATGTGACACTGAAGAGTAATGATGAATATCTCAAGTTTAAGAATTTTAATAAACCAAGGGAATTACAAGTGCAAAAATGCCAATTTATTTCCAATTTCAGGACTCTTTCAGATGGCACTCCGTTAGCCTTTGTGTAGTTTGACCAAGTAAACTTATTATCTTCGAGTCCACCATTGGGCCTAAGGTGAGTGTTGGGGTTTGTTTTTGGAAAATCGCCAACAGAACAAGCATATGCATGTACGTTGCGTGCACAGATGAAAGTTTGCTATGTATCCCCCATCAGGAATCAATAGTCCAATGGAGAAATGAAGGATAGTTCATAAAGACTGACCTCTTTGATGTCAGCGATTTTCATTTCAGAGGATATAGACCCATGGAGAATAGACTCCATAAATGAAAGCTAATAACCATTCTCAAACTCCAAATCCTGTGTTTCAAATGAATGCTTCCATATTGCATTTGAATGTGATCGAATATGGGATAGACACCATTTAAATAGAGTCTGTGTGGAAAAGCAATCGACAGATGTGCTAATTTAGCAAGACTTTTGGATTTAACACACTTGCCTTTAATGTTTAATCACTAAACTTCTGATTTATTCGTTTTTTTTTTTTAAATAAGAAAGCATGGCAATCTGTAAATCAGGCTTTTCTAATGGTTTTTTCTTGATACAGACCTTGTCGCTCGCTCTATAAACACCCATTTACCTTTTTTATCGCTTTGCTGTGACCTCTTAATTAAATTAATGCATTTTCCTGACACAAACTATGGGAAGCATAACAAACACAGATAGACACATTAACCCATCATTATCAGCTCTGTAATATGGACCAGATGGGCATTTAGTTCAGGCATACCAATCTCGGCTCGGAGCGATTCATCTTTTCGATGTTCCTCTTGGCCGCAGCATGCAAGCAAGTCTCTCCCTTTCAATTTGTGGGAAAGTTTCTGCTCACAGTTGACATCATTACCGTGCACCAGAATTTTGATGTGGACTATGATGCAATCTGATATTAGATATGAGCGCAAGCAATGCTTGTCTTTCCTCCTCTGTTAAAGAATAATGTTATGGTGCATTCTTCAATCCGCTTGGGTCAGGAATACCTGCCTGGCTTATATCTTCCACATGCAAGAGTGACTGGCTCTGATTCTCCAAGCAGAAACAGGAGCACGTCGACAAATTCTTCACTGTCTTCTCCCGCATGAGAGCCATTAGTCTATCCAGATACCGCTTATGAAGTCAATTTTACGCTGTCCAGTTCGATTCCAGCTTTGGGACCAGATGCCTCCCGTGGAGAGACACATACACAAGCTTAGCACACATGTGCGCTTTTCTCTTGGAAATACCTTGAGAACGCCCTCAAAGGAACGATGGGTAATACGTTATAATATGTCAAATTGTTGCCCATTACCGAGATTTATCTGGTCTCCCGGCCGCCATAGATCACAGAGAGCAAGGGAAGGTATAATCTTTATCCAGCGTTTGCTTCCCTCGCGTTGTTGACCGAACCTTTCAATGCAAATGTAATTCACCAGAGACTGGCAACAAGACCTTCACAAACAAAACAGTCCTTGCTCTGTAACAAAGGTAACCCTAATGTCTAATGTTCCAACCCAAATAGCGTTTTGCTGGTGATTTAATGTTTTTCGGCCGACGATTGAGGCTCAGGGATTTTCTCTGCCAGGTTCAACAGCTATTTAGCCGTTCATTTGCAGCTCAATCATCAGATTAGTCTAAAGGCGGCTGGTGGGGAATCATTCTCGCTCTATGGCCTAGTCTTTTTTATTGGATTTAAGTTTGCTTTTGCTCAGGTCATTAAACTGTAAGCTCATTTGTTTCTGGTAAATAGTTTACGCGTTTTGCATTTAAACCGTAATCCTTTTTTAGCCGCCTGAGATGAGTAAGCATGTATGGTGACAATTTCCATGATTCGTTTCAATTCAAGTTTATTTGCATAGTGCTTTTCACAAAACAAATCATTCCAAAGGAGCTTTACAGAAAATGTACGTTTCTATTTTTTTAATTATATTTAACAGTAGCTTCTTGATCATGTTGCAATTAAACTCATCTCAAAAAATTAAACGTATAATTTTGCATCTTATATCTAAAGACACCGAAAACTCGAAGCAGCCGTCACGCAACTGACACGCAGCAGAAACGCCACGCTCACGCCATAGTGTGTCACCAGCCTTAGAATCAGCTGCAGGGCGGGATTTGCGCTGAACGCGGAGACTTCTGCCACTTAATATGTTAGTTCGGAAACACGAAAATGTACCCATGTTCCGCAAACAAAATATTGCATTCGGTACACACGTGCACCGTACCGAAAGCCCTGCACCGAAACGGTCCGGTACAATACACGTACTTGTGAACTGGTTCTTCTTGGTTAGTCAAACAAAACCGCATGACGAGTTGCAAAAGCTGAGATTGAAAGACAGGGGCCCATGCCATTTCCTTCAAACTGATTGTGACAAAGTACTCTAAGTTTATTTTAGATACTTGAATGTGGTGCTATTATATTTTCTTTGAATGAAAGCACCTAAATTAGTGACTGGCTGCCATTCGGAGGTGAAGCTACAACTCCGTCTCATTTAGAAAGACTTTAGTTACCATTACTTGCGTGTCCAAATGAATGAGTTTCTATTGGTGAAATGCTTCAAAACACCTAATATAAACCCACTCCTCCACAGAGTTTGGTTGCAGTTTGCCACAAAAGCAGTTATTTGAATGTGTTTTATTGTCACAAGCAGAGCTCAAACCGTCCGCTCCAATCTGTTTGCTTTACCCCAGTCTGATGTGCTTCAGTAGGTGTGTATTTGCTCTTGAAGTCGCACCTGAGTGGCAAAGTAATCCAGCAACGTTTTCCAAATCTGCCTCTGAGTTTAAGATTGCCCTCTGGACTGACCTGCATACATCACACAGGGTTACAAGAGCATGACAGTCCTGTTTGTTAGAAAGATTCATTGAGCAGGATTCATTTCGTTCTTCCCTTCAAGCACACGAGCTGATGAAGGCGGCTCTATTTTCAGCCTAAAGACAAGGCTGACCTCTGTGTTTGGATGCGTCTAAAACACAAATTAGTTATTTTCGCATGTATTGTTGTGCAAATACTGTACAACATGGCTCACTCACCACAGTAGTTTGTTTCTTTCTTTTGTAATTTTTTTCTGATATCTAAACTGATATCTAATATTGTTTACACTATTTTTAGATAAGATTCGGAAGTAGGAATGGGAACCAAGAACCAATTCTTATTCAGAACCACTTCCACAATTTTACAGATGTTTTGGTAATGATTTCAGAATGAATGACTCTTACAAACTGCTTCTTTTTGGTCAATTAAATAATTGACACTGATCAGTTTTTAATTTCTATAATGACTGACTTTTATGAACTTGTGATTCTTTTGGTGAATTATACAATACATCCTGACCAGTGTTTTATTCCCTATGAATGACTCTGGATGATTTTCAACAGCAAATCATTAACGAAGTGTAAAAATCTAAAAATACTTGAATCATTGGCAACTTTCTTCCAAATGTTTCTTCCTCAAAAGTACTGAAAGAATCGTTAAGCGAACCTTTGAGAATCGTGATTTAGATTCAAGCCAAACCTGTCGGTTTTCAAATTCCGGTTACAAACATAATGTTTTATTTTTGCACAACTCAACCTGATTATCAAAAACGGACATTAATAGTAGTTGACTAGCATGCAAAGAGTTTGAAAGTGGATATTTTTGTCAGCGTATGCAGTAATAGCCATCCTTGGTACTATAAACTGAATGGGATTTCATGCAACTTCAAACAGCCTACAGCCGTTCTGCCCCATAAAGCACGTGTCTCTGGGGACGTTCCCAGACTGGAATATCTCATCAGACGGTACAGGAAGCTCGGGGAACTTGGAGGCCGTCCTTTTAAAGGAAAACATCAGCGGGTGAGACGCCGGCCGGAGAGGAAGACAAAACAGTTCAATTCACAGTCCGCCTAGTCATTAGCCGCCTTGTCATCTAGGGACTCTTCTGTATCTTTGTCCATGACCTCTGTTGAGCTCATCCGATTGGTAAGCACTTCCTACTTTTATAGATGACAAAGCCATTCCAGGGGTCGCTTCCATCCATTCGGTGAATACGCATGTATGGAGATTTCTGCTTATACCTCCCAAGTCAATAATAGATCACTTAAGCAGTCGATATAAGCAGAACCTCGACACGGGCCACTGACAAAAACCTGCGACTCCCTGAACTACAGACACCCTTCTGTCTATTGCACCAAGGGTCAGAGGTCACCTGACCTGCTCAAACAAACCCCTAGTCACCCTCAATAGACTCTACATGGCATGTGTTGCTGGATCCTCTGGGTATGACTAGTTTTTGGAAACTAACAATAATCCCAGGTAATCACAGTCTGAGGAAATGGCCCTTTGAAAGAGAGAAACCCGACACCGGCTGCGTTACAGTAAATTATTTATATGTTGGCAAGCTCAGTCGGAATGAAGCGATGTCTGTTGTCTGAGATAAGCACGCTGGTGATTTGTTTTCATATGCGGCGCTGACAAATGGAACACAAAAACGCGGGAAAATTTGAAACACGTGCATGGCTGTATGTAAACATCTTCGCAGGGCTGGTCCACCTTAAGTTCCTTCTCTTTTTTTGAAGAGCTGTCTTGAAAGATACACAAAAGATAGGCTTGTCACAACAGATGTTCCAGATGCGACCTTTTTTCTTTCTTTCTTTAACCATAGAGTGTTTTACGGAGCCTTTACTTTGCTATCTGATGAGAAATGTCCATGTGTGTGTGTGGTGAGTTGCTTTCAAAATATTTATATTTACAATATTTATACAATAAAAATATTATTACTGATGCATAAATACTAGTATTGGATGTTCATTAAAAGCCTATTTTATACAACGCTGAGTCCTTGCGCTAGAAAAGCATAAAAACGAAGGTGGATTTTTTTTATATATATAGGCTGTTTTGTAACGTTGTCCATAACTTCAGTAATGTCGTCTTATATACTCAATGCCTACAGAGTGTTGCTTTTATATTATGTTGTTGTTGTTTCGGTTTTACACGTTAACGCGTTTCTGTTTAATCATGTATACTGCGTACAAAACATACATTCTTTTTTAAATTAGTTATATTAGGATCTTGTGTGTGTGTGTGCATCGTGTTCGACTTCAAAGAAGGATACAATTTTCGGTGCACTCGGCCAATAAATAATGCGCATTTGGAAACAGCCGTCAGTCATCATCCATAGATGCAGGTAGTCCCTCTCATCAAGACGAAGCGCTACCAGAGAAAACACAGATGGGTAGACCCCTGACGGAAGGGACAGGGGTCCGGGTGTCCCGGGCTTCCTGAAGGCCAAACTCATTACCTCTAGCCGGCAGCAGGCTCACGCGAAGGGAGGCCCAATCCCCCAAACGCGCTCTTCCGGACCCAAATGTAGACTACAGCAGGGAAATAACACATGCGCTTCACTTGACAATACACGGATTGTTAAAAGATTTAATTACAAGCTAGGACGAATATAAGCATTCTATATATGAAAAAAAAGACTAGTTTATATCTTTGTGATTACGTGTTTTAAGAAGACATTTTGATAGTAAACCAGATGTGACCCGGGACCATAAAACCTGGAAGCAGAATAAATAATCTTTGCTTTCCATTCATGTCTGGTTTGTAAGGATAGGACAATATTTGGCTGAGATGCAATTATTTGAAAATCTGGAGTCTGAGGGTGAGGGGAAAAAAAATCTAAATATTGAGAAAACCATCTTTAAAGCTGTCCAAATTAAGTTCTTCGCAATGCATATTACTAAACAAAAAATGAAGTTATGATATATAGGCTTATATATAGTATGTACATAAATTAAAATTATGAAACTATTTTGTGAATATGGTAAATATTTTATTTTAAGTGTATCCTAGTTGGTAGCCTAATTATACACTAAATTGTATATTCAGTTATTTGTTTGTTTAAAAAAGGGAACCAGAACATCACTTTATTTTGAATATTTATAAAATATGAATGTCTATTACAATTTAATTAATAGGCTATAATTAAGCCAGAATGGAAATACATTTATGACATTAAGAATGATTCTGGCAGCCTATTTAGCAGGCGTAAAAATTGTGAATTCCTCGTTCTTGTTTTATGTTTTTCATTGCCTTTTTTCTCAGTTCAGTTCATTTTTTTTCCCCTTTAGTTTTAATCGCTACTAACGCAGAGCAATTTGAAATGTGCATCGAGTTGTTACCACAAACAATAAATGACACGACCAATTAGTCGTCGCTCAAATAGCTGGAAACATTGTTTAACCTTTAATGCTTCAGAAAGTCGTTAGCTGTCAGAGGTCAAATGGTGTGCAAGCGTTTCTTTCCTCTGCCATGGGATTAAATCACGCTGTGAAGAAACAGTAGACGCTGCCAAACACGGCTAATCTATAAAAAAAAAACCTCTCACTTCCATTTACAGTAGAATTACGTTAATTCTGAGCAGTAACATCTATAACTGCGTGCATTTCGTTTTCGTTTAACTGCACAGTAAGTATAAAGGCTTCTTATTCATCTTGTTTATTTTTTTTCATAATCTTTTATTATTATTATTCGTTTTGTAGCCCGAGTCTGTGTATAATTTGCATAGTTTGACTTGGGCAAAAAGTAAATAAATAAAGAGGTAAACCTATAATAAATATATACGATTTAGTAATATTCAACCATTTCTTTTACATTTATCAGTTAGGTTTCTTTTTTATTTTATTTTTTTTATTTTTTTTTTTTAGGTTGAAATAGTCTGATCATATCAGGATTTGAAAATGCATTGGTGATTTCTTTCTCTCCAGTACTCAAAATATGTTTGACTTGGAGGGAAAGCAGGGAGTTGCCTTGCCTCCAAATAAGGACAGAATGAGATAAAGCTTGTAGTACCTTGAAAATTGAATCTAGTAAATCTTTTAAATGCTAATGAACATGCTTAAAAGGTAAAATATTTAGTGTTTATTTTACAAGTTCAGCACAGTCATTCTGTTCATTTATTGGTTTGAACTGCTGTACTTCAGTGCCACGTTACAAGCTTCACTGACCTGCTAAAGGTGGTCTAGCATTAAAAAAAAAAAAAGTTTTCAGCACCTTCAAAACAGCGCAACATGCAAATGTTCCATCTATCTAGAAGCTCAATGGCTCAAGGGTGATATATAATTTATGGCTTTTAAAAAGCACAACCAAAAAAGTGCATCCAACACAAAAATGTAATTCCAGTCCGTGGTAATGCATTATTTGTCTGAAGAAGTCTCCTTGCTCCAAACACTAGTTATACTGCAGTTTCCAGGTGCCCTTCCATCCAGAGCTAATGTTGGGTCCACAGTGCTCATCCTAATGCTCCACAAGGACATATGTGACATTTCTCCCATCAATAAATATGACTGCTTCTCTTTCCAATGCTTCGGAGCCACTGCAAAAGATGTGCCCGACCCAAAACTCAACAAGTTTCATGAGTCTGGGACTCAAGGTTCATATGCATTTTCTCAGAACGGCTCTCGATTTAAATCCGCTTTGGGGTCATTATCTGGGAGCGTAGTCGTAATGAGTCGACGCGCTCGTTGCAGAGTACATGTTGGCCGTGGCTGGGTTCATGTGAGGATGGTAACCGTGGCTTCTGATGCTCGGTGAGGGATACGGGGACGGCCTGGTTTTGGCTCCCAGATAGTGTTCGTAGGTGGTTGGGTATTTGTATGGATGATGGTGCAGGGTGTCGGGGGGTTGTGGGTGTCCTTCTAGGCGTAGCTCGTGCGGTGGACTGCGAGGGCCGGCTGTGAGGGGCATGGTGTGCAGGCTGCCAAGGACCGGGAGGGACGGGCTGAGGACTCGGGACATCAGCTGGTGAGCAGGGTCCGAGTGGAGGGTAGTGCTGCTGGGGTCACGCTCGTATTCTCTCCTGCTGTCCTCTGTGTTTGGGACAAAACCGAAAGAGAGAGAGCAAGATTTTAAGCATTAAGGCTGTTTGGCTTTTTTTAATGTTGTTTCAGACTAGTGGAAAGAAAACATCCAAAATTCACTTGCACACTTCATGCACTCTTATCTATTTGTGTCAATAGATTTTAATTTCCGTATGTATCTTTAAAGTTTTTTTTTTTTTTTTTATAGCATAAAAATGGTTTTAATCTCCTATTTACACTGCACAAATATTTTGAATAAAACCATAATTAGGGTCAGTTTTTTTTTTTTTTATTGAGATTTCTGCATCATCTAAAAGCTGAATAATTGCGTTTTCCATTGATGTGTGGTTTGTTATGAGGACAATATTTGGCTATAATAACGGTTTGAAAATCTGGAAGCTGAGGGTGCAAAAGAAAATCTAAATATTGAGAAAATCGCCTTTAAAGTTGTCCACGTGAAGTTCTTAGCAATGCATGTTAATAATCAAAAGTCAAGTTTTGAGATTTACAGTAGGAAATTGACAAAATATCTCCTTGGAACATGATTTTTACTTAATATCCTAATGAATTTTGTTATAAAACAAAAAAAGCGATCATTGTGACCCACACAATGGTATTGTTGGCTATAGCTATAAATAGATCCATGCTTTTTAAGAATGGTTTTGTGCTCCAGGGTCTCTATCTCCTATCTACACTTTACACAAAGTTTTAAATAAAACAAGATTATAAAAGTATGTATAACAAGAAAATAATATTTCAGTTTTTCTACTTTAAATTTTCATTTTAATTCCGTGATACAAGCACTTTCTTTGTCATCGTGTTTCTACACCAGTTACTTTTTTCAGTGTATATTTTGAATTATTTATTTTTTTTTACAAAGAGGTTTGTTCATATGATTTTCCTTGTTTTATACAACATTATGGTCTATAAAGAGATTTAAAGACCATTAAACCATCTCTATCCAGTATTCGGATTTCTATTTTGGACATGTATAAAATTTTCACATTTTATGAGATGCAAAAAAAAAAAAAACTGCATATCTGAGCAATTTCATGAAACTTGTAATAAAAACAACGTTTGCAATTCTTAACGTAATCAGTCAACTGGAAAAATAGGGTGCTTTCCATTAGTTAATTTTTAACGCTATTCACCTGTGGTATCTTGCCTTAAAATATGGTATGGTGCAAGATATAAGCAGGTGTGAGTCATAGTGGTCGTGTTATTTCTAGGATTATTTTGCACAATCGAACCGTTGATTAGAGGTCTGTTGGTATAGATGCACCATTCTGAATGGCTCTTTAGGAAGCCCTGACAATGAGTTCAGTGAGCTGAACTGCAATGAAAAAGCGTTGTAATTTAGTTACTTGTGAAGTGAGATGTGCTGTGGCTGATTGGCAGGATAAGTCATAAGTGTCCTTCAGCCAAAGAGGTGAAACAGGAAATCATTTTACACAGAGCGCAGGACTGAAAAATCTCAGTTTGAGCATGTCCTCTGGGCATGCAGCTGTTCAAACCTTTGTGTACTGAAATTTGCAGCTCTCAAATAGACAGATGTAACGGTTTTGCCCTGATTCTTAGAAACCAAAGACTGGAGCAATCACTCGACTAAAGCCAATTTACTAGAAATGAGCAACAGGTTCAAATAAAGTCAGTTTGGATTTTCAATCACAGCTGAATACGGTTCAGTGTTTAAATGTGAATGTACATGCACTGTTTGATCAGTAATAGGCACACATTATTATCCATATATCAAATGTGACCATTTGTCTTGTGATTATTGGAGCAATGTTCATAAGAAAATCACACTTTTTTTTTTTTATGCTAAATGAGGTTTTGTTAGCTGTGTTTGGTGTACAGACCTTTCTCTGTGCCGTTCTGCTGTGGGGGAGAGGACATGGGGTTCCTGGTTCGAGCAAACGCACTCATGATTTGCAGAGACCCCGGCCTGTGATTCCTGGGCCTGAAAAGCATGCAAGATCAAATCAGTGACATGCACCGGAAAGCATTGTTTTAGTCCGTATGAATGAGTGCTATGTCTGAGTGGCATTCTATTTTTGCTAGAATTGTCAGAGCAATAAATCATATTTCTGCTTGCTTTAGTCGTGTGTGTGTGTGTGTGTGTGTGTGTGTGGATGAATTCTTTTTCTCATTGTCAACAAAGTTTTAAAAGTAAAATGAATGCAATGCATAATTTGGTGTATAAAATGTGTACTGTATTTAAAAAGGCAATGGATATAGTCTAGTTCAATCTCTATTTTAATGTTAGACTGAAAATCTAAAAAGATGCAATCCCAATACTTGCTAAATATTTTAAATATTTTTTAAATATTTTTTTTTTTTTGTCACAAGCACAAACAACGTTTCGATCCACTGTTGCTTGTACTTGTGTTTGTGACAATAGATTTCAATATTGAGCAAGCATTGATAGTGTGCGGGATTGCGTATTTTTATATTGTTGATTCGACAATCTGTTGTTGGACTGAGTTTGTGTTGATAAAGTAAAGTTGGAGAAAACATAGCCTGCTTAAAATGCAGTTATGCTTCAAATTCCGATTCAGTACCATATTTCAATATTTGTACTGTCTGCATTCATGTGCATTCTTTTTATAAATGTGCATTACAATGGTCTTATTTCCAAAACAATATTTCCAATATATATGCATTTTTAAATCTCACTTAAAAGCAAAAATCAAAAGCTCACCAGTCCTCCGGATCACAGTCTCTGAAGCCCTTGGCAAACGGATTGCTGGCGATTTTCAGTTGCGTTATCTGAGAGGAAGAGAGTGAAAACATGACAAATGAACAAATAAAGGTAATTAACCTCCAATATTGTTCATTTATTTCTATTCTGACAATGAAATTGTTTATACAGGTTATCATTTCTCAAGTCCATTCCAGAGCTTGTGTTATTATAAGGCGTTCTTTGATTGTAAACTCATTTTTCTGTCATGTTACGCTCCAATTAATCGCGTATACGATACTGTTAACGAATGTGGTGTTCCTATAAGGGCGTAGACACTCGATGACTGTATTTATATTAACAATAACACATTTCAACGTTTATTTGGACACCGATTGGAAACTATTTATGTGAAATATGAAAAGCCTCATGGCTTTGGAAAAGCGCTCGATGAAGATGTGAATGTGTCTGATTGACCGGAAGGAGTTGAAAAACAAATGTAAAGCCCGCGCGGAGAGATCAAGAGGTCAAACTGATAGAAGACAGAGCAGGAAAGACAGATGACAAAGAAGAAGAGGAAAACCACTGGACAGCTGCGTGAGAGCATCAGTGACCGTAAAGTAGCCTACATTTAGATTTTGATAAAAGCTGCCTTATTGCGATCATATGAAATTGTTTTAATATGCCTATAACAACTGCATTTTAACCTCCTGAAACCCGAGAGATTGCCTGTTGTGCATTTTATAATTTTTCTTGCTATTTGGGATATGTAGGACCTAATAAGTATAATACCTAAAATTTGTTTTTGTACAGGAAGTAGTTTTCCCAGAAAAAAGATGTCCTCATGTGAGGACAGTGGGTCTATCATGATGTGAAATGCTGCAAAGCAGTTTCATTCACTTTGCAAGCACAGATGCACATTGCATGTCATGCATCGCACACAGGATTTCCCAGTGCAGCCTTGTGCTCTGCATTCATGCATTTCATTTATAAAGTTATGTTATGTCCTCGGCAGAGGACATCGGGACTCAATTTCTAAAAAAAAAATGAAAAGACATGAATGAAAATGCATAGGCAAAAACAATAGATTTTTTTAAATCACCAATAAATTTTTAATGTTCAAGATTTTTTTTTTTTTTTTTTACCAAACTTTGTATAAAGATGATTCTCAACTATGGTATAACAGAATAATTCAGTATAACATTTTTCTTTCTGCAAAATGTGTGTAAAATTACCATTAATGGCTTTTCTAATTATATACAATGTATCTATAAACTAAATCTAATTTGCATATAAATGTGTTTTTGGGGCAACATGTAATGAAAAAAGAAGTGTAATAATGTGAGTAATAATTGTCAAGATTTTCATAATAATATATAATATTTCATAGAATATTGAAATATAATTTCTTTCTCTATTCATTTGTTATGTCTCCAAAAATGCGTAATAAGCATGCGTTTAGTCCCGGTGTCCTCATCTGAGGACATGTATGAAATCAATGTCCTGTTTAGTAACAGAAAGTCATATTTTGATTTGAAACCCCATAACATATTTCTGAGATGTTGATTTATGACACAGAATTTAAAAATTAGACAGATTTAAATGATAACTACAATATATTATAGAAATATTATCATATTTCTATAAGAGTGTCACTAAATTAATTTCAGACATTTTGATGACCAAGGAGAGGGAGTGGTCATGTGAAACATCCAATCATTTGGTATCTCTGAAAAGCCCTGAATGTGCTCTGTACAGGACATCCAGATCTAAAACTGTGGCATGAACAGACTCAGAGAAATTCACAAAAATATAATGTCCTCATATGAGGCCACAGGGTCTCAAGAGGATACAGTCAATTCTAAAATATTTTCATGATAGGTTTCTCGCTAACTCATTTAGGCTAGCTATTTCTATTAGGATCGTGTTTTCGAGTTTTTAGGGTTTCATTTTCCTTCGGAGATAAAGTTGCATGGTTCAAAACAATGAATCGCTAATTTTAACAGATACTGTAAGTAGCTAAGCTATATTTCCCCGTATAAAGTCTTTAATTGTGTGATTGCGGTAATATTATAATCAGTGGGCATATGTGACAACAGTAAGGTGCTTCTAAAAAGCAGTAATAATTAATGTGTGAGATGAGCACTTACTCTGTGGTTTTGATAGGCTGTGACGGCGGTGAATCTGGTCTCCTCGAAAACAAAGGTCTTGTAATTTTCCTCGGCGTATTTTTCACTGTCTTTCCTAGGATCCACGTAGACCACGTGGAATCTGGGCTGGTATCTGTGCATTGAGTTCAGTATGATCTGCGAAAGCAATGCATAATTGAACACGACGTAAGAAAAATATATTACAAATCATGCACCGCTCCGCTTGAGATGAATTACGTGTCGCGCTTCACGCACGGACATAAACTTCTTATTTAGCATATTTTAATTTCTTTAAATTAATGCATGGAAAAAAGTGGGAAAATTACATTTGAGTTATTAAATGTGGAAAAACTAAGAAGCTATATATAAGTATTATTATTATTTTATGCAATTGTATTTTAAGTAGGTTTCCGTTAAAACGGAACACCAAAATAAAAAGCAAAACTTACATGTCCGTTGTCGTCCAGTAGATTGTTGGTTAGTTTGAGTTTGTCGAAGGAAACGATCTGTTTCATCCACTGCGCTCCTTTGGCAGGTGAGTCGGGATGATAGTGCACTCTTCCTGGAGTCGCTGGATCAGCTTTCCCAGCCACCAGCCACGAGGAACTGTGGAAGGCATACCTTCAGGAAGACGGAGAAAGAGAATGAGCTCTCAGTTTGGGGCAGTTCTTCTCTTTGGATAACACTAATGATATGGTTCACCAAATATGATTGACGTTTGCGGTGTTTATTCGTTTTGATGCATGCATAATAGTCGGCTCATAAGTATTTGCCCTTGGCACTCAAGTTCATGGTATACCTGTATCGTTTATCATCCACTGGTAGGAAATCCATCAGGAGCATGTAATCTGCCATTGGGTCCATTCCAAATATTTTGACTTGAAATGTAGGAAACATTCGTCTGAAGAGGAGAATGCAGAAGTAATCCGTTAGTTACATATGCTACTGTATTCACGAGTAAATTATCTGCTACGTTTTCTATTTATGCAATCATTTTATATAAAGCCTTCTGTAATTGGACTCTCTTTGTAATTGTGAAGGCGAACTATTTTTGGGGCAAAATGTTGCTGACAAATTGCAACGAAACATACAATTACAGTATTAGGCCTACCTACGTTTATTTCCAGCACACGTCACAGCGTATCTCTCTCTCACACTCTCTCACACACACACACACACACACACACAAGCCTGCGCACAAGGATGCAATGCTCGATGTTGCAGAATAAACGCATGCTGTGTTTGCAAATGCATTATTCTGAAACCGTGTAAGCCCCTTCTGAAGGCACAGCAGTGAAAGTGATTCTGGAATCATTGTGCAGTGGACCTGAGTCTTCTCGAGGCGCTAGTTGTGGATAGATGAAGCTAAAGTAGCTTTGGAAGTGTCTTTCTTTTAGATCCAGTGTAGTGAGTACCTTTTGGAATGACAGATGACCCTGTCTGCACACACACACACACACACACACACACACACACGCGGGCAACCCTAAGCTATATTAGCTGTTAAAATGTTTTTTTTTTTTATTACAGTTTTCCCTTAATCTTCCTCTTTTATCCACATCTGTCGCCGTTTAGTATCTTGTGTAAGCAGATCATTATGAATCAAGGCCGTGACTTTATAGGGTCATTAATCTTGTTAAATAGAAGTCACGATTATATCCACAAGTAAATAAGTAAAATGATTCAAATGGATCCATGTACCACCTTGCAAATAAATGTATAATGTTTAACCTACATTTAAGAAAATGTTGTTGTTGCTGTTTGACCCGTGATTTGTAGTCTTATTATTTGATTTATTATTTAAATAAAAGTAGTGTTTTTGAAGTGTATAGATGCCTACAATGGTGACAATTATATTTGACCGATTTGGATATAGCTACGTTTTAAATTTGTTTTTCCTCATTCTTGACCCAAATGTTCTTTTATTTTATTTTGCATGCAAATAACTGATTTACTTGTCTGTTGCTTACACTGAAATATATGCAGTATTAAAAATAAATAAAATAAACCAATAATTTATGATAATGATAATAATAATAATTAATAATAATGACTTATTTAATTGAAATCAAACTGATGCTAAATTTGGAGTCATATTTCAGCTGAAGTGGTAAATTTTTAGTTTAACCCGGTCTACTTATGAAAACAAATAATAATAATTTAAACCTAATAAAGTAATATAAGATCGGGAAAAATATTTCAGAAACTGTGAAAAATTAAACTAGTGGTTAGACAAGAAATTTAACATTTTTAAATAGGCTATACTTTTCTAAAATTGGAAAGGATAGTGACATCATCTGATACATCATGAAAGAAATTAAATATATATGGTAATGTGCACATTTTTGACACAAAGCAAATTTGGCTAAAATATTATTAGAACACTACGGGCTCCGGAGAAAAAACTCCGCTTTTATGTGCAAAAAATGTCTAGGGTCTGTAGCCAATGATAAAAGCTGACGCCACAATATTAAAAAAAAGTGATTTTCGGTTGTCTTTAATCAGAATAAAAGTATAATTTGTTTGCGATAAAAATGCATGCAATATAATTCCCCATTGAACTGTTCCGACTTTTAGTAAGCCACAGCAGCTGTAAGATATTAACACTAAACTAGATGAGCGGTGCTTCTATTGGTTAAGTGACCTCATTCTCATTATTATGCAGTTGCACTGCTCCCTTTTGCCTTCCTCACATGTCGTCATTATTTAAAAGATAATTTGTTGATAGAAACGTACCTTAGAGCATCGAGTTATAATACTTCCTGACTGAGGCCTGGCCATATGTGATTTTTGTCTGTCTGTCTGTGTGTGTGTGTGTGTGTGTACGCTCGTGCGCATTTATCTTAGTCTCACAGTGTGTATATATTAATTTATTTTGCATTCGTTTAATCACGGTCTGTTTTTCACTTAAAGGCAAACTGAAGCTCGAGGTTCACCTGAATAAACAGACCGGCCTGTAAAAATAAGACACTATAGCTATGCATATGCTAGTGAATTAATGGTGAAAGCCATGCAGTCAGGGACCCTTTAGCACACAGGTGAGCTAAAATGTACTGTATCTCATGCTATCTGTCTTATCATTGTGTAAATACACACGGTAGACTGTTTACACTTCATTGTGAACGGCCATGATTGTGCTAAGCTAATGCACTGTTCATAGTATTTATTCAGTATCGGACCTATTGAACTTTCTGACAATACGATGATAAATGTATCTTTCCCGTGCAAGAAATAGATCTGAAGACGTCTTGAGCAGCTCCAAAAGGTTTTCGAGCGTATTAAGTCTTTAAAACACGATCTATAATGCTCGGCACATCAGTAGTTCAAGTACATGGATGATTAAGCTTAATTAACATTTCAAACTACTCAAATGTGCATTTAATTATATACATCGTTTTTTAGTTAAACAAATAATAAAGTATTTTCAAATGCATTAATGTCGAGTATTTTTTTATTCTTTTTAAACTAGTAGGCTGATTATCTCACAATATCATGACACATCATAGTTCAAGTACATTGATTGTGAATCTTAATTAACATTTCACATTTGGGAAATGTTCATTTAATTGTATGTTACGCATTATAAGTTTGTCAGTGTTAAATAAAAAATACTAAAGTAAGCATAAATGTTGAGAAATTTAAAAAAACAGATTATTATCTAAAAAATATAGCTAATGCTTAGCACATCAGTAGTTTAATTACACTGAAAATAAAGTTTTAAAATCATTTTTAAACTACTGAAATCCACATTTAATTGTATGTTAAACATTATACGACGTTTCGAAAGTGAGTTTGTTCTTTATTATTTTTCTGTGCATACACTCTTAAAAATAAAAGTGCTTCACGATGCCATAGAAGAACCTTTTTTTGTATAAATGGATCTATTTAGAACTTTTAATATCTGAAGAACCTTTCTATTTCAAAAAAGGTTCTTGGATGTTCTTTAGGATATAAAAAGGTAAGAAAGAGATGGTTCTTTGTCTAAATGGTTCTTTGCGGTAACAAAAACAGTTTTTCTGTGGCATCGCTGTGAAGAACCTTTTAAAGCACCTTTATTTTAAATAAAGTTCACTACAGAAATCTGTCAACTCACCTCCCAGCTTTCGTGACAATCATTTCAGTCCCAAGTTGATTAAATTCATCCCAGAGCGCCTTCATTTCCAAATGTACATTAATATTGGCCACTTTAGGGTTCTTTTTCACCAGCGTTTTGTTCGGCGTTGAGCTTGACGACGACGAGGAGCAGCTGGATCCTCCGGTGTCCGCCTGCGCCGGGGCCTGCGCCGGGTTCGATCCGGGATAGCTGTAGCCGTGCTGGGCAGCAGGGCACGGCTCAAACTGGCTTTCGTGGTGGCTGTATGGATCCCCAGGGGAAGGAGAGAGATGGTAACTCCCAGGCGTATTGAGACTGCTCAGGCTGCTGGTGGTGAAGGCTGCAACATCGCAAAAATGGGACAGCTGCGTCAGCCACGGGCTTGATATTGCTGAAATCATTCCAAAAACCGGATTTACAATTTGCGCAGGACTCGACCTATATGATTATCAAAGAGAAAGGAACTTCACGACGTCCCAAGTGATGAATCCAAGAACTCGTTCTCCTTCTAGGTTAACGCATATTGACAAGGCAAAGCAGCTGCGATGAAAAGCCGCGTTAGAATTGTCTAAAAACTGTAAAAACGCCTTCCTAATTGGCTTTGTAGACGGTCTAAACTCGCGCGCATCGGCGCTCCGTTGTTTTCAGAGACTTGCGCGCTGTGAACTGTTCCAAGCTTGGCCTCTGTCCTGCCCCTCTGCTAAACCGAAATACAGACTTCTCTCTTATCTCTCGCATGGGGCCTCCCCTTTGCGATAAAACCGGTTCTTATATCTATTTAGATAAGGAACTGCAGGTAATGTGTCTTTCCTCGCCTTGGGACGAGACTGATTGACAGAGAAGTGCGCCCCTTATAATGGGCTTTCCGGCACCCATTTACTTTTGGATAAGTGTATCGCCCACACCGCCCTCCTCTAACAATAGACTGGTTAGCTGGCACGACGGAGAGAAAGCAAACAAACACCCGCGCAACACGGACAAACAACTAATGTTGCGAAGGAACAACTTTCCGGTCCATTTCTAGAATGCGATTTCCTTTTGTTCATTTTTTGCCATTGGTTTTATCGCTCGACTGACAGGCTCATCCTTCTGGAATCTGTGTTTCCAAGCTTTCTGACACTTTGCAAGCTTCGGTTTGCACCGCACACGGTTACTGTATGGTTTGTGTTATCCGAGGAGCACGCGATGGCTAGCCTGTTTTACGAGCTGTGGCTGAAGTGTAACTCGGGGGATTACAGTTGCATTTCTGGGTACTGTACAGATTAGCGCGCGACGTTTTATTTATTCAGTACGTCGTGCGTAAATAGACGGAACGTGCTGTGCTGAATATATTAATGCAATATTGAAATACACGTGTCTTGGCGTCAACTGAAAGTTTCTCAACAAACTGCGCGAGCCCGACACATCACAAGGTTATCGTCAAGATCGTGCCCGTACCTTCCATCTCCCGCGTGACTGTGCTGTAATGCATTTTAACGGATCTGGAACAGTTTTGCACCACTTGCTTGTCCAGGCTAGTGGCGTGTTTGTCAAACGCTGTGTTTCCCGCTTGATCCCTCGCTGAAATCAGACAGGCAATACTGAAAGCGTTTGCCTTCGTTGAAAGGAGACTACAGTCGTCCATAAGCGAGAAACCGAGGCAAGGAACAGCGCTTCCGAGCTACTCCATGTCGAGAACACAGACAGTAGGCTACAAACAACAACTACACAAAGTTGCGTTCTTTGAGAAAGGGCCTTTTGGCGGAGTCGGTGCTCTCCAGTGTTTGCAAAACAAACTATTCCCACGGAATTTGCTCTGCGTTATATGCTCCAATTAAAAGATCTGCTCAAACACGTCGGTGGTATTAAAACATTGCGCTTCCATGCACGCACACACACACACACACTTAAAAAAAAGTTTTCTTCCTCCGCGGTGTCTGGGTGATGTCATTAGGGCTCGCTGGAGAAGAGCTACTGCGGGAGAGAATGTCAGAAGCGCGAGCTTCACGCCTCCAGTGCACGGTTAAAAAAAAAAAAAAAGAAAAAAAATGTGCATGCACACTGTTTAAAGTGGTTGACCTATCAGTGCATTCAACAAGGGTTCCTCGGTGGTTCCTTGCAACATCTTGGGCACACTGTACATTGTTCTTGAGCTGCTGAATGCTCTTAATGTTGGTTTCTGGGATTTTAAAAGTTATTTTATCATTTTTATTTATTAAGGAAGTTCCACTGTGGTGCCAGGCTGCAAGCCTTTTTTGGTTCTAACACTTATTTGATTCTAGTTTTATAGGCCGTTCTCAATGGGCAGTAACTGTACGCAAGAAATACATGCTTGCTGAAATGTCTGCATTGTTTTGTCTTTCTTTAAATCATTCAGGTCTGTGCAACTAGATCATGACCCAAGTGCGCGTGAAACGTAAGGAGTGTATCGCGCGGCTTAGGCACTTGACCCTGGTGTACAATATTTAACCGGTTATCGGCTTATCAAGGTTTATAATTAATGAATAGAAACAAAAGTTATGTTTTGTTGACCTGCAACGATAGCAACCGGATTGAATCTAGTTTACACTCGGGCGATTGAATAACAGGCGAAAGCGGCGGGACACTAATGAGATAACCTAGTTAACGACACCACTGTTTTCACTTCAGCTTAACACTATTTGTTTTTGGATGTTTATCTTATGCCTAGCATGCTATCGGTCATAAATAAACAAATGCATTTTCTAAAGAAAAGATTTGAGGTGTGTGGCCCTTTCATTCAAAGAATTACTAGCTAATAATTCGTCTATAGTGTTAATAAAAAGCCCACTTACAAACATGCATTAACCTCCACTTTACATTCCACTTATTCGTATGATTATATAATTTGGACCACATGATTTGATTAATTATATTTGACTTAAAACTAAAATAAAGTCGTACAGATTATTATTGTTGCATCATTATTTTAGGCTTTAGTAGCCTAGATTTCACATTACTTCTTACAGTGTTTTTGATGTATAGAGAAATGAAACAGAAAACGAAATTGTTGCGTTGGTGACTCATCCCTAAATCTAAAGTAGTTTTTATTTATTTGTTATTGTTTTGTCTGTTTGTATGAGCGGATGCAGTGATTTTCAAATAATAATAGTCAGTCATTAAGAAAAAAAAGCATGATTTTTTTTCCTCTTTTTGTAAATATCACTTGATTTTCCACAGCAATATCTGCAAGTAGAAGTTTAAACGAATTCATTAACAGCGGATTCAGATTTTGGGAGAAAAATGCATTTATATTTGACATATTCCAATTTGCCTTTCAGCCTCGGAAGTACTGTGCACCATTTGTCCTTGCATTTTTTTTTTTTTTGGCACTTGTAGCTTCTTAAAAAAAAAAAAAAAAAAGACAGGCCATACTGACTGTGCAGATATTTAAGATTGGGGGCTTCTTTGTTATTATTCTTGTGTCTGGTTTCCGTGCAAGCTTATTTTCACCAGTATGCTTTAAATTAAAATCTTAAAGTTCTTTGTTAGCAATTAATGTATTTTGGAGATGTTGGCTATTCACAGTTTGATAAAAGTGATACATATGTTTTTGTAGAATTAGTATGCATCATTAGTTTGTGGTTTGGAAGCTGTTTTCAAGGGAAACCCTTTTCCTATTTTGTCTCTCAGCGACGCCTTTCAGAATCTACTAAGTGTGTGTGTGTGTGTGTGTCTGTCTGTAGCCTACGTGTGTGTGCAATTTCTTTCTGCATAGCTACCGTATTACATCTAAAGTAGAAGTCATTTTTGCTCAAGAAAAATCAAATAAGGTAAAAAGCCATGCATTTTAATAAATGTAACGTTTTATAAATTATATTGCAAATTGAGGCTTCAAAGGCCAACAGCCAATGTAACATTCAAATATGAATATCCAGCTTGAATGGATTCAGTTTGCGTAGTATTGTGACTAATCATTTATAAGGCGCTAAATAATGTTAAATGTCAGCGATTTGTTTGTTTGAATCTGCGTTTGAGCAAAACTCTTTTCGTCAAGTTCACGTTCAGGCCACAACAGTCCAGCACAGATACTGTCAAAATGTGTGCTCCTGGGACATTCACGCAGCTTGATAAATTCTTAGATATTTGTATTTTGTCTTATCTGTTATTAAACTCCAAAAACGTTATTTGTGTTAAACTTAATCCTCTCTTTTTACATTTTGGGGATGCTTAAACATGCAATAATGTGAGTAAGATTTTCAACATGAAAATTACAGTAAATAACTTGGGTTAAAAAAAAGACTAAACATTATCTGAATAGGATTTATTACGGATCTCTTGATGGAAAATGCACTTTCTTCTGGACTAAGTGCATCCATAGTAAAAGAACACACGACTGTAATGTACAGTGTATGCAAATGTACAGAAGATGAATTGACTCCACAATAATATTAATGCGATATTGTTATTTAACTGCTGGGTGCACCTTTTGTATCATAAGAAAATGAATGTATCATCCCAGTGTAAATGATACTTATTTCTCGACAAGCCGTAAATTGCCCCATTTTATTTAAAAACATCATATTCATATTACAATCAATTAAATGAACAAGAATCTCGCCTGACAGTATATTAATAAAGAGGCTATTAAACCACTGCGTATATGGTTGTTTTTTTTTTTTTTTTTTTTTTTTACACTTGATTGTCGAAATATTTTTATGTCATCATCAGAAAACAGAAAACAGTAGGCTACTGAAATAACTTTTTCGGAAACGTTTTATTTTATTATTATTATTATTATTATTATTATTATTATTATTTATTTATTTATTTTGTATCGGGATTTCATGTATATTTTCACGGGGAATGAGTTTAGTAAAAAAAATGTTATTATAAATTTTTTAAAAATTATCAGGCTTTTATTTATTTATTCCAGGATTTGGTTATTATTATTATTATTATTATTATTATTATTTTTATTTATTTTTATTATTTTTTTATGTGCATAGTCTAATATATTTTATTTGGTGGTGCTTTTTGTAGGCTTAGCAATGATGTAGAAGAGAACGTATACTAATCATAATAAAGAAAGCTGTATCTTCTGTATGGATATTGGTTAGTTCTCTTCGCGTTATTCCTGCAATAAAGAGAGAGTGAACTGTGTGGTCCTGCACGCAGGGTTCGAGTTCTGCTGTTGGTAACACGAGACTCGATGCCTCATTAGAAACTTTCATATGTTACATGTTCTGTATGCTTTCAAAGTGTGAGGAGGATGATGAGCGCGAATGGAAAGTCATTGCAAACACAAAATAGCGTCCTGATTTCAGGGGCGGTTTTCATCTTTTGCTCTGGTTCTGTTCTTGATATTTGCGTCTATCAGCATCCAGTATTTATGAATGGCATCCTTCCACACTGCATGTATGCCTCCAGGCGTTTTTTAGCTATCTTTCCCATTTTTTCCAAAACCCTGGAGAGAGAAACCGGTCAGATGTTAATTAGAACCCGATATCAATTAGCAGATAATAAATCACGGCGTGTCAGAAGAACGCGCCGCGCTGATTTTCCAGCTCTCATGTATGGGGACGGTATATAAAATACTATCCTATCTAAATATTAGCCCAAATCCCCGAATAAGACCCGCAGGAAGGGAGCAGTTGACCGCTGACAGTTGGGTTGCTGAGTAGACGTCCCCTGATTCATTCCCAGACCGGCTTCACATAGAAGTGTGTACAATACAACACAGAATGCTCAAAATACACAGAAAATGATTTGTGCAAATATTGCATGTGTAAAGTTTGTGTAAAGTTGATCTGAATGCTGGTGCATAGGCAATTAATATAATTTCATACGATAGGCATTGTAGTTTTTATAATGTTTATTTTGTTTATAGTGCCATCACACGCTATTGGATTGACTATTTAAAGGCTATTCGCAGAATTAGTTTTATATATGTAAAATATATTCTATTTGCGCTGATAGGCTTTTATTTTAGGCCTATGCATTTTTTTATAATGATAATAATAATAATGTTTATAGCTATTGTTGCTGTTGTCATAGTATTTTATTTTTATATATATATATATATATATATATATATATATATATATATATATATATATATATATATATATATATATATATATATATATATATATATATATATATATATATATATATATATAACGCCCTTTCAAAAATATAACTTATTTTTTTTTTCTTTTTTAATGTGAATATCTATGAAGGTGCTTTCCGTGCATTAGTGACAGAACAAATTCGCATATTCACAATATTATGTTGATACGCGTTTATTTTAAAGTTAAATAAGATTTTTAAACACATTTTATTTTGAGAACTTATTGTTGCCAGTAATTATGATTAATAATAACATTATGTTGTTGATTTATTAAAACGTGCATCAGTATGTCGATAATAATAATGCTATATCTGTTTTAAAACAAAAGCATCGAGTTTGAACACTATTTTAGTGTTTGTCTTATATCTGGATTTAGGAAATATGGGATCTGTCTGTCAGAACGGGAAATATGACAATAACTGGGGATATGAACTGGGCATGGTTAAAGAACATTTACTGTAAACACGCTTCCTTTTTGGCTCAATTCATTTTATTTTTCTCTTCTTGAGTATGGTGACGTAAAAACACAATGGTCATAGATACAATGAAACCAGTTTCTCATGTGTCCAGAAAAACACTAGCCTTGGAAGATCTGTTAATCACGCACACTTTACCCATAATTAAAATATGAATTTGAGGCTTCAATTTTCACCCCTTAGTAGATGTATAAACGTCCTTGTTTAGCATTTAGTTTTCAGGTTTCATATAATGCATTTACTATTAATATTATTATTAATTTCTCCACACCACATACAGTTTGCATACTAATGTTAGGAAAGTTCATAGACCACTGAACTGACTAGTACTCACTGCACTACTTAACTTATGAACTAAACTGCTTAATTTATAGAAGGACTTTAAATCTATATAACAATGTTTTATGTTTTTAAACATGAATGCCTATAAATGCATAACATTTTTATCATTATTTTAATCAATACAGCTCCACATTTCAGTTCTACTGTCATGGGATGAACCTTACAATTCATTTTCCCTTTTTAAAATCCAAAATATGTACTATTTGTGACATCCTTCCAGCTGTACTTTGCCTTCAGTGTAGGAATGTCACATGGTAATGATTTTATAGGTGCCTGTTTTTTTATTACATTTTTTTTTTTACTTGGCTTAACTTTTCCACTGTGTATTGTTTGATACATGTGGCTATAGTGGTCTTCCACAAGTTCGCGCTGCATATAAATCCATGCGGTCTGTAAAGGGTCACAAAAACATATTTTGTCGACAGATTTCTCACAGAACACAGACTCACAGACTCTGGAATGAAAAATCAAGCCCCTCCTTTGTTTTAAAATGGGAAAGCTTTTAGCTTTTGAAAAGTATCCTTTTCCTATCTGAGCAGAGAAGACCAGCCCATCATCACCTAACCTCTCTCCAGCTCTCCCATTGGCCGGCTGCTAAATAGCTGGCATTCCTGTTACAAAAAACCATGATATGGACTCAGAGCCGCAGTGATCTTCCAAATTAATGAAGACCTTTTTCTCCATCTGAGGGGGTTTCTGGTGCATCCGTGTCTCTCACAATGAAATAAACGGAAAATCTCAGACTGTTGTCACTAGTTAATCTTCTAATGTCGACTCTGTATCTCTCTGTTCTCCTCCTGCTGACCTCTTCACCGACACAAGCCAGTGTTTATTTTAATGTGGTGTTATTCTGGAGAGATCGCGAGCTCATGTCTCTCTCTCTCACACACACACACACACACACACACACACACTCCTGCTGCTACTGCTGACCGCAGCTGTCCTCTCTCTATTACCTTCACTACATTTCTGAGAACTGAAGCCTGCAGTGAATGGGTGTGTGTTCTTGGCGTACAGTAGAGAGCAACCGTGATTGACAGCATTAGAGGACTCCATGACTTTCTACTCTCAAACTCCCACTTTCCATCTGTTGTCTTCTGAATTTCATTGATTGTGGGACTGTAATTCGTTTGGCGACACTGCTCCCGTATGCATTGGATTTGAGTTTTCGCCATTTTAACACTGGTGCATACTGATGATCTTCACACATGGCACAGGAAATGAGTCAAATTATGGCATAAGATGCTTTAAAATCTCAGAATGCTGAATTTATATCCATCATCGCTGGTCGTACTGACCAAACGAAGTGACTGGAAAACCATCTGAACTGAAGTTTGGTTCACAAAGGGCAAAATGTACAGGAAATTTGCCATTGCCCTTTCCTGCGCTCCTCATTTCTTCCATCCAGATGAAGAGCAGGAAGTCACATGATCTTTTGAACAATATGTGGTTTGGGTGAAATGCTAAATTTGGACCAATTCTGGTCCGTCACCTAATGTAAGTTGACAAAACATTCCACACTTTAAAGTGTTTTTTTTTTAAGCTGTAATGAAATTCAAGTGCGTTTTACCAGCAAATAGTATTTCAGTCATTTTACTTGATTTGAACGGTCATGTTTAATTGAAAGTGTCACTTTCCAATGTTTTTTTTTTTTTTTGCAGTTATTTGTAAAATGTAGGAATTTTTAAATAAAAATGGTTTCATAGGAAATCCACCAATTTTTTTTTTTTTCTCCACTCTAAAAAAGTTCACATGGCCTGAACCACTACATTTGGAAGAATTCTGCTCAAAAGCAAACTGAAAGAAGATATGTGTTTTATTATTATTTTATTATTTTTTTTACACTAAATATTTTATTGTATATAATGCATATGAAATTTATGAAATGCACGTGGCATTTGAATTGCATTGTATGCATTAGGCAGATGCTTTTTTTCAATTATCGTACACATTTTATCATGCATTCCCTGGGAATTGAACTTGAAATGACCTTGGCATTGCTCTACTGTTTGAGCTACAGGAAGATTACATGATAATCTCAATTAATAACTCTCAATCAATGCCGTAAAATATAACCACAGCTCATAAAGTGTTCAAAGTTGCAATCAAGTTCATTTTCATGTTTTTTTTTTTCCTGAGTAGATGTGTTAAATTGGCACGGCCTTGTGAGGAAAAAAACAGCCAATCAGATCACAGTGCAGGCCAGGAGATAAAGATTCGAGTGATCCATCATCTTACCGCTGGCTGCCTTCATGCCTTTGTTTTGATCTGTTAGTGAAGTGCGTTCTGACACTGAAAGATGAGGTAGCGTGTGGTCCAGTCAGACAGCTGCGATACTGTGCACTAAATGTTAAAGGAATGTGGAAGTGCACGTCTGTGTGTGTTCATCTCTATGTGTGTCATTTACAGCACTGCATGTGTCTGGGAATGGTTGTATGTGAAGGCCATGGCTTGTTGGTGTTTGCTCTCTAGAACCAACACCGTAATGACACGAAAAAAAAAAAAAGACAGAGCATGCTTGGGTCTAATTTCTCCCTCCATTCATCCTCACATTCCCGGTTTTGAGTGGGACTCGGAATGATGGGATATTTGGCCCAGTCCATGTGTGAGGAAATTTACCGAAGCGTGTTTCAACACTTGAACCGAATGGCAGTGTCGTTTATTTTGAAGATCTTATTAAACAGAGTATCTTTTGTTCTGAAGTTGCATGCTGACTTGATTAAAGTGTTTGTTGTTTTTAGTTTGTTGTATTGTAAGGGGTTTCTTGACATGCAGAAAGTGTCTGTGGCTGTTTTGTTGTTGTAGTGTGTGTGTGTGTGTGTGTGTGTGTGTGTGTGTGTGTAGTTTTCTAAAAAGCTGCAGCTCCCCTTTGTGGTCCAGCAGTGATCTGCAGTGCAGTGAGATGGACACAGACAGATGGAAAGGGAACAGGAACCCTGTTTTGTGTCAGCCAGTGCAGAGCCAGGAGTGATTTGCTATCAAGGATGAGGATAATTGCTTTTGTCACTTCATGTAATCTGTCCACTCAAAAGAATGCTTTTAAGCACATTGAAATTCTAAATTGTTGTTTTCATGTTTAATTTCACATGGAATATTTTTACAATAGATCACTGAATTGCTTCCTGATGTTTCTTGTTTATGCGTATGTAAATTTGCAGATGGATGAAGAATTTTTAATGGGATCCTAAATGCAGCATTTATCGCTCAATTTGCCTTTTTTGGCTATGGTTACACTGCAAGCCTTAGTGCTCATTTGTTTATTAGGTAAGGTTCTGGAGAAGCCTGCAAATTCATGAAAAGCAATAAAAGAGAATGCAGACAAACGTTTTTCTGGGTTTCATAATGGTTTTATTTTTTGTTTTTTGTTTAGAGCTGTTCCCGTTATACTACTTTCCAAGTCGTCACCTTTATTCTTTAGTGCACTTTACACAGTTTTAAGCACACACACACACACACACACACACAGATGATAGGCACATACACTTTCAGTTGTTTGCCCGTTGCACTTTGGTTTGTGTTGTGTTTGTGGTGCGGTGAGCATCAGAGGAGGGCTGCGTCTCTAATGTTGTATCAGGTGACCCATCTATATTAGGCGTGTTTGGACACACATGTTTTCGGGTCACAGGCCTGAGATGGCTCGCTCTCTCTCATGATGGACCACTTCACCTTTCACACACCTGTGCATGCAACTTGGGTGGCAGGACATCATTGAAGGCTTGTGTGCAAGTACGCACTTAGAGTGCACGCTTCTGCTTGCTTTCTTTACATCATGTGCAGTTGGACAAATACACACCGTTTGCAAAAAATACATACTGGAAACTCATGCAGCATTGTAAACATGAAATATAATTTACATTGGGGCAAGAATCAATAAATGAACATGTGCACACACACACACACATTCCAGCATCATGGCTCATTGCCTGCAGTGCTTTGAAGGAGCTGCATGAATGTGTCCTGATGCAAATTAAGCTGCAGAGGCAGAGTCTGTATGTTCTGTCATTGTTGAGTAAAGCAGTTTTCCTTTCTTTCTTTCTTTCTTTCTTTCTTTCTTTCTTTCACTTTGGATCAACATATGCAAAATCATTTTAAAATGTCTTTATTATGTTTGTGTGTGTGTGTCAGAGGTGTCAAGTAACGAAGTACAAATACTTCGTTACTGTACTTAAGTAGAAATTTGGGGTATCTATACTTTACTTGAGTAATTATTTTTCAGCCGACTTTTTACTTCTACTCCTTACATTTTAAAAATAGCTTCGTTACTGCTATTCATTTCGGCTTGTTTTCATCCCGGCTTGTCATCATTAAAAAAAAAAATCCAGATAAATCGCGCCATCCGGATGGAGTGAATTTGATTGTGGTTGGTTGAGAAGTATAAACAGATACCATTACGACACCCTATTGGTTTGTACGTGATCCATCGCACCTGCACATGACACAAATCACATCACACTCCAGCAAGGACATAGCCAGTTTTGGGTTCGTTTATCAAAAAATATATTTCTTTAAAGTAGGGTTGGGTGTGGAACCTGTATCCGATCGCCTCAGAGTCAGTCCCCTTAAATTTCATTTGAAACCGGCGTCAGACCGGTCTCCTCCCGTCTTTCAGCGCGCTCTTCAATCCGCAGACCGCGAGCGGAGCAGCGCATGCGTTGCGCAAACAAACAGAGGAAACAAGGTATGCGTTTATCGATAGATTGTTAGAATATCCGCATCTGTGCAGTTCTTTGTCATAAATACAGTTTACAAAAGGTCACGAGGAAGCAGTCGGTTTCTCATCTGTAAAGTGTTCACTCATCACACCACAGCCGTTTCCTCCAGCGAAAATCTAGCCCTTAACACATATGAACGACCACATACTTTAATTACACTTATTTTTAATATACTTAATCATACGTTCTTTATACATACACTACTGTTCAAAAGTCTTAGACACGTTAGTATTTTCACTTAAAAGAATGGTGTTAGGCCAGTTATTTATATATTTTGCTGTAGTGTGTCAGTATAAAATATCAGTTTACATTTCCAAACATTAATTTTGCCGTTGTCAGACTGCTTGTGCATTTAAAATCGCACTAGATTATTATTAAAATTAATGGCAAACTGATATTTCCTACTGACACACTACAACAAAAGATATAAATAACTGGCTTAAACCCCTTTTTTGGGGTGAAAATACTAATTTTTCCATAAGACTTTTGCACAGTACTGTATTTTAAAAACGAAATTGCTGCTACTTTATAAAGAATGAGCATACAGTAATTCACAGATGGATTAAAGACAGTAACAGACAGCACTCATCTTAACTAAATATCAGAGTGATTGACAGAGATACAGTTAGAAACATTATATGTGGTTTTGTATTAAATAATGACCCAGATTGTGAAATACATTTATTAGCCTTAGATTAAGGGAAGCATAACTTGAGAAATGAGAGCATCCAGGGTGAAAGCTATGGATTTATTTTAAATATTTGTAATGTTCTTTAAACTTAACCATAGTTTTTTTTTTTTTTTTTTTTGGTTCTTTTTTTTTTTTAAGTATCGGTTCAGGCACAGTTTAGGTGCATAGCAGATGTACAGAATACAAGAAGCTATCAATCAAGAAGGTATCAGGATTATGACTTATTTTTCAGTTTTAGTTTTTGATTAATCACTTGGATTAATCATTCATTTTGACAGCACTATAATGTTTATTGTAAATAGACAACCATACAAGTGTAACTGTCACTAAGCCTGCACCAATGTTCTTGTCCATTGCCCTCGCAGATTCCTGCAGCTAAGCTTGGATGTACAGTACATTTACATTCCATTAAATGTTATTGATGGCATGCCTCTAAAGTCTGATTTTTTGGACCATAACAATAGTTACTGGTAACTAGTCATCATATCTCTAGTCCTTTAATGTATTTGCATTGTACTAAAGTGCGTTCATTTTAAATGGGCATATATGCGGCTGATGTAGACCTGAAGGTCGAAACGTTGCTTGATTAAATTCCTCTGGAGCAGTAGTTTTCAGTGTTCAGATTTGTTCTTTATTTGTCTATATCATTCAGTTGTCTTGCACCTGCGTCCTAATTGGATGTTTGGGATGTGCACACCATTTTTGTATTTTCATACAGTATATGCGGCTGAAACAGGTAGCCTAGTGCATCCCAAATTTTTCAACATGAACATTTTAATATAACATTATAGTCATTATGGCCTATGGCCTTTAGAAAAATGTTTTTTTGAGGAGGTGGGGTAGTGTACAATAGGCCCCTGTGGTGCGGCCTAAGCTTTTGTTCTTAATGGCATTTTTTCCCCTTACATTACTTTTACTTTTATACTTTAAGTAGTTTTTTAAACCAGTACTTTTACACTTTTACTTGAGTAAAAAGCTTGAGTTGATACTTCAACTTCTACAAAAGTCTTTTTAAACCCTAGTATCTATACTTCTACTTGAGTAATGAATGCCAGTACTTTTGACACCACTGGTGTGTGTATTTAATACATCACTTTAGAAACCTAATTTAGGATCTTAAAAACTAAATATTTTTTTTTTCTTTTTTCCTTTCCCTTCCTTATGTCTTTCCTTATGTCTTTCCCTTCCTTCCTTCCTTCTGTCTTTCCTTTTTTCTTTCCTTTCTCTTCCTTCCTTCCTTCCTTCCTTCTGTCTTTCCTTTTTTTCCTTTCTCTTCCTTCCTTCCTTCTGTCTTTCCTTTTTTCCTTTCCTTTCTCTTCTTTCCTTTTTTCCTTTCCTTTCTCTTCCTTCCTTCCTTCCTTCTGTCTTTCCTTTTTTTCCCCTTTTCTCTTCCTTCCTTCCTTCTGTCTTTCCTTTTTTTTTTCTTTCCTTTCTCTTCCTTCCTTCCTTCTGTCTTTCCTTTTTTTTCCTTTCCTTTCCCTTCCTTATGTCTTTCCTTATATCTTTCCCTTCCTTCCTTCCTTCCTTCTGTCTTTCCTTTTTTTTTCCTTTCCTTTCTCTTCCTTCCTTCCTTCTGTCTTTCCTTTTTTTTCCTTTCTCTTCCTTCCTTCCTTCTGTCTTTCCTTTTTTCCTTTCCTTTCTCTTCTTTCCTTTTCCTTTCCTTTCTCTTCCTTCCTTGCTTCTGTCTTTCCTTTTTTTTTCCTTTCCTTTCCCTTCCTTATGTCTTTCCTTATGTCTTTCCCTTCCTTCCTTCCTTCCTTCTGTCTTTCCTTTTTTTTTCCTTTCCTTTCTCTTCCTTCCTTCCTTCTGTCTTTCCTTTTTTTTCCTTTCTCTTCCTTCCTTCCTTCTGTCTTTCCTTTTTTCCTTTCCTTTCTCTTCTTTCCTTTTCCTTTCCTTTCTCTTCCTTCCTTCCTTCTGTCTTTCCTTTTTTTCCCTTTCCTTTCCTTCCTTCATTCCTTCCTCCTTTCTGTGTTTCATATCCTTTCTTTCTTTCTTTCTTTCTTTCTTTCTTTCTTTCTTTCTTTCTTTCTTTCTTTCTTTCTTTTTCTTGTTCTAATGTAAAATTAAGGGTGTATTTATAATTCCAATTTCATGTATAATATCTTTTCATAAAATCAGCAATTAGAATCAAATGTAAATGTATATAAAATTACATTTCATGATTACTACTGACTTATTTTGTAATTTAAATAACTATTATTATTTGTACAAAGGTTTGCTCTAATAATTAAGCTTAAATTAAAATTACGCATTAAAAATGAAGTTTGTATGTATGCATTCCTTCATTCTATCATGCAGAACGTTTTCTGTTAGGGTTAGCTTTAGCCGTGGGTTAGTTTATTGTATAAAGTAACTTTAAACTAAAACAATAGAAATCTAAGCAACATCCTCATGTTGTGTATGAATATTCCTTTCTAATGTATAAGAGCTGTATGTTTGGCAGGTAATCATTCTCAGCGGTTGGCACAGTTACTGAAGCGTGACCTCACTTGACCTCTGAACTGACAAACTGTGTTTATAACTGTACGCCGCAGTGTGATTCAGTGGTGAAGTCAGTGTCCTAAGTTAATTCTTCTGTAGGTAAAGAACGTTTATGGCTTGTAAACCCCCCAAATTTAGCTCCTATAAATAAACTCTCTGTGATGAATGGGTCCGTGATGGCTTCAGAAGCCATGCTGAACCAGGGCTGGATTCTCTGTGGTGGTTTTAAGTGTGTTTATCCTGGCTCTGCACAGCAAGCTCATTATTGCTGATGCAGATGAGCTCCCATGGTTTAAACCATCAGCGTGTGTTTTCTTTCAGCCGCTTCGGCTGCTGCGTGTGTTGGTTTCTCTGCGGAGAGGAAACCAGACCACAGAGGCTGAGGATGCGACCCCGAGTATTGGGGGTCTGCCCCGGGGAAGAGGACCCTGTCTTAAACATAGGAGCTTTCTGTGAGGAAGAGGAGAGGTACGAGCTCGTAATTGAGATGTGAAAAGAGTCTGTCACGGTTTAGGTTGTATGACATCAGTGGAAACGTCTGGCAGATAACCAATAGAGAGGAAACATTTCTTAAATGAGATCCCAATTGTTTCTCCTTGACACTGGTGATATTTAATGTTTCTCCCTCTTCGTTTTTCCTCATGAGAAAAAAAAGTTCATACCACAGATGATTTTTTTTGTTCCCTCTACCATCATACCAGAGTTTACAATACAAGTTTATTTGCAAAAACCGATAACTATAAAATAAAATAAAAATGTTTTCACGTTTTGTGTCAGTTAGCTGTATTTGTAGCTATGTTTTACCTAATCAAAATAACCTAACTGCAGTTTGATTGAGATTAATTGCAATGCACAATAAAACATTTATTTCATATATTACCATATATAACTCTGGTACTGTAACATTTATGTGAATGTTACATTGTTTTTCTTTTAAATGAACGTCATATTTATGTGCTTTGTCCTTTTTTAAATAAAGCACAAATGAATAAAGCTAAATCAATCAATCAATTTTCTAGACTAAAATAATAGTATAAATAAGTATAAATGTAGTGTATCATATATATTCTATTTGACTTAGCTGTATGTGGTTTTTACTTGTTTTTCTCCCTCTTTCTCATTCATTTCGGTCCTTTTTTTTCTGCCTATATCAAGATCAGGAAAAGGGATCGCTCATGAAATTTAGTCTAATGTACTTAGCCCAACTCACGTACATTCGACTAATTTTAAGATCCCTTGGGCAGAAACTCAAGTACAATATTATTTAAGTTATTTTTACATAAATATAGTCTACAAAAATGAATGTATATTGTGCCTTTTAAATCAATCAATCAATCACAAATGCATCTCTTCTAGAATGTTTCGTTTGTTTCTTTATTTTAAGAGAAACCTCTCATAATAGCTGACAGCTGATGTTTCACTTAAAACGTGAAACCGTTACATTATATAACTGACACTTTGCTAAAAGTTTCTTCTGGGAATGGACCAGCAGAGATCTGGACGTGTGGCCATCCACTCTTCCTCTGTTCGAATCTGAATAGACGCAGGTTAAATCATGAAGGAAATACAATTAAAGTCCAACAGTTCCAGAGTTTGTGTTGTGCTTTCCCAGGAGTGGTTTGGAGCCAAAAGCACGGAGGGAAAAACAAACAATGATTTAATTTTTTTGCCTTTTCAAAACGCATGGAATCTTTCTGGGATTTTTCAGTGACGTATGTGCAGGTGTGTTGATGCACGAGTGTGTGAGTGTGTTACAGCAGCACTCTTCCTCCTGGTGGCTGTTTCTCTCAGATCTCCTCAGGGTCTCATCACTCCTCCAACAGTCAATGAGTCAGTGGGTGGTCCATCTCTCCTTCTCTCTTTTCTTTTTTTTTTTTCTCCTGGTATTTTTAATGTAACAAACATGAAGCAGATGCAGGCCTCTTTGCATACACAGTTATTAATGTGCAAACAAAACCCAACCCGAACCCACACACACACACGCACACACGTTTGTTTTTGTGTAAAGTGTGTTCATCCCATAGGTGTAATGGTTTTTATTCTGTACAAACTGTATATTCTATGGCCCTTCACCAACCCTACACCTAACCCTAACCCTCACAGGAAACTTTGTGCATTTTTACTTTCTCAAAAAAACTCATTCTGTATGATTTATAAGCGTTTTGAAAAATGGGGACATGGGTTATGTCCTCATAAGTCACCCTCTCCTTGTAATACCTGTGTCATACCCATGTCATTATACAAAGTTGTGTCCTGACATGTCACAAAAACAAGAGCACACACACACACACACACACGTGAAGCATGTCTGGAACTGGAAGAGTGAAACTCTGTGATTATTGTCTATGACACCTGTGCGGTTTGAGACTTTAAAATTCCTCTGATCAGGTGGTTTGTGTTTCCTCCCTCTCTCTCTCTCTCTCTCTCTCTCTCTCTCTCTCTCTCACTCACACACTCTCTCTCGCTCTCTCTCTCTCTCTCACACACATACTCGCTCTCTCTCGCACTCACACACACATACTAGCTCACTCTCTCTCTTTCTCTCACTCACTCACTCACTCACTCACTCTCTCACTCTCTCTCTCTCTCTCTCTCTCTCTCTCTGTCTGTCTGTCTCTCTGTCTGTCTGTCTCTCAGCCCTGCAGCTATACTGGTCTTGTATTGTTGAGTTGAATTTCTTCTGATGTATGTTTGTCTGTGTTTAAAGTGCCTGAAGTGTTTTGACTGTTGCGTAATATGCTTCCTGTACTCCTCTTTACACATTTTTGCAGTCTGTAATGCATGTGTACACAATGTACAGACACTTGGTCCAAAATTATCTTTTTACCACACCTGCCAATGGCAGCCTTATTTTGTAAATAATACCATCCTTTTGTATTTTAAAAATGGAATTAGTATATAGTATAATATATAGAGAAACCGTAAGTAATTTGTTGGATGATTTCCTGGAAACATGCAAGCAATATGACTGGATTTTTAAAATGAGATTCACTAAACTCTAGCAAAAGAAGCAAAAGTTAGCAAAATACCTTTGTCATATAACAAAAGATTTATATTTCAAATAAATGTTGTTTACTTTAACATTCTATTAATCAAAGAATCCTGAAAGAATGGCTGTTGAAATCCAGCTTTGCCACCACAGTAATAAATACCATTTTAAAATGTAATAACATAGAAAAAGGTATTTTATGTAATAATTTTTTATTTTTATTTTTTTTACTGTATTTTTGATTAAATAAATGCCACCTTGGTGAGCACGAGATTTATTTTTTTCCTGAAACATTCAGAAATCATACAAACCCTAAACTTGTAAATGGTAGTCTTAGTTGAATTTTCTTTTTTTATCCCAATGCAGAATTGGCACATTTGATTAGATTTATGCTTAAAACAATGTAAAGTTTATCAGTGGCGTAAGAAGCAAGCAAGCAAGTTTTACTTTCATGTGGTGTTGGAAATGAAAATACACTCTTAAAAATAAAGGTGCTTCACGATTCCATAGAATAACCTTTTTTTTTTTTTTTTTTTAGATGGTTCCATAAAGAACCTTTAGCATCTGAGGAACCTTTCTGTTTCACAAAATCTGCTTTCTGGAGGTTCTTCAGATTATAAATAGGTAAGAAAGAGATGGTTCTTTGACTGACTGGTTCTTTGTGGAACCAAAAATGGTTCTTCTATGCCATCACTGTGGAGAATCTTTAAGCACCTTTATTTGTAAGAGTGTAGCTGGCTACTGTCCTTAGTTTTGTCCTTTTCTTTCTCCTACTCTCTGCTTTTTCCCCTTCTTCGCTCGTTCCCTCTTGCTGATTTATTTGGTCGACTGTTTTCTCTAGCCCACATGATCCTGGAGTTTGCATGAAGCTTCCTCAACCAGAACCGATGTCATTTAAATCCAGTTAAACGAATGACCCCATAAATTCTCTCCAATAATAAGCTGGACAGCTGAGAGGATTGCCAGGAGGTGAGATGGAGAGGCCTCTCTCTCTGAGGCTGTTCCTGGAGAATAGGACCTCGGGGAGAGGGTAAGATAGCCCACCCAGGTCTGAATTCACTGGAGGACACTAAACCTCGGCATTCATGTGAGAAACACAGACGTGTGCTTTTCACTTTTTCCTCAAACGTTCTCCTACTTCTCTTCTTCAAATATGTATGTATCCATCCAACTAAGGAGGTTCATAGTCAAAATCGGAATTTTCGAATCTTGTCGATATTCCACCGATAGTCGAATCATATGTTTGGGGACGGGGCAAAATACATTAACAAGAGTCAAGTCAGACATTCGACATACATAATTACTGAAGTTAACACACAGTGGAAATGTGTAACGATCACCTTGCAATTGGATTCAATTCATAATTTCATACATATGCATCGTTATTTATAAAACATAATGTTAACATTAAGACTTAAAGGCTATTTGCAAAAAGGGTCCGAATGCACATGAACATCAGCGGGGCTCTGAATGCGAACTCCTTTTGTGGATGTGTTCTTCATGAAACAATCGAAACAAATCATGAATTAATGTAGTAAGCATAAATAAGAGTTTATAGCAATAGAGATGAATACTCTGACTCATTTGCCGTCTCATAATTGCGGTGATTCTAACACAATGTTAATGCAGCCGTGTATGATGTTTTAACTCTGAAATCATGTGTCTGTAATCTGTAGGCCCTGACAGATACATATCTAAAGAGCTGTGATGAATCTCTCTTGTGAAGAGGCTTTGTGAGGTCAAGTGTGTGTGTGTGTGTGTTGGGCTGATGTGAGATTTAAGGCATCCACAGCTTACTGGCTGGCAGCTCAGTTGGGGCACACTATACTGTGGGAAATAGGAAATCTCAATATTATTCCTGCTCACAGCTCAGAGATGTACTAAAGTGAAGGGCGTGCTTCAAGACAGCCTTAAAATGGGACGATGTGCTGTACTCCACACACACACCAGCAAACATACACAGTGTTGGGAAGGTTATTTTGGACATTTAATCAATTACAGATTACAAAGTACCCTATTTAAAAAGTAATAATGTAACTGATTACATTTAATGACTTTTTTGATTGCATTACTAAATTTATAATGTTTTTAATTGTTAATCATTTTTAAAACATGTAATCCATTTGTTAACATTACAGTAGTACTCAACACTGACTGACTCAACACTGTCAGACTTTGCAAATCCTTCATCGATTGTATTAAGATTATACTAATTTCATTCTAAAACACAGTCACCACAAAATCAGATTTACTTTGAGATCATTCTGAGGTTAATTAAAGATTTAAAACCATACCAAGAAATACTTTAATAGATATAATAATGCTTTTGAAAGCAAATCTTTTCATAGCTATGACAGGAAACAAGTCTTCTAAAAACAACAATCATAAACTTAAATTTAATCGGCACTCAGCACTACATATGTGTAATTATTAATACTTTTTCTTTACATAGAAGATTCACAACTGTTGTTGTTGTTGTTGTTGTGTGTGTGTGTGTGTGATGGTTTTTCACAAATCCTTTGTTTGTCCTGAACAGTAAAACTGTGCATTGCTCTTTATAGAAAGATTCCCACAAATTATTTTGATTTTCAGCATCTTTTGCATACACTGTTATCAAATGATGTAATTTGTATTGTTATAAAACTATATTATAGTTTTTATTGTAAATGCTAATGCATGATGGTCCTGTAATATTATTGTAAATACACTGTAGAAGCATTATTTTAAAGCCACTGCATACCATTGTGGGATAGCATTAAAAAAATATATGAGATCACCATCATGGAGATCAGAGTTTGCTTCACTTGGGCTCTTGACACTCTAATTTTGTTGAGTTACTTCTTTTACAACACATGCAGTGGTTTTCATAAAACATTTCAGCATTGATTAAAGTAGATCAACATGTCTGCTTTCATAACAGCCAAATAACTGCATTAAAGTAGTTTAAATAACTAATGACTAATATAAAAAATAAATAAATAAATAGAAACACTGTTTGTGTGTTGCAGGTGCCAAATGTTTAAGTGTACGCATATTGTCGATATTAACTTTTTAAAATTTGGCATCTGAAACACATCAGTGGTGACATGCTTCATGCCAGCATACAAAACACATTCATGGCTCCCAGCATGCATTGCTGCATTTTTCAATCTGTGTGTGTGTGTGTGTGTGGGGTGTGTATGAATGATAATTTCAGATGTAACCCCTAAGTATTCTTTTCCAAAAATTGCCATTTCCTGCTGCATCAATAGAGGCACAAATATACACACTGTGCCATCCAACTCTGTGTGAAATGAGGAGGCCATTGAACCCTCGTACCCCAAACCTAGTATGAGAGGCACAAGATCTAAGTGCTGACTGAGGTACTGCGTGATTTCACTGACCCAAATCCCATAACTGCCTTCCCAGGACCTTTTAAAAGCTTAAAAAAATAAGCTGCCCTTCTTCCTATGACAGTGGCTAATATAAAGACTTTTCTTCCCTCCCCACAAGTGTCTAGGTTGCTGTGGCGCACACTGGTTGAAGTGCCTAGAATTAACCACTTCTGATTAGCCAGGTTGATAAATGTAAAGCAGGCATTAGAATGCATTATGTAACTATAATTCCCTCCTCAGTGTGAAATAGCCATTAGTCCATGTGTGTGTTTGAATGTGTGTGGCTTGCAATCAGTGGAACACATCCGTATATCATTTTCATTCCACTTACCTGTCGTCTGAGCCGTGTGTATGCCTAAAGTAAGCAACATTTATCATTGCATGCAAATGACCGACTTGGTATCTTAGTATCAACAAAGAAAGCCATTCAACCAGTCTGGTTTCTGGCCTCAGATGAACTGATACAGGAAATTACAGCTTTGTTCTTTTTGCATGTTTTTCTCGTTAAGCAAACTGTAAGCATAATCACTAAAGAGTTAAGATGTGTCACAACAACTGATTAGTGTGGCACATCAACTAGTTCTTCTAGATATACATATTAATTATGTGGCTGCTGTGTAAGTTTTATTCACATCAGATTGATCAAAATGACACTAAAGAATTCTACATTGTTACAAATACGTTTCTATTACAGATAACTGCTATTATTACAACTGCTTTTGACATCCATCATAATTTAAAAATATTAGAATGATTTCTGAAGGATCATGTGACACTGAAGACTGGAGTAATGATGCTGAGAATTCAGCTTTGCTAATAGGAATAAATTGCATATGTGATAACACAAAATACTTTTAGATCAATTAAAATGCACGCACGCACACACACACAGTTGTGGTCAAATGTTTATAGGCAGAGTCTTCAAAATGTTAATTATTCTACCAAAATAAGAGTGAATGCATGCTATTGTATGAGTTTGTAATTGTTATTTATTTTTTATTTTTTTTACATAAAATATGTTTACATATAGTCCAAAATACAGAATAATAGCTGAATTTATAAAAATTACCCTGTTCAAAAGTCACACATGTGTAATTCTTAATATTTTGTATTTAAATAGATGATTCACAACTGTTGTTTTGTGTGTGTGTGTGCGTGTGTGATTGTTCCTTTGTTTGTCCTAAACAATAAATCTGTCCATTGCTCTTTAGTCCTACAAATTATTTGGATTTTTCTGCATCTTTTGCATACTGTTAGCAACTGATGTAATTTTTATAACAATGCATTTTATTCATGTTTTTTTTTATTGTAAATGCACATACATGATGGGAACATTCATGGACAGTCCTGTAATATTAATGTAAATACACTGTAGAAACATTATTTTACAGCCACTGCATAGCGTAGTGGGATAGCATAAAAAAAGAAACGAGATCACCATCATGGGGATCAGAGTTTGCTTCACTTGGGCTCTTAACCCTCAAATTTAGTTGAGTATCTTTTTATATATATATATATACAACAATTAGTTGTTTTCAGAAAACAATTATGCATTGATTAAAGTAGATCAACTTGTCTGCTTTAATAATAGCCAAATAACTGCATTAAAGTAATTTAAATAACTTGACTAATATAAAAAGAAATAAAAAGAAACACTGTTGTGTTATGTGGTGCCAAATGTTTAAGTGTACACATATTGTCAATATTAACTTTTTAAAACATGTTTTGTATCATTTATACACTCACAAACATCAGCATTTGGCATAAGAAAAACATCAGTGGTGACATGCCAGCATACAAAACACATTCATGGCTCCCAGCATGCATTGCTGCATTTTTTTTTATTGTAACCATTGTTGAGGATTGTATGAGAACAATACAAAATACAGCATTTTATTGTAATACTACTATAATCACAGTAGCACTGTTGTATAAACACAGTATTTTATTGTATTAATACAGGAATTTCCTGTAAAATTCAATAAGTTTTCAACAATGTATTTAAAACCTTTTCCAGCAGTGACTGTATGATTTTGACATCCATTTTTTTCACACTGACAACAATTGAGTGACTCATACACATCTATTACAGAAGAATATGTATAAATATTTTTATGTATATGTATGCATGTTGATGGTATGTATTTACACAATTTGCATGGTAAAACCCACTCTGTTAAAGCATAAGAGTACAGTCATAAGGCTTTGTCTGTGGCATCCTGTGTTTTTGAGCTTGTCCTAGTTAATCGGTCAGCTAGCTGTTCAGACAACCCACATCCTTGACTGTTTTGAGCAACACTTGTGTAGAGTGTTTACTGTCTGTTCTGGGTTGATAATGATCATTGTTTTATACTAGGGCCAAATGGCACTAACGTGGATCTTGAAGTTTATCTGTGACTCTGAGGGAGGTCTGCACTGTGATTGTAGTCATTTTGTGGTAAAACACCTTTGGCTATACCCGCTTCTTGTGTGGTTTAGATTATGAAGTCTAATGTTTAGTGTCAACAAGGAAGGAGATGATTTATGTGCAACTAATAAGTAGTGTTTTGAGGAAATGTACAGAACGTCTCAAAATTAAAGGGACAAAACACAGAGAGAGTGAGACGGAGCAAAAATTGAGACTCATAAATAACTGACACATTCAGTTTTCGGGGGGGGGGGGGAGGGGCGGGGGGAGCATTCCAGCAGTAATTAGCATTTTCTATTAGCATTAGCATAACAATTCTTCATTTCAGCTACTTGTACCATCTTGGAAAGGTATCCATGACATAGTAAACTGTCTTTCGGACTAACATGTGTACTCTATAATGTGCTTTAAGAGACCTTAGAAGAGCAATAGACATTTAAAGAGGCTCTTTGTAGGTTACTGGGTGAGGACTAATCGCTCACTCACTGCAAACACAGTGGATCCAAACTGGTTGAGCATTCAGGCGTCAGTCCAGACATGTTCCTCCAGCTGCTTGAACTATCAATCTGAGACCAGCTAACAATACACGCAGACCTGAGCAGGTAGACAAGGCTCTTCTTTGAGGGGGGTGAATGAAGGATTTGGTCAAATCACTCAGGTTGAGAAAGACATGGGGAATGAGGAGCCTCACAAACTGCAGGTGTGCGGCGTCTTTGCAGACAGCTGTCCATGCACATACTCATTCACTGATGCATTTTTTTGACGTTTACTTATTGGCAGCTGCCTGACTTTCTCAGGCGCTCGTAGAAGTGGGATTACAGGGCTTTCATGAAAGCAGATCCTGTGTTTATGTGTGTGTGTGTGTGTTTGTGCTCAACCACTTATGACGGCGGAGTGCAACTCCATCACCTCTATAAACACGTTCTGTAGCCTTTACACGCACATTACAGACGATCACTTTCACTCTCTCTTTCCATTGATTTCATACACACATTCGCCAGAACACATGAGTATGTTGATGTTAGAAATTTAAACACTTTACTCACATTCATGTCTTAAGAAACCTGTGTGGCTGACTTTCTTCCATGCAAACCTTGCTCCAGGGGTCCATACGACTTGTATGCTATATATGCCAAGTCTTCAGAAGCCATTTGAAAACTGCACAAAAGGAAAATGGAAACAAGTCATCGTTCGCTGATCTAGTTAAGTGTTCATAGAGTTTATTCTGATTCATTAATGAATCATTCTGAAATTTGGCAAAGATTTGAATCAGAAGAATGATATGTGAATGATTACTTCTCTCATGCACTCATAAATGCAGGGTTATTTTAGTATAAGTAATAATCAGTGTTGGGGAGTAACTAGTTACATGTAATGGAATTCCATAATCTAATTACAAAATTAATGTAACTGTTATCTGTTACAGTTGCTGAGACAAAATGTCTAATTTAAATAGTTACTTATGAAATTGCTAATAATTACAACACACACAGATTTGATTTATTTCCCAAATTGCATTGACTCCTCTAAAACACGAGACACCAATGTATAACCTATTTGGGTTTATGTAAAGTAAATGCGTTATTTATTCTAAGAAAAACGTTTGTTTCCAAGGCATCATTAGATGCCAGTTTTTCCTGTTATAACTATGCAAAGATTTGTTTCAAAAACAGTATCATTACTACTAAACCAGATCTTATGATTTTAAATCTGCATTTAACTTCACAACGACTCAAAAATAAGAAGAGCTGCTAAAATCTGATTTTGTGCTGGCTGTGCTTTAAAATTAAATGTTTTATGATCTTAATTCACGTGATAAAGTATTTCAAAAGACTATTGTAAGGTAAATGTTTCTAAATGATTAACAGTTGAATTTTTTTTTTTAAAGTAACCAAATGTAAACACATTACTTAAAGTTACTGAAATAGTTACACAACTCGTTCCATTTTAACCTGTTACATTTCCAATGTAACCTTCCCAACACTGCTAATAGTAACCTTTCAGTAACCCTAACCCTACTAGTACTCTAATGAGAGTTAGTTGATATGTAATCGAAAATTAATGAGAGCTAGTATTAAGTAATAAAGTAACCTTGCTTTATTTCTAACAACAAAAACAGTTTTAGATTAGTATATTCTTCAAAATGAATTAAAAACAAATACACAATGGATCAGCATGAGTAAATAATGACAGAAAAGTCTAATTTGGTTGAACTATTCCTTTAAATAATGAATTGTATTTAATATTATGAAAAGACTGCTCGGCGGATGAGGTTTCCTCCCTCCCATCCAGATGAAGCTTGTGGATTGATGATGCTTTTGTCCGTTAAGGGCTCCACAGGAAAACTCTGTAATTAGGAGTCCGAGATGTGGATCTATCTATTTACTTTCCCTGAGTGATCATTAGTCCGACTGTGGCGGTTTCATTAGTCACTGATGGAGCATTTGGCATCAAACCCATGCACCTTCAGTGTGTTGGGCCTATCCCGAGATCCTCTGCTCTGTGACACCATTACTGCTCTATAAACACTTCATGGCATGGGCTCTCAGAGAGATGAATTACAAAATGAAATGTTGTAATTACGATATAAAGCTGTTTTTGATTATTAGACTGAAAGCTGTTTAAGAAGGCACACCAGATTTTTACCATTTCTGAAGAAGTGCCAAGTGACTTGGCAAAATGTTGGGAGTTGTGAATGGTTGCTGTGTGGTTTCTTGAAAGAACTCACTTATGATCACCAAGACTGCATTTTTTTTTTTTTTTCAGAAAATGCAGTAAAAAGTATAATATTGTGAGACATTATTACATATTTAATTTTAATAGTTCGTTTATTTTTCTTGTGATCAAAGCTGTATTTTCAGCATCATTACTCTTCAATCTTCAGTGTCACATGATTCTTAAATAATCATTCAAATATGCTGATTTGCTGCTCAAGAAACATTAACAATTTTGAAAAAAAAGGAAAAAACACCATTTATTAGAAATATGTTTGGGTTATTTTGATTATGTTCAAAATATCTAACACAATAAAACATAATAAAAACATGATTTTATACATCACCTCTGTGTCTATATATATATATATATATGCGCTACAGTACAGACCAAAAGTTTGGAAACATTACTATTTTTAATGTTTTTGATAAGTTTCTTCTGCTCATCAAGCCTGTATTTATTTCAAAAAAAAAAAAAAAAAAAAAATGTAATATTGTGATGTAATTTTAAAATTTTAAATAATTGTTTTTAAATTTATTATACTTTAAATTATCATTTATTTCTGTGATGCAAAGCTGAATTTTTAGGATCATTATCACATGATCATGTGATCGACTGGATGTTACATGTGACACTGAAGGCTGGAGGAATGATGCTGAAAATTCAGCTTTGCGTCACAGGAATAAATTGTTTTTTTAAAGTATATTCAAATAGAAAACTATTATTTTAAGTTGTAATAATATTTCACAATATTACAGTTTTTTTCTGTATTTTTGATCAAATAAATGCAGGCTTGATGAGCAGAAGAAACTTCTTTCAAAAATGCAAAAAGTAGTAATGTTTCCAAACTTTTGGTCTGTACAGTATATATAATGTGTTTTCTTTTATTATTATTTTTTTTTATGTAGCAATATGGATTGAGTCTATCCTTCAATTTAAGCCTGTGGTTTTTTTTTTCGTGTTTTATTTATTTATTTATTTATTTATTTATTTATTTATTTTTATACACCAGGCAAAAACCATAAGCCAGACCACTTTCAACACCCCTATCCTCAAAACCTACATGATTTTGGTGGATTAATAATTATATTTTATTTGTTTAAAGTATGCTGGATCAGACCGTGAGAGGTTTGTGCTGTTGGACAATTAGTTTTACACATGTTAGGTACAGAACAAATAATAAAAAAAGCTGTTTGGTAGGTGTAGTGAGAGTAAGACTAACTACTGCATGGCCATATGGTAAGTTATATGGCATAAGCTATAAGTTAATTTGTGTTTATGTATGTGTGTGAGAGATGCTGAGGGGTCCGTCCCAGCTGTGATTTATGGGGCTGGGATTCTCTCGGACTGCAGTGTTTAGTGTATGGCCTGCCCCTGTCACCTCACACTGCACAACACCATAAATTATTGATCATTTAAAACAACAAAGCAAAACCATACGTGTGTGCATTGGAAAGCATGTGCATGTGGCTTTTTGTTCCGATGTGTGTGTTTACATCTGTGTGTGTGGAGAAAGAGAGAGCGAGAGAGCAAAAATGGAGAGCAAACAAGTGATTTACAACAGGGCCGTAGGACTTAATTTCAGCGTTTAGCAAACGCCTAGCTAATACCCTATGAATCTTCCAAGTTTGTACAGCAAGCGACTGACTCTAAATCAAACGCTTCACTTCTCTCTCGTATGCGAGGAATCAACGAGTGAAGCGTGCATGATTCAGCATATGCTAAAGCAGATTTTCAATGTATAGTCTATTTATTATATGAGTGACTAACAATATTAAATAGCAAGATCTAATGATTGCTGATAATGCACTTGAATAAATTGTTTTTGGGAAACATAATAATTTGTTATTTAAAATAACTTGTTTTGATATATAAAATTAACTCTGTTTGACCTTTTCGGTTTTTATTAAAAAAAAAAACTAATGCACAGGACAAACTAAGAATTATTTCTACATTAAAAAAATGTAATGCACATCTTAAGATAAAATGCAAGCTTATTGAACATGGATCCAAAAAGCTCAGACAAACTTTAATTTAAGTTTATACACCGGCAACAGTATTTGCATTTTTGGTTAAAGCAAATTATATTTGTTATAAAAAATAATAATATAAATTACACCTTGAAGTAGAGTGTTGAGAAGGTTACTTTGGGAATGTAATCGGTTACAGATTACACATTACCATTTAAAATCTAACAAGTAGTGTAACTATTTCAATTAACTTTATTAAATTTGATTCCTTTTTGATTAGCATACTTTTCTAAATTACTTGAATTAAGATTGAACAAATGTAATTTTAAAGCACATACACCACAAAATCAGACGTTTAGCAACTATTTTTACTTTGAGATCATTCTGAAATCAAATACAGATTTGAAATCAAAACAAGATATAGTTTAATAGCTATGATATTGTGTTCGAAATCAAATCTCTGCATAGCTGTGACAGGAAACACTGGCATCTAACAATGCTTTAAAAACAGGCAGATACATAAACCTAAATGGGAAATAAAAAGTTATCAGTGTCATGAAATATTGGTGTCTCATTTTTGAGCATTCAATGCAATTTGGGAAATAAATAAATCAAATCTATATGTGTGTGTGAAAATATTCAGATGTAACCCTCCTTTGTAATCTGTAACATTTTTATAAGTAACTGATTTAATAACACATTTTTTTCTCAGTAACTGTAACTGATTCCAGTTACTTTTATTTTGTAATGAAATTCATAATTTCGTTACATGTAACAAGTTACTCCCCAAAACCGCTGAAGTTTAATACAAGCAATTAATGTTTGCTCAGAGCTTTAATATCGAATGAATAGAGTTAAAGAAGAAAATGCCATCTTTTTCTTATGAATGGGAAAGAGAGGCCGGTTCAGACTTGCACAGCCCAATAAAAGCCTGAGACAATTAAAATCTTGTTTTCCGGAGACAGCCCACGGATATGCAGTGATCTCCTCAGGTGTTTACTTGCAGTGTCAGTATCGTCTACACACCCTGGAGTGTGAGTGTGTGTATGCGTTTGTGAGTGTGTTTGTGTGTGTGTGTGTGAGTGTGTGTGCTCTTGTTTTTGTGTCATATCAGGACACAACTCTGTATAATGACATGGGTATGACACAGGTATTACAAGGAGAGGGAGACTTATGAGCACATAACCCATGTCTCCATTTTTCAAAACACTTATAAATCATACAGAATGAGTTTTTTTGAGAAAGTAAAAATGCACAAAGTTTCCTGTGAGGGTTAGGGTTAGGTGTAGGGTTGGTGAAGGGCCATAGAATATACAGTTTCTACATTATAAAAACCATTACGCCTATGGGATGAACACACTTTACACAAAAACAAACACGTGTTTGTGTGAATGTGTGTGTGTGTGTGTATGTACGAAAGTGCTGTCTATATGCAGAACGTGTTCATTTTTGCAGTGGGCAACATAAAGTGTGTGTTTCTATATGTATATCAGCTCTGGGCCGGACTTAAGAGGCAGGGTTAAACTCTGAGCAAGTGTGTGTGTGTGTGTGTGTGTGTGTGTGTAGGTTACAGTGTGTCTCTCTGAAACTCTTCTCCAGGGACGGAGGCTGGTCTGGCTGCTTCTCAAAGACAGTCTTTTTCTCACTTATCCTGTGGGAGCTTCCCCTCTCTCCTCTGCTGAAATTTATGCAAAGACAAAAATCTCTAATTGCAGTCTCACATTACCAGAAGGTTTTTCCAAAAAGCCCATTACAATGTGCAGATTTTAAAACCAGCATTTCTCACAGAGAAACAGAATGAGAGAGGTAGTGAAAGATACATAAATAGAATAGATTATCATCATATGTGAGTGCATTATCACTAGGGCTTTAACTTTAGTAATAAACTTTGGACCACAGCGTCTGTGTCATCTGCGTGAATGATATCTTAATTCGACTTGAACCACCAACTTAGCATTCCCCAAGAGCGCTCTATAAATCAGATATGCGACCCTAAAGCACAAAACCAGTCATAAGGGTCAATTTTCTGAAATTGAGATTTATGCATAATCTGAAAGTTGAATAAATAATCTTTCCATTGATGTATGTTTGTTATGATAGGACAATATTTGGCCGAGATACAACTATTTGAAAATATAGAATCTGAGGGTTTAGGCTTAATAAATATATATATATATATATATATATATATATATATATATATATATAAATTGTGCACTAGTACAACAAATAAAGTTTCATTATAATAAGTCTCGAGTGACATGTCAATAAATATGTAAATAGACCATACTTAGCATGAAATACATGTATTTTTACTGCTGAAAGTATATTATATAATTATAAAATATTATTATATATATTTTAAATGTTTAACTTTTAATGGAAAATGTTTTATTTTGTATTTTTATTTTATTTTGTATGACTCTCTTTGAGAGAGATGTAGAAATGGTGAGGAGTAGAGAGAAATAAACTTACATTTCACTTTGAGTAGGTGCATAAATAAAACCGAAATGAGCTGATTCACTGTTTTCCAGAGCTGTACGCTCCTCTGTGTCCTGGTGAAACATTAAACATGGCTATACTTCTTTTATAATATAAAAACACTGGCTTTAGACTGTCCCGCACTGTCTGGACACGTTAAAGGTCGTCTGTGGACAAAGATGCAAACTGTTCACCTCATGGAGGGAAGTGTAAAGCAAGCCAACATCTGTCTTTGAAGAAACGCCACACACACCTCACCACAAAACCAGACGTGTACAGGTGTACGTCTCTATAGTATCACACACCGACTCTCTCGCTCTGTCCTCTTAAGTGGTTTCTATTATCAAGATGACTCATTTCAGATGACCGAATCTTTTCTCTGCCCAGGGGCTTTACGTGTCTTTGTGCTCTCAAAGCTGCCTAAACACACAACACCTGAGAAGCAAGGAGGATTATGGGTCTTTGAGTCAGATCTAATATCGGTCAGATTCATTTGCTTAAACCTGTTTGATCGAGTTTTATTTCTTGAGAGCAGATGATGTAAGGATCAATCTGAGGATTAGGACCAAACCAAAGCCCTGCAATTAAAAGATTGCATATATATACATACAGTACACCATACATATATACACATACACACACATACTGTATATTAAGTATACACAACCTTTTATTTTGGATGCAATTAATCACTTTTTTCAGCAACCTTGTAGGGCAGAAGAATTTGGGAGTGTGCATTTGAATCTGATTTTCATTGCCAAAAGAGAACAAAAAATCTAAATATTGAGAAAAACATCTTTAAAGTTGTCAAAATGAAATTCTTTGCAATGCATATTACTAATCAAAATTTTAGTTTTGATATATTTACGGTAGGAAATTTTCGAAATATCTTTCATTTAATATCCTGATGATTTTTGGCATAAAAGAAAAATTGATAATTTTGATGCATGCAATGTATTGTTGTCTATCGCTACAAACCTGTGCTGCTTGCTCCAGAGACACATTTCATTAACTTCTGGAGCATCCTGTGAAATCAGAGATCTTTGCTCTTGCTCTGCAGGAGGTAGATGTGTTTATTAAAGGCCACAGAAGCTCAGTCGTCTCCGCGCTCCTCTCTGTATCTACAGCTGTTCTCCTCACCACACACAGAGAGCCCTGCCAATCACACGCTCTCTGCTCCGCCGATGATTTGAACTGAACTTGAATTGAATTAACTGTATCTTCCTGTCCGTCCTGATTGTTTGTGTGTCTCATG